>NC_137605.1:46484479-46681979 GCF_963280865.1 Gymnoscopelus braueri
CAGGGGGCTTCCTTGTTTCCATGGCCACTCAGCTTCATGGCCGTCTGGTCCAGTTGGGAGTCTTCAGCTCATGCTGGGTCCTTAACAGTGGTGGACAGTAATGAAGTACATTTGTTTGATTATCTGTACTTTACTTGAGTATTTGTATTTTTGGATACTTTCACTCCACTACATATCTAGGAAGGGAAAAAGTCAAGAATCAACTACATTCAATCAGGTACATTATGAATGAACCACGTAAGCCCTATTTCAAATAAGGGTATAGTGAAATAGCTAATTTACAAGCTCACAGCTTGTAGCTTGTAGATGGGCTTTTACCTTTTAAAAAATGTATGTATAGAAAAGGTACCGTACTTTGTTATTTGGAATTTTGAATACTTAAGACGTTTTTTAAAAGCATGTATTTTTGAATAGCCTACTTTTTAAACAAGCACTTTAGTACTAAATTTTAGTAGTAGTAGTTTAGTAGTATTTGAGCAGGACTATCTAAACTTTGACTTAAGAACTGGGGTCGAGTACTTTGTCCGCCACTGGTCTTCTGTCCTAGTAATGGATCCACACTCACAGCTCTTCAGTCAGCCTACCATGATATCACCTCATCAGGAGATCTTCAGGGGGGAAGGAGCATGTGAAGACTGCTTTATGACAGGGGAAAAGAAACACTGGGGTGTTTGGGTCAATTTTAACATTATTATTATTATTATTATATTTTTTTACAGTCAACCACTTCCACCCTATATACTTTGTTGTCACGGAAATTCATAATCATAAAAGCTGATAGTAAAAAAAAAAAAAAAACAAAGCATGGTTGTTTAATATAGTTATTGTTCATAAGGGGAGAGTAATCATTAAAATGTTTCATGGATTTCCATTTGTTCCAACTGCAGGTCTGTTCTCTCTCACCAAAGGATTCCACTTCCTCTGGAACGCTTTGAAGCTTCTTCCCTCTTCCTCTCCTTGGAGAGGGTTTCACATCTAAGATTTAAGATTTATTTTGGGCTTTTTCTTTTTTTTTCATATAGGTCAATGTAGAGAAACAGGAAATCAAGGTCAGAGAGAGGAGAGACATGCGAGATTTGAACCCAGATACTAGGAGCATATGGTCTGCGCACAAACTCTGAGCCACCAGGCACCCCGACAAATGCGTTTGTTGTATGCAGCATATGATTTTGTCTGACCTTTATTTTGATTTGTTTTATCTGAAGACCAATACAGTTTGTCTCTATAAACAGAGAAGTATCTTTATAGTGACACGACTAAAACAAACTCCCACAACTTTCATTTTCTTGTCAAGGGTAAGTCTGTGTGATGTCATATTCTTTCCGTAGCAGAACAGTCTGGTGTACCACAATGAGGAGTGAAATTATCTTTTTAAATACCAATCTTAAACGGGCAGTGTTCTCCATTGTCTGAAGCCAAATCAAAGTATGGGGTTTTTATGCAACCCCTTATGATAGTAAAAGTATATCTATACAATTCTCACACACAGGGTCTGATAGAAATTGGCATGGGTAAATTGAGCCTCTGGGAGAGAATCCAACATGTTTATGTATGAGGTTGGATTTGCCGGGGAGGGGGGGGGTCCATGTCTCTGCTTTTGATATCCCCCTTCTGGACATTCTTTTTCATCACTGTTGGGGATACTCTCTATATTTGATTCCTGCTTCTGGTCAGACTGAATTACATACATGCATTTCCTTTTTGGAAATGCAGATTGTCTGATATGTTTATTTATGTTTGATAATATCACAATTTTACAATTTAATTAAACATTGTAAATGGAATAAGAAAATTCCCCCCTTTGTTTCTTTTTTCTTTTCTATATTTTGCAAATTGAACCCCGCGTTGAAATAAAGAATGCTATCGCTGCATGATGAATCTACTGTTGCCATTCCATTCATGAATTGTTTGTTTTTTAATGAACATGACTTTGTGCCTTGTCTCTACATGCCACATAGCTAGTTTCAGTCATTTATTGTGTGGTGGAAAAGGGTCTCTTTTCCCCTCCTTTTCCTCCTGTTCTGCTCCTTTTAAAACAGTGGGAGACAGCTGTGCTTCATCACCTCAGGGTCTGAGCTCCAATATATAAGTATGGCCCTTTGAGTGTGAAGCTTCCTTTAACAATTGACACCACTATCCTATCCTTGACTTTTTTTTTCAGGGCAGTTGAAACCTATATGCTCAAACCAGAAACAACCTTGAGTTACGGTGACACAGAAGGCTTCCAAGGCAGGCTCATGCAAGCTGTAACAGCTTGCAAACTAGTCTTGCATAAATGTGTTGCATCCACAAAGATTTATTTTACTGGAGTTGGCAACAAGCTAGTTCTGTTTCTGAAGGGATGCAATATGGTATTGGACTGAATAAGTATGCTACTAAATATCATCCGTTTTTAAAAGATTTATCCATGGGGCATGTGTCCCACAATGTTCTATTTTCAAGTTCAAGTTCAAGACATTTGGCAGCAGCAGCGTTTGTCATCCATCATCATCATTCTTCATTTGTGGCAGCTAGTTGAAAGTTTTAATCTCTGTTTCTGTAGAATCTGTCTGACCTTAAGAGCTGGCCTCTCTAAGTGTCCATGTGTGCATCTATCTGGGCCGGTGTCCACAGATTGCCCCAGCTTGCTAACAAACTCCCTGGAACCGGGTGACCCAGGCAGCTGTGCCTCGCTTGTCTTCACTTGTCTTTTTTCTGTCATCCTCTCTTTATCATCTCATCTTTACAAAGGCAAGTAAGGCTAATCACCGTGCCAAATTGCTTTAGCTTTGCTAATACTGTGGAGAGTAATTTCATGTCATCACCCGAACAACAAGCCAAGTTCACACATTTTCATATCACAACAGCCATGGGCTGATCCAATCCAATCCACTTTATTTATATGGCACATTTTACAATTCAAGGTCTCCAAAATCAAACCAAAATCTGATGTATTGTATGGTCTCTGTATAAAATATGTCTGTTTAGTGGTTATTAGGACAAGTATTTATGCTCCGCCTCATAAATAAATGCAATTAGGAAAGACTCCATGATGCCATCTAAATGTCAGACATCACACAGGAAGTGAATGTGTTAATACAAAACAGCTGAAACAATATGGCAAGAGCTAATGGAGAGCGATAAACTCTTGCTTTTCAGTTGTTTGTCATATTCTCATATCTTATCTTTATGGATGTGATCCATCACATGTTTTACTGGAATGTGCTCTACGGAGGGAGGTTGTTCTACTGTTATTCAAACATCGCATACTTTTTATAACTGTGCAGGGAAAAGACAGAGAAAGTTTGAGATAAGTCCGTGGATAGGTGTGTCCTGACCTGCCTGTAAGCCCCGTCAAATACAGATATGCGTGATTTATATACTCCACTTAGATAGCAAGCAGTTACAACACAGCTGAGGCAGGCAGGCAGGCAAGTAGCCTAAAGCAGGTCTCCACTTGAACTGTCAAGATGGCCGAGAGCTATGCAAGTGTATGTGCATGCGTGAGCGTGTACGTGTGTGTGTGTGCATGCGTGAGCGTGTACGTGTGTGTGTGTGTGTGTGTGTGTGTGTGTGTGTGTGTGTGTGTGTGCGTGCGTGCGTGCGTGCGTGCGTGCGTGCGTGCGTGCGTGCGTGCGTGCGTGCGTGCGTGCGTGCGTGCGTGCGTGCGTGCGTGCGTGCGTGCGTGCGTGCGTGCGTGTGTGTGTGTGTGTGTGTGTGCGTGTGTGTGTGTGTGTGCGTGCGTGCATGGGTGTCTCTGTGTGGGTGCACACAACCTCCTATGGTCAACAAGTGTGTCATTCCCGAACTGCAACGAGCTGGGCTCCAACTCCAACTCATAAAACCTCATGACGTCCCGCCACTGGAGACCGGTGCATCCCCTCTTCTCCATCTTTTATATATCACTCTCATCCTTCTCTCCCGCTGAGTTTGTCTCTCTCTCTCTCTCTGGACCCATGTCCGTCCAATGACCTGACAGTTGAAGGACAAGATTACAATTTACAATTCAGGCATGTAGCAGTCTAGCAGACGCTCTTATATCCAGAGTGCGAGACCAGAGTAAATGGCATGAACCCTAGTCAACAAACAACAAGGTAAATGGTCACACTTAAGTAGACCGCAAAGAAAACAATTAAGTGGTAACTAGGATACCAGGTAAACATCAACCTACAACATGCTACTGAAAAAACATTCTTAGCATTTGTGGTCAAGTGTGTGTGTGTGTGTGTGTGTGTGTGTGTGTGTGTGTGTGCGTGTGTGCGTGCGTGCGTGCGTGCGTGCGTGCGTGCGTGCGTGCGTGCGTGCGTGCGTGCGTGCGTGCGTGCGTGCATGCTTCTTTCTGTGCCTGGGCAACAACCTGAGGAACTACTATTATCTGTGTGTATTTTAAAGCTCCCCTAATCTAATGTAAACCTGATTTGACTGACTGATGTGCATCAGGGGGAAAGTGGAGTTCATACATTTGAACTCTGCCAGGAGAAGGAAACCGGCTACTGTCGATCCGCAGAAGTGATGGAGGGTGAAATTGAGAGATGCACATGGAGACAACTGCAGAGAAAGCAAGATGGATGTGTAGCGTTCCATACTGCTTTCATGACAACTTCAGTGAGCATTAGTCACGCAATGTGCTGAAAGGGTTCGATTCTATCTCATAAAAACACAAATCCCACTAGCATCAGAGGACTCTGATGTTTTGAGTTGTGCCTCCAAGCTGCTGCTTGCTCCTGCCAAGTTTGCACAGTCCGACAGTCTGAAAGTACCTGACAGAGACCCAAGATGCTGTATTGATTGGCTGATCGTAAGTGATGCTGTTTCTTGGTTTGGAAATAGACTGTTGGCTATAGCTCAGTGTGGGATTTATTTGGCTGATCCCCGTAGCATTAGACAATCCCCTTGGTTTGCGTTTCAACTCCAAAGGGCTATACCCGGAGCGGCTGCCATGTCGGCTGGAATACTGTTCAAGATGCTTAAAGGATTGTTTTGAACATACAAATGAGGGTTATTTTAATATACATTGTTAAAGTTTGGAACTTTCTTACCCTATCATAAATAAAAAATAGGTCTGTTTTACTTCAATGTTTGGAAACATTACCAAACTAAGCAAACCTATTACAGCCCTAAAATACAGCAAACGTCAGTTTAAAAATCACTTCTCTCTTGTCTATAGCGTTATTCCTATATTATCAAGAGCTGAGTCAATCACCTATACAGAATAAAAACTCTACTCACTGCTATTGTTTATTTTTGCGGGTGGGGCTACCCATTTGCTTACAATTGTATCACTGATTGGGCCTTTACAGTTCTCCATATAACTTGTGGTTGGGTGATTTGATGCCGTTTCTAAAGTGGAAAAAGTTAAAGGGATACTTCACTTTCGGGCCGGGGACACATTTAAAAAAAATATTAAAAATAAATGAAAAAAGTTATGGAAAATTCATGGCCCCCTCACGACACGCAGTGTCCTACTAATGTGTGAGGGGGCCATGAATTTTCCATAACTTTTTTCATTTATTTTTAATATTTTTTTTAAATGTGTCCCCGGCCCGAAAGTGAAGTATCCCTTTAAGTATGCATTAGGAGGGTCCAGGAGCAAATACCACTTAACCAGGGGACCATCACTGCAGCTGGTAATCTGTATAGTTTAGTGTGTATTGCCCATCATTATTTATTTATCAGAGGCCCAAGCACGAAGCACCCGATTATATCCGTCAGCTTTATTCTTCTGTCGTTTTTAACTTCTCAGGCATAACCACTCAGTCACTTTTTACTAAATGTTGCAGAGGGTCATGCAATGGTGTGGAACAGTGGAAACAAATCAGTTGCAGTTTTAAGAAAGGTGGGAAGAGATAGAGAAAGAACGATACAGTAAAAACAGGTCAGATGCGCAGTGTGTGACATATACTCAATGTGCATGATATACACATGAGGTGTGTGGTTAAAATAGCGGCAGATGTAAGAACTTTGAACAGGCATAATAACTCATGCCCCGTTTGACCTATAGCCATGAAATCTTTTACACATATGCAGCTCCTCACAAGGAAAACATTGGCCAAGGACCCATTACAAAACTTTGAATAAGTAGACATTGACTCTCCATTACTGGCTCATGAAAACAAAATGTGGACTTTGCAGGAGTCTAGCTGCGATTTGTCACGCGAATCCTCGGCCAGTCAGTTAAGCTGGCCGCTGGCCAAGCGGCACAGACGCTCCACCAATCCGTTGAGCTGACGGTTTGGATACCTGTTGGGAGCGATGCTTGTTGGGATTGCAGGACCTTCGGTAACTTAATATGCGTCGTACCCATTGTCAGAGTACTTAGTTTAGTTTAGTTTAGTTTAGTTTATTGCACATTAGAAAAACATGATAAAAAAAAAGAAGAAAAAAACATTTATATGAAAAGGAAAAAATATCAAAATCAAAACATGATGTGCCGGACTTACTATGTTGGGTACTTAATGCAGTACCCATCAGAGGCCAGTCTTAGTGTCAATACTATGACATCACAGATCTCCATATAGGCAATACAGCGACACAGACAGACACACAGACAGACATATTATTGGACTGTTAGTTCTGGACAACTGCCGGTCCGACCAAATTCCTACTCGGCACAACACACCCTCAGGTCCTCAGCGATACAGACACCAGGTTTGAAGTCGCTCACAACTGATCAGTCGCTCGGACCTCGGTTTATGCGCAAAACTGTTAGACACGCACATGGATTTTGTTAATTTATTTATAGATTGATAGATGAGGTGTCTATGTACTTAAGTCACAGCTCAGCCAGAAGAGAGATACCATTCCAAGTTCCACGCTTGTGACATCCATGCTGAGGTCACAAGCGACGTGGCTCCATCCCGAAATCCACATGATTTTATTTCCATTTTCTATTTGTTTAGAATGAATTGCCCAATGATTAATAAAATACATTATATTTCTGATTAAGGAAACAACTCTAAATTGTCTCTTTCTTTGTAATGTTAATTGCTCTATGGTTCTGAGATGACTTGGTGCCTGAGATGCTGTATGGGTCATAGTCAGTGATAGCGTTTCCTGGCGTGGTAAGTGTCATGGTGGCCGTGTCTTGAAGTCACATTGGCTATGCCTAATGAGAAGCACTTGGAGGAGAGTCACAAGATGGAGAAAGGATGGAGGTATAAGGTGAAGAGGATGAAGAGACAAATGATGTTGATGTTGTAGCCGATACAGGCTCACAAATCACGACACAAAAAACCTGGCCGGTTCCAGATCAGTATGAATATTGGTGTGCGGAGAAGACATGAGGCATTGATCCCTTTATTGTTTCAGCTGAGCATTCTCTGCTGCCAGGGAACTTTGAACAAAAGCTCTGCGGCTGGGATGAGTGTATAATCATACATGCCTTCATCATGAAGGGGGCCAGAGCGGCTGGCGTGGTTACACATGTCGTGAGAGGTGAATATAATGTTTTGCATATCCTCTGTCAGTTTTATGGCTCTGCGGGTGTTGCAGGTATTATCAGTGAACACGGAGGCAGTCATCCGACGCCTTTCCTTGCACCATAGTGGTCAGAGCGGTAAAATGGCTCCCCACCGGCCTCATTTAAGAATATAGATGAGGTGTCTCTATGTACTTAAGTCATGCCGGAGCCAGAAGAGAGATACGCCGTTCCAAGTCAAGGGGTAACATCAGGTCAAAAGGTCATTTATTTTTTTCCTTCCCTCCTCAGCATTTTTAAACTTGAGCTTTCGTTTGGACCTGAGTCCTTTTAGTTTGCGTGTCATACAAGTTTCTATCTCCCAGGCTTAGCCTGCCGGCTGATCAATTTATTGGGGATTGCTATCAACCGCAAGTTAGTTATTTTACTTTGCCTTACACTCGCAGTCTCTGTTCCTCGTATCCAAAGGGCTGATTGACATATTGATATAACATTGATCATTTCTTACCAACAATTGGAGTTTACTTGACCCAGTGAGTCATCAGTTTTCCTGGCACGATTCTCTATACATTCATAACCCTCTTCCACGCGTGCGCGCGCGCACACACGCACACGCACACGCACACGCACACGCACACGCACACGCACACGCACACGCACACACACACACACACACACACACACACACACACACACACACACACACACACACACACACACACACACACACACACACACACAGCCCATCCCAGAGGATTTATGGCGCTGAGACTCACAAAAACACCGTAAATCTGAGCCCCTGAATCTGATAAAAGGGCTGTTTAGCTCTTGGGATCCCGACAGCAACCGTAGAAGATTTAGATGCTCTGTTGCTGTTTTCTCACTTTGTCCCTCACTGACGTTTTGTAAGATCATGCTTTCTGTCTCATCTCTGTGTTTTATCTGTATTTACTGTATGTCTCTCTATCTTTATTCTCTCTCCCTTCCCCTGCACTCCCTCCCCGTCTCTGTCCCTGCCTGTTTTCCCCGCTCCCCATTTTATCCTTCCAGATCTTTCGTTGCTGAGTTGTTCGCAGTTGAGGATCAGCGGGTTCCAGAACAACAGCAACAGTCACATGAGGGCTCTCAGCATGTACACGGGTCAGTTTGTGACCCAGAGAGGGACTGTAACTCAGTTACAATGACCTCATAAAACACAGGGGATCAGGGCTGTTCTCTAGCAAAACAAACCAGACACAGTGCAGGGCTAAACATGAATGACTCGAGTTGTGGTTCATTTTGAGATTGACCAGCCTCATAAACGAACATATCACTCACTTCAGATGCAACATAAAACTGGAGACCTTATTTTCAGCCATGACTGTGTATTGTCATACGTCTGATATCAGAAATAGTGAGGCTGTAGTAATAGACAATTCAATACGTCTGAGTATATGCAGCATGGCCTGCATTGAAACAGTGGAAAGACAGCGTATATCTGCAAGCAGTTCAATGATAAAGACCAGCATTTCTCAACTTCTATTTTTTTCTCCACAATCTGTTTATTGAAGTTAGCAAGAAAGACAGTGGTGAAAGTGATCAAAACAGTAATGGAGCAGCAAAGCTGGCAAGTATTTAACAAGACTTTTCACCAAGACAAAACAAGGACTAGACACTGTAAACACCATATTGAAATAAAATAAAAAAGGACAAGACATAAAACAAAATACAAAAAATAAAGGAAACAAAAAATACAGACAAAAAAAATGTTAACGTTAATCACTGGTAGTTATAAGATTACTGGTCGATCCACTGTTTCCCAAACTTTTTTTGGGCCAGTGCCCCCTATCCAATATCCACGTCCCTTACTGCCCCCACACCCAATTAAACATATTTATTGTGTATTGTGTTGCGATTTCCAAATATCAGATTTGACATAAAACTGAACTGTTATGATCATAGAATTGTATAGATGTCAGGCCCTGTCACAGGAGGCCCCTCTCACACCACTCTCCCGAACTTCTCTGTACCGCCCCTGTTGAGAAGCATTAATATAGACTAACCATAGTCCGGGGGTGTATGGAAAATACAGCATTGTTGCAGGAAATTGGGCCATTTCGTTTTTGGGGCTTTTCTGCCTTTATTGGATAGTAGTAGTGAAGGATAACAGGAAACAGGGAGAGAGACAGGGAATGACACACAGCAAAGGCCCGTCGGTCTCGGGATTCGAACTCGCTGTCAGGCTGCGATAGAGCCTATATGTGGTATATGAACCACTCGGCCATGGCGCCCAATTCGGCCTTTTCTGAGAACTCTTAGCATATTCCAACCAGTAGGCTGTTCGTTATGAGACGTATTTGTAAAGATGGAGTCATCTGTCATCTGAACAGACAGACTGCATTTCTGTTGCAGTGTGACAGAGTTGTACTTACCTGTGCTTGGGGCAGGTGTGTGTGGTGCTGCAGGGATTCCGCTACCACAGGAATGATGATGAAAACCAGATAATTACTGTCATCTGATCCCAGGTAAGTATAGCTGTGGCTCTGCGGCTCTGCATCTGAGGGTTGCTCCATCGCAGGGACATTGAGGCACGTCCAGGATAACTGGAATAGCTTTCGGCGTGCTGCGCTTTCTCCGTTCAAGCTGCCGATATACAGTGGTTTATAAGCCTTTAACTGGTGTAATTTTAGCTTTAATGAGCACTTGAGGAGAGAGGTATGTTGAAAATTGGTACTTTGTGCCAATAAAACATTATAACGAAGCTCTTGGCAACTCCTTATCTTTCAAAGCCACTGCGCCACTTGTAGGCTTTTCAAGGGTAATTCCTTCGCCTTGGTTGTTGGAAAGATATAGTACAGTAGCTATTTTGTGGGGCAGCACTTGCTTCACACTAATGAACTTCTACTTTACATTTACACCTCTTGTGAAACTGAAAAATGTAATATGAGTGTGTGATAGAAGGGAGGAGAGAGTATCACTTTAAGTCCTACCATAATTGAATACCTGAGTGGGAGTGTGAATAGGTTTACAATGAATATCGGATCTGAAAAGCCCAGTGACTCAACTCCGGTCGTTAAGGTAATTACATAAACATTGTAGTATACTTGAGCAGTGGCTCATCTCCCCTTCAATAGATTTAGAATTAATCGTTACGGCTGAGGAAGATTACCGTAGTTTTGCGCCATCTGGGGAAGATCACCCCAGGCCCTCCGATGACCTCACAAGAGGGGGTTCAGTTAAACATCCTGTCTACAAAACGAGGGCAGAGATGGTGTCCAAACCCCAGCCGGGGCCACGTTACAAGCCAGTCCACGGAGGTTTGGGTCATCCGGACAGGAAATGAAAAAGAAAAATGGTTGTAAAATGGGAAGCGCTCATGACTCACTGAGAGACTCAGAGGACAACAGCCTCCACTGGAGCCTGTCCTGGCCTAGACCAGTCGTAGGGGCCACCAGGAGGAAAGGAAAATGAAAGTAATATATTTCTTTTTTAAACTGATGTATAATTTCAATTCACAACATTATTATGCCAGTTCATCCACTTTCAACCCTGTCCCAATTTTGGGCATGTCATTATTGTCAAAAGATTTCAAGAATTTACAAAAATAGTGAAAATAGCAGTTGTACAAACTCAGACAGTTGTACAACACGTTTCAGCGCAACGTGAGGCTATGGCTATTTGGGGGTCCTTAACATGGAAATGTTTGGGACCCCCTGGACTAGACATCTTCAGATTTCATGACCCTCCATCCATGCAGCCTGCAGAGAATTCACATGAAAGGGATTTTTTTAGGGAAGTTAGGGGGGTCTCTGTGTGTATACTGTATGTATGCAAGCAAATTCATGGAGACATGCATTGTTTTGTGGGGCAGTGATGCACCAATGGCGCAATATTGCTAGCGGACGTACGACCACTGGGCTCATGGCCTGCCTGGGGTTTTGGTGTTTTTTTTATTTGGGAAAGCCTCCAGCTGGTCCTGTGTGTGGAATTACACCCCAAGATCCTAGTGGGGCAGGCTCGCAGAAAAGAAAACAGCTGTCAGACAATGAATTACTGTTCTGTGACCAGACAAGTCCTTGTCGGAGTGGTTGAGGAAGCCGAGAGGGCGTCAGGAACACACACACACACACACACACACACACACACACACACACACACACACACACACACACACACACACACACACACACACACACACACACACACACACACACACACGCGCACACACACACACACACACACACACACACACACACTCACACACACACACACACACACACACACGTATATGCACATATATGCACAGACACACACACATGAAAACGCTGTCATACTGTATAGCCACCCTTCTTGGTGAACACTTGCATAAGCATGTGCACACGTGCAAACATTCACATGCAATCTCAAACCTCGTATTTGGAATTTGAACCACATTCACTGGGTGGATTGAAGACAGAACCCACGATATTTTACACTCTCGCCTCACCGAGAGTTAAATACCTCGACATGCAGTGAGTCAACATAAACTCTATATACTCGCCCTCTGTATCTAAATATGCTATGTCAATGTTCAGTGCTATAGTAAGATATTTTTGAGGGGAGAGAGAAATCTGATACTTTCCAAAAATGTTGGTCTTTTTTTGAATGAGGGCTCTAAAAGGTCTGCGAGTGTCACTTTTGGCAGCGGTGTGGCTTTGCCGTGCAAACAGCGCACATCCGCAGACTGACCCCTGTGAACCGAGCAGGCCGGGCCTATACAGCATAGCGCAGCCGACGTGAAATAAGCCTGGGCCTCTTCAATGCTCTCCCAGTCTCACATGTGCTTGTCAGAGGCAGAGGGACGGTTTCTCAGCAGCCTCGCTACACAGAAGAACCTCTCAGAGCTGCACAGCTGGAGGGCTGTGTGTGTACATGTGTGCCTGCTTTCATGCATGGTGTATGCACACTTCTTATGCATAAATGTGTATTCGTATGTGTACACTTGTGTGTCTTTGCACTTTTACGTGCGCTTGTGCAAATAGTGCAGTTGCCAGTAATAATCAAATCAAAGCTCAGTCTCTGCCAACCTCATTTGAGTGTATTTTGTGGCTTTTAAAGGAAAATAACCGCCCCTCCGTAGGGGGCTCGAGAACTTCCTCCTCAACTCTAAATGTTCTCCTCCTCCCAATCAAATTTAATTGGAATGTAATTCAATTTATTTTTAAGGAAATTATTCAGTTTATGAAAATTGTCTTGTCGAGGGGACGCGGAGCGGCCTTATCTCCATTCAGTTTTATGTGCGGACAGTCTGCATAGTCTGCTCCTGTCGAATCAAGAACTGTCTGGTGTGTTCGCAGTGGCCTCATGTGAAATTACCTGCCTTTTATATCAGCTTAATAGGACCCCATCTGGGTCCTATTACCCCTTGCCATGCAGCTGCTGATGAGCCAGCCTAAAATGTTTTCATTTGTCTCAGAGAGGGGGAAAATCCAGTTTTATCCGCAGCAAAGGTTATGTTTGTTATAGAGGACAGGCTTTAATGCACTGCAAACTGCTCGCATCCCATTCGGTCATGTCTAAGCCATTTTCTACTGCTGTAAATGTGAAGCTACATTGACAGCCCCATCGATAATGGAGTTGATAATGAAATTGTTTCATGTGGATTGAAATAAGAAACAGGCCCACTTTGGCTTTGGCATCAGAATTGGAGCTGAAGTTGTGATAAATTGCGTTTTGGATGTATGAAATACTGTATCTCTCAGTCTGACTCAACATTTGGTTTAACTTTAGTAGGAAGTATAGCATTAGTGAATTTTGGGTTAAGACTGTATAGTCAGTTGGAAGATGCATTAATAGTTTGATGTACAGTATGTATGTATATTGTATAACATACATGTATTCAGTTTAATTGGACATATCAAAGCCAAGACTATCATCTGTTTTCATGGAAAAGCAGACACAGCCCGGGGTCAGAGACACATGTTGAGCCACAGTTATTGTTCACTGAACTTTTAGACTCTTGGCATCTTGCGAAGTCAGCCAGGAAATCAGGAACCTTTTTATCATTACATGCATAACAGATGCTGTGTGTTCATGGAAATAGAACAGAACAGAATCAGTTTATGGGGGCTAAAATATATGTCATATATCATTTATCATTTTGAGATAAAAGAATACAATAATATGGGGTGCCTGCCTGGTGTCTCAACCAGTTAGTGCACTTACTACATCCTTATGAGATGCGAGGACTCAAATCCGACTCCTGGCATCTTGTCTTGCCTGTCTACCCTTGGTTTCCTGTCTGCCCTCGGTTTCCTGCCTCTATACTCTCCTATCCAATAAAGCAATAAAAATAGCCATTTATATACTTTATTGTATATACTTTATTGAAAATGGTGATGATATGCTGGCACAGGCGGATGATGGATAGACTGAATAGAGGATATGCTTCCTGTGATTATAGCCTTTATTAAATGGATAACAGTGGAACCTTGTTGTTGTATGATGCAGCACCAACAGGGTTGCCAACCGTCCCTTGAAATAAGGAATCGTCCCTTATTTGGAAACTGATGTGTACCTTATTGAACTGATAAGCGACACACTCTGTTCATTATTTTTGGGAATCAATCAATGACACACATCTTACGAGTTCAAACAGCTCATATTGCTGGGTAATTACAGTATAGACCTATTTTTAATCTGCCTTTTCTGGGCAAGGGTCTTAGAAAAAAATATCTTTCATCAATCGGATGTGTTTCTACAGAACAATAAGGTTCATAACAAATTCCAATCTGGCTTCAGGAAAGGTCACAGCACAGAAACAGCACTTGTAAAAGTGATTAATGATAATTAGGGTGTCCGCTGACGAGAAAAATGTATCAGTTTTCCTAATCCTTCATCTAACGGCTGCATTTGATACAAATGATTCAGACAAACACGACATCTGTTCTGGTATTCCACAGGGCTCAATTCTTGGTCCTTTATTGTTCTCCCTGTATATGCCGCTGGGAGAACTTATTACCGATCATGGAGTGAATTTCCATTTCTATGCTGATGATACCCAGCTATATATTTCTGTAGCTGCAGACGACCCCTGTGCTCTAGACCCGTTGCTGACCTGTCTGTCCAGCATCAAATGCTGGATGAGTGAGAATGTTCTCAAGCTAAATGAGGATAAGACAGAAGTTCTCATAATTGGTTCTAGTGAGCAGAGAGAATCAATAATAAGTAGACTCGGTAACCTGTAGAAAGTAACACTACAGTAAAGAACCTGGGGGTTATATTGATTATGAATTCAATTTTAATACACACATTAATCATGCTACCAAGATTGCCTTCTTTCATCTTAAAAACATTGCACGAATTAGATCTTATCTGTCGTTGGACGATGTAAAAGCGTTAATCCACGCTTTTGTTTTATCTCGGCTTGATTACTGCAATGCACTTTTTTCTGGCCTGCCAAAGAAAACAACCGACAGATTACAACTTGTTCAAAATGCGGCAGCCAGAGTTTTAACTAAAACTAGGATGAGAGAGAACATATTACTCCAGTTTTAGCTTGACTACATTGGCTCCTGGTTGTTTTTAGGATTGATTAAAAAAAATATTTTACTTGTTTATAAAGCTCTCAATGGTCTGGCACCTTCTTACCTCTATGACTGCCTGCCTAGATATGTTCCAAACCGCCCCCTCAGTTCTTCTAGGGCTGACCTGCTCGAAGTACCTACAATGACAAAACACGGTGAAGCAGCATTCTGCTTCTACGGGCCGACGGCTTGGAATAAACTCCCATTACACCTAAGACAGGCAGCCTCTGTAGATAGCTTTAAAGCACAGCTCAAAACCTATTTCTTCACTCTTTCTTTTAGTTGATTTTTAAATCTCTGTGTTGTGTTGCTGAATGTGTCTGATTGATTGACTGGTTGATTGATTGATTGAATACTTTATTAACAGTTTGAAAAGACAAGCATTGCATTGGGATCCTTTGTACTCAATGCATCAAAAACACAGAATAGAGTCCCCTCAGTCAACTGGTCCTGATGCTCAACAGACTAGCGTTAGAGACCCTCCTAACACATGGCTTGGAAACAAAAAGTCAATCAGTTCCCAGCAAGGAACTGATTGACTTTGGCCATTGGAGGCCCCTCACAACCAACTTGTGCACGTGCCCTAGGCTACCAAAGATAAAAACCAAAAGTTTACATCTGTAGCCTAGCTGAGAGATGGTCTGCTCTAGCTGACGATATTTTAGCACTTTGGTTAGGAAGGCTTCCTCTAAGCTGTAATCAAAAGTACAGCCGACCTCGAGAATGAACACCTCCCTACGGTTTTCATTAACAACAATGACATCAGGGGTGTTAGCTGAAATGTTAGAGAACACAGAATCATCATTACACAGGCTAAACATGCTTGGCTTCACAGTAGAATGCTTATACAGCATGATGGAGGACCTGAAAATAGAAGAGATATCTTTTGATCAAATCCACTATTCTGTCATGCCTACTTATGTAGTCCCCTGTATACATGGCACCCATTTAAGATGTGGAACATGGTTTCAGCTATTTGTTCATGACCATGATGTATACAGTGAGGATCATGGTTGCCTGGAAACCAGATGGAGAGGTTAAGTTTAGATGGTAAAAACTGCAACCTCGCTTTCAGAGTAAAGCCAACAATGCACTCGTCTAAAGCAAAAAAAATTAACACAGAGTGAGAGACAGAATGGTCCGCACCAGGGAGACATGCAGTCTTCCCTTGTAGTCTCAGCTCAGTCCAGTGTTGTCGCTGCCTTTGCTGTTGTGCCCATAAGAGGCAACCTCGGGCATTAGTCAGTGGGAGTTGGTGTTCTGTTCCACGCACGCACAGTCATAGATGCTCTGACAGAGATACTGGAGTCAGATATAAAGTCCTCCGAGACACACACACACACACACACACACACACACACACACACACACACACACACACACACACACACACACACACACACACACACACACACACACACACACACACACACACACACACACACACACAATTGTGTTATATCCCTCTCTGTTTGTTTGACCTTTTGTATACAGTAATAGTACACTAAAAGACTTCCACTGGCCTAGTGGAAGTTCCCAGCGACCTTTTGAGTGTGTCACTCCCTGTCTCTCTCTCCCTGTTTCCTGTCCATCTCCACTAGCTACTATCAATAAAGACAGAAAAAGCCCTGAGGCCTGGGCCGCAGCATGGCGGTCCAGGCACCCTAGGCTGCAATACCAGCCTGACAGCGTGTCGCGGGTTCGACTCCCGTTCCCGATGACCTTTGCTGCGTGTCACCCCCCCATCTCTCTCCCCATTTCCTGTCAGCCTACTTTCCCTATCCCTCTCTAATAAAGGCATAAAAAGACCAACAAAAAAAAGAGAAAGTCCCGAAAAATATGGAGAAAAAAAATAGAAGAAAGATAGGAAGGTAAAAGACCAAAACATTGACAATTCTCCTGATGGCCTGTCTGCGCCAGCAGCCACACACGCACACATAAATGCACACCCAACCAGGCATAACCACTGTGTACTGCTGGGCGTAGCATTGTTTACTTTGGGCGTGCAACACGGAGATTCTATAATCACTTGTCAGCAATATACACCATCAAGCAGATGCGGGTATCACTGGAGAAACCAATACAACCACTGCCTTCTTTTCTCCACAACCAGAAAACACACAGACACGCTGAGAAACATACTCTTGGTGGTCTGTCTGTCTGTCTGTCTGTCTGTCTGTCTGTCTGTCTGTCTGTCTGTCTGTCTGTCTGTCTGTCGGTCTGTCGGTTTATCAGTGCAGGCAGATAGGTAGGACGGTATATGTCCTAGTTACTGAGTGAGAGAGAGTGATGACCTGGCCTGCATGGTCTACTTATGCAAGACAAACCTGCTAAACCTAATGACACTAATCCCACAGACAAGAGGATAATCTTTCCTCCCTCTCCTCCCTTCACCATCTCTCCATCCTCTTACCTTTTCTACCCTCGCTCCCCCTAGACTCCTTTTGTCTACTCTGCTCCGCTTTGTCTCTACTCCCTGTTTCCTTTGTCAATACCTTGCCTTCCTGTAACACTCATCCATAATTAGAATTTGCCGCTCGTCAGTTCTTTCATTCCAGTGATACAAAGTATATTCCTAATGCTAAGAAGCTCCATTGATTCTGTATTCAAAGTTATGGCCGAATGTGCAGAATAGATGACAAAACGTCAGTGGCAACAGTCTTGTTCTGTGCTCTGTGGTGCTATCATTAGCCTATTGACCTATTTTGCTGTGTAACTTAGTGTCTGGTTTCTTTTGTACTGGTATATGGTACTGGTCTATGTGAAGAGTATAAACTGGTGTGGGAAGAACATAAGATGACACCAATAGACTGGCCTTACCTATTGTCATTGGACATTGTAGTAACACATGTTACTAGAAAATCCAGGGCATATTCTCACTTCACTTTACCCTTATTCTGTCCATTTAACCCATTCAGTGCCCGGCTTATTTATGGCAGTTTGGCTCTGAGTGCCACCACCAGAATTCATTGTAAAAAAAAATTGCTTAGGAGCCGAGATACAGCCTTTTTCAGTAAGAAGTTAAACAAAGAGTGAATGGAGCAGAATATTTTCAAATCATCATATCTTGGGTTCTGAACAATAATAATAAAGGTTTGAAAACATTTTTTTTTGACGTCTTAGACGTCCAGTGGCACTCAGGGCTTATATTAACGGACGTCTTAGACGCTCCAGTAGCACTGAATGATTAATCAGGAGACAATCTAAAGTATTATCCACTGTTTTAGTTACTGTAAATCAAGTTAATTTGAGCTGAACAGCTGAAATTACATGATGTAATTGTCATGTTTGACCCTTTTTTCATGCTGTACGTCTGGCCGTGTATGACCAGCCAGTTGCTCTGACTCTGACCCCTAACCAACCCCCATGGCTGTTCACATGCATGATGAACACTCCCTTACTGTTTGTACAAACTCTTCCCTCTGGAATAACCAGGAGAAGAGAACTTGGTCTTTTAACTTCTTTACTTTGCCTCAGGATTGATTAAGATTTTAATTATTTCCTTTAAGACACTTCATGGCCTGGCCGGTAAAGTATCTGCCCACCAACCACCGCGGAGGTTGTGGGTTCGAATCAACCGTAGTGCATCCGGCTTTGTCGAGCGGCTATACGAACTTGGCCCGTGTTCGGGGGAGGGAAGCCGGGAGTGGGGGGGGGGGTGTCTCTCCATGTATGGCTGGGGCGGCACCTGTCAACAGGGAGTGTTGGGTGGGAGGAGTAGAAGGAAGGTTCTACGTCTTCCCGGTGGGGGCTCCTCACTGGCAGGTGGGTCAGTAGGGTACAACAGAAGTGACAACACAGAAATGGGGACAAAAAGCAAAAAATGACTGATGAATGTTGATGAAAGGTTTTACTAGGTGTAATCTTAGGAAACAACGGTTCCTGAGCCATTTGGCTCATTGGTCAGGAGCTTATCTTCTGCGTGAGGTAGCTTGATGTACAAGTAGACCCCCTGGACATGAGTCATGACGCTCTAGTTAGAACGTAACGGGGACCCTCAATCCAGCCCTTGATGCTGAGTTTCAAGCAGGGAGGCATTAGGTACCATTTTTATAGCCTTTGATATGTCTCGGCCGGAGATTGAATCTCTGACCTCCCAGTCTCACACTCTAATCCCAAGGCCACTGAGATGGTAGTTAATAGGAAGTGCAAAATGCTAAAACAATTGTCCCCCTGGCTTGGACAGCTGGCGTAGCGGTCCAAGGCACCTAGGCTCCAAAGTAGCCTGACAGCACGTTGCGGGATCGAGTCCCGATCCCGATGGCCTTTGCTGCATGTTACCCCCCATATCTCTCCCCATTTCCTTTCAGACTACTATCCTATCAAAAAATATATATTAAAAAAAAAGAATTGTGCCCTGTCCTGATGAAAACGCCTTTGATGCATACGTGTGCAACTGTGCATAAATTTGTATGCACACATTGCAAACATTTTATTGTGTTGTATTCTTACTGCATTTTTATACATGTATTATGCCCTCATTATGCCTGATGAAAGTTCGTTATTGCCCACTCGGCACATATTGTACACTTTTCCACCCTGAAACAAGGTTTCTTCCTCTTTTTCCCCCATCAAGAGTTTTTTTCTTGGAAGTCTTTCCTTGCCTAATTGAGGGTTTCCGTTGTTCATCTTACGTGTCATTGCTAGCTTTTGTGAAGGTGACTTTCCATCATTTAGAAATTCATCAATAAAAATGTATTTTATTGATGATTAGCTTAATGTTTTTATTTCACTGTGCACTTTTTGCATGTCGTGTTTATGTTCTGTTTTTTATAAAAAATGTCTTTGTTTCCGTACGTGCTCTATAAATACGATTACTATTATTATATCCAGCAATCTTCAAATGAGTCAAAAACAAAAGATCCAGTGTTTATATTATGGGGCTTTCAGGAACTAAGCCACCTCATAAATCACGACCGTGACTGGCAAGCACTTTTTCTCAGCTGAAAAGAACAGGACCAACTCGAGCCGCTCTGTCCGGTTTGATTGGTCGGACGGACGGACGGAGCGACGATTTGGTCAAGCCACCCTTAAAAAACAGCCCAGGTTTATTCCATGAAAAACTTTTGTCTGGAAAAATGTCTTCACAGAAACATAGAGAGAAAGGACAGAAATCCCATGAAGTATAGCCCCGGCCACTCTCCAGTCTGTTGCAGTGCAAAAGCCATTAGAACGCGGCTGGAGGAACTGGGAGCTGCAGAATGAATAAGTCTCCAAGTTATACAACCAACCATCCAATCTACTCCTTTAACTGGCATGAAACCATGGGGATTCACCTTGGCCAGTGAGGCCGAGAATCCCAGTTGCAAACTGGAGGCTGGAGCCCATCTCACTGTTTCACTATATTGCAGTGTATTATTCCTTTTACAACTATTCTTCATTGAAACTCCTTCAAGAAATGATCAAGATTAATAAAGCTCAGATAACCGATAAGATCACCTCTCTGGAGTTGAACTGGACAGTCTAGTGGTGGTTGCAAAGGGGAGAATGACGAGGAAGCTGGTCTCTATCCTTTAGAACAGCGGTTTCCAAACTTTTTAGCTCAAGACCCAAAAGAGACATTTTATGTCTCCCCGGGACCCAAACTAGTGAAAATAGCCGATCTACAAGCTCACAGTGCATTGCGATGCGACGCGTTGTGAGCTTGTAGATCTGCCATTTCCACTACTTCTTAAAAGTGTATTTGTTTTTAAAATGTATGGAATTTCTTTTTTTAAAAAATCATTTATGAGGGGATGTGTCTGCAACCTTCAAATGGGTCCCAACCCAGTGTTTGGGAACCCCTCTCATCCTCTCTTACAATAGAACGCAAAAGTACATTACTAAACACATGTATGACATAGTGTGTTTAGTCAGAATGCTATGCTGGCCATGTTCGATGAAGAAATGGTTATGGGACTTTTTTTGGACTTCGTTCGACGATATGCATTACGTTATTTTATTACATTATGAGCTTTTTATTACATTATGAGCTTGTATTACATTTAGGTTATTATATTATTAACCGTTATTACATTATGAGCCTGTTATGTAATTATGAGTACATCCCTCCTCTTCACACCAAAAGGTGACTTGGACATTCCTCTGCTCCAGTAGCCATAATGCTCCACAACCAAGCTTGACCCCCACATGAGAGCTTAGACTGAAACTCTTTTGTCTCTTTGGGATTACTAACTCCTGCTTTCACTCTGACACTGTCTGCTCTTTTGGATTACTGACTCCCGTCCTGCTATACTCTGACACACTTGCACATGGACTACTAGTATGTACATCACAGATTACAGAACGTTGACAGATGCCTGTTAAGCATAACTGTTGAGTGACTTACTTATATGCATTCATATGTATAGTTGACGCTACATAATATTCATTCTTAGATTCACTATTGAATGACTATATTTATTCTTACAGTATGTTGAGAAATTCTGGATCAATCAGGGGCCTGTTCCTCGAAAGGTGAATTAAATAAGCCTGGATTTAAGTCAAATCCAGGCTTGACAAAGTCGGGTCCGTATAGCCTGGTTTATTCGGTTCCTGGAACGCCAAGCCAGGCTGAAAAGGAGCGACTTTGTCGAGCTAGGCCTTGTCAAGCCAGGCTGTGTCGAGCCAGGATAATGAAGCCAGGCTTCACTTATTTCTATAAAAGACCATGAAAGTCGATAGCAGAATCCTTGAACTTGACCAATCATGGAGCCCAAAACCAGAGCGGCGTTCTTCTCTGTGGCTGAACAGCAGCACTGCAGCAGCTCATGGAATCTTACAAGGAAGTAAAATTTATAATAAGCAAGAAAGGAAACACGGCCGCAATAAATATAGATCCAGGGAGAAAGCGTGGCAAAGTATTGCCGACAAATTAAATGCACAAGTTGTCCAAAAATATGCAATTAATTTATATACAAATCCATAAATATATAATTCAGTTAGGTTTAAACATAAGGAGTTTAAGTGAATGTTGGAATTATAATTTTAAACACTTAGAATAATTTTCTAATTTCAAATTTCTAAAATCGAAGATCTACAAGGGAAAAGCTTGCCTTTTGGCGGCCGGGGGTCCACGGCACCGGTACTCCCGGACCCCCGTTGACCCCCAACAGAGGTCTGGGGTATACGGGGGTCCACGGGGGCGGGGGTCCACGGGGGTCCGGAGGTCCATGGGGGTCCGGGGGTCCACGGGGGTCCGGGGGTCCACGGGGGTCCGGGGGTCCATGGGGGGCCGGGGGTCCATGGGGGTCCGGAGGTCCATGGGGGTCCGGGGGTCCACGGGGGTCCGGAGGTACACAGGGGGCCGGGGGTACACGGGGGTCCGGGGGTCCACGGGGGCGGGGGTCCACGGGGGCGGGGGTCCATGGGGGGCCGGGGGTCCATGGGGGGCCAGGGACCCCCGGCCGCCATAAGACAAAAACATTTCGGGCTTGTAGATCTTTGATTTTCGCATAAGAATTGAATAAGTGTAGAAAAACTCATTGGTTTATGATTGGAGTCATTGGACTAACAGCTATTTCACAAAACTTGAAGAACAAGGCACTGGATTAATAAAGCTTGGCTGTTAGCCTGCTTCTGACCAGGCTAACTTCACAGCTAAATTGCCATGGTAACTAAGCTAGGCTTGCTTCAATTCTCTTTTGAGGAATCGGATAAGGCTAAACTTAGCCAGGGTGAACTGGCTAAACTAATCTTCAAGATAATTCACCTTTTGAGGAACCGACTCAGCTCTAATCCTGGCTAAATTAAGCCAGGATAGGTGGTAAAGCCAGGCTTTAGCTCTAATTCACCTTTTGAGGAACAGGCCCCTGGATGTTCAGGCAAACACAGAGACTAAGATAGAAGTTTATTGCATGAGCTCACGCCTCACAGCTCACAGGAGAGGTACATTAAACCCTCAGGTTGGTGGTCAAGTAGTTCTCTGAATTCAGACAATGGGTATACACATAAATAAGAGGAACCTTATATGTCAAGCTGTTCCCATAACAATAAATATCCTATACAGAACCAGGTCAGCGTGAAGTGGCCTTGGGTGTACAATATTCAGATTATCAGAAAACCAAGGATGAATGAATGACATCCTCACGTGAATGTTTGTCACAAGACAGCTCCTTACACAGCCTAGTACATAATGATAACCAAAACAATAAGGCACTCACATAACGTATACAAACATGACTCCACACTCATATACTGCTCAAAGAAATGTAGGGAACACTTTGATCCCTTAATTATTTTGAGTTTTCATGAACTGTGTACATACTGCTAACAAAACTGCTCAAAAGAATTAAGGGATCAAAGGGTTCCCTTAATTATTTTGAGCAGTATATATTGATAGAATATATATTGGTAGACTGTACAGGTGTTAAGTCGTTCATTCTGAGACCATACTTGTCCTGTGTTTCACTCTCACTACTATTACTGCTAGAACACCCCCCTCCAAGTAAAGGTTTATCTTATCTTCATTTTAGCTCTCTGTCATATCATTGGCCTCTGTGTGCTTCAGCTATAGAATTACTGTAGTTGTACAAGATTACAAATCTGTTGATGTCTTGATCAACATCAACAGTCTTGTTGCTGTTGCAGTAATAGCAGCGCAATAGCTTTCACTGAGGAATACCTTCTTGACCTTGTTCTATATGAAACTCTTTCAGCGTCTGGTTTCTCTTTTATTGTTCGGGGATATTTGATACCACAGGTACATTATATGGAACACTATATGTTACTGATGTGAGAAGAGATGTGAGAACATTTTTGACATATTTCCTTCTTTTTTATAATAGTGAAATTGGCTACTTACAGTATTGTGAGCTGAACACTGTAAGCTGATATTCATGAAAAATTTTGAGGTCAGATAATTTTTGGGCCAATCGACTTCGCCAACCTCCCGTTAATTCTGATCTACAGTATGCCAATGTCTGAATGGTGTATTTCAAACTCAGTTGTGACTGCGCCGGTAACTTTATCATGAGGCTCTCCTGCCTCCATGGAACAGAGAACTAAGTATATGCACATATATGCTTATACTTATATAGGTGCTAATGTGCTTATCATCTTGTGGGGTTCAGACAGACAAACAGAAAGAAAGAATCATTTGAGAACCACCTGTTCTTCATCAGGAAGTATTTTCCCATGTAATTTGAGATTAACGTTTGGTTTAAAACTAAAGTTAGAGTTTGGGCAGTGGTTCTCAACCTTTTCAGGCTGTGACAAAATAATCATATTTTAACTGATGACCCCCCCCCCCCCCCACCCTGATAAGCACTTTTAATGTAGGAGTTGAGGCATTCAGAAAATAGCTGATCTACAAGCTCACAAAGCCTCGCAATGCTTTCTTATATTATTTGACAATTTGCCCAATGTTTGACCAGTTTTTATAGTATAGTTTGTTGATTACTTTTGATGCAGTAATGATCTTTTTTCTTTCTTTTTTCTCCTTCTTTTAAAACAAATATTGAACAGTTAAACAGTCCTTAAATTGTCACTTAACTGTCATCTGGGGACCCCCCAAACAAAAATAAATCATGTGTGGACCCCCCTGGGGATCCCGACCCACAGGTTGAGAACCATTGAGTTGGGGTACAGGTCAGGCATAATGGTGACCAGGATGTATACAACGGATGTGGATTGTCTTTCACCGTCACATGATGTCATCCTGTCAATCACTCATCTCACAGCTCAGGTTAATCAGCTGTGAATACGCTTATCATTGCTGCTAAATATAAGACTCACTCATACACTGACTGCACCACTCATTCTCTGCATTTCCCTCTATGCAGTAGATGTCCCTCTGGATCTAAAACAATGGGTCATATGACTTCAGTGACAGCCAGTTCTGCTGAGGAGAGCTCTCTTTCAGGCAGATAGCCATGAGACAGCTGGCCTTCCCCTGGCACTGCACCGGCCCCAGCCCTGGCCCTCGTCAGTCAATGCAATGGTGTATGGTTGTATATGGGTAGGGGTGGGGGGGTTGGGGTCGGTTGCTCACACAGAGAATTTGATGAGCAGGCAAACATATTCACTTCACAAAAGAGTCAAAGTCTCTTTTTTGGGTGCCTGCAAATCCCTTCACATTCACCAACAGCTCTTTCTGGCAGCAGTGTGCTGGTTCTGGATGCGTTTCTGGCCGGGCCCGGTTGGATCTGGCAGTCCCCGATAGGATTTGCCTCACTGAGCAAAACCCGCTTGAAAGCGCCTGAATGGCTAGCGTCAGTGAAAAATTAAGTCTGAAGTGACTAGACCTGATGGGCACATCAATTGTGGGCTATAACTAAGGCAACAAATGGGTAATGTCTTATATTAGACAGACGTTTTATACCTGTGAGGAGATTCGAGTAAATATTGTGTAAGCATAATGGAGTGCACTGGTTAATGTAGTTTAAAACAGCTCAAATCATTGGTGTTTGGTTTTCAGATTATTTTTTATTGATGAAAACAGCCTTTGCCTTTCGACCCATTGGACACATAATATAAGATCTGCAAAAACAAAACAAAAAAGCTATTGAAAACGTATCCTTTGCAACCTGATCACAGATTCAAAAGCACTGCAATATCTGCAGTGTTTAATACATTTATAAAAATAACAATCATAAAAAATATACATACGAGACATTTTCATTTTTTTTCAATGTTCGATTGTAAAGGACTAAACAACTGCATGAACAGAAATGGACATTTGAGACAATGCATACAAGACAATGCAGTAACCCACATTCTCTGCTAACTGACAGGCAGACTAGAGATCTAGATGAGCTGTTAAGACTTCACCAAGTTTAAATGACATTACATTGCCTGCAAAATCCACAGGACAGCATCAAAATGGACAGTCAGTTGGAAAAAGAAAACAGAATAGCAAATCAACAGAGCGGAGTATAATCAGAGGCAAAGATAAAGAGAAGACATACTTTTTCAAAGAGAGAATACTCCTTGGCAATGCAGAATTTAATTGAATGGAATTCTGGGCCTATATGCCTGACCTCTCCTTTCACATACAGTATCCATCTCTGCATTACTTTTCCCTTTTACTGCAGTATCTTGACGAGAGGTTGCGGTATAATTAGCAAAGTAATTAAAAGGGGTGGGAAAAGTGAAGTATGTCATCTCTCTCTTTCTCTCTCTCCCACTCTCTCTCTATATATGTATATACAGTACGTTACTTTTAAAAGGTCTGGAAGTGAGGAAAAACGCGATCCCCACAAGCCCCGCAAATCTCTTTGCAACTTACATCTCCTAAAGCTGGTGTCAATAATACATACAATTCATTTCTATTTCCCCAACATTCAGAGAGAAACTGCTTAAACCAGATGCTTAAAACTGGGGAGTGTTCCGGTTTCCCTAAAACGGGAGGACCTGCAACGTTGACCGTTGTGATGTAATGTATCCTAATACAGAATGTTTGTACAGTAAAGCATACTGGCCCTGGGGGTAGAACCCCGTCACCAGCTGCACCCATCTCTCCAGGCCCACTCACTCTCTTCTGGCTTTCAACCTCCTCACTTGCACCCGTTGACGTTTTATTTCTCTCTTCCCCACCCTCCCTTTTCTCACACTCTAACACACACACACACACACACACACACACACACACACACACACACACACACACACACACACACACACACACACACACACACACACACACACACACACACACACACACACACACACACACACGCGCGCATGCACACGCAAACACACACACACACTCTCTCTCTCCCTCTCTTTCTTTTTTGCTTACTTTCACACTGTTGCTCAGTGTCTTCCTTAACATCGGTACAACACTTCATTCCTCATCAACAAATGGGCTCATTAAACATCGGCGATAACAGCAGGTCAAATGGCACAACGTTTTGGGAGGGCTCAAGCTGACCCCGTCTACACAGCCCAGCGAAGTTCAACCTCTTCAGCAGCAGCTGCGGAATTCCCTGCTAGGGTGCTACAGCAAATAACGTCCCATCATCTGAGGTGTCTCGGCAAATATCACTCTGCGAGGGAGCACGGGAACACACACCAGCTCTCTGTCTCTGTCTCTGTCTCTCTGAATGCAGTCTTTCCCCTCTCTCTGTCTATCCTCTGTCTGTCGTGAGCTTAATGAACAAAGATGAAGAGCAAAAGAGAAGCACCACTACTATACAAATTATACAGGAAACTGTGTGTGAGTGAAACTCCATGATTTAGCCTCTCGTCATCCCTGAAATATGACACGCTACATCCACTGCCTTCTTGATAGGACTGAAAAAAAAACAATCTGACTGGTAACATGGCAAAAGCACAGGCTAATCACAATTTGCAGGTTGTGTAAGTGTAATAATGAGTTTGGGCTCCCAAAATATCTGCAAAGTAAACCCAAATCTTGCAACAACCTGTCAATTGGATATTTTACAAAGGTGCGACAAGCCCCCTGCTCCCTCTCTAATCAATACAATAACTGCAAGATATTCGTTTTCACCCAAGTACATCAACACTGACTGTGCATGAATCATGATTTCACGTATACATTCACAAGCCTCTGGGGTGCTATTGTCTTGTGTGCCTGGCTATACACAGAGTGGGGTGAATTCACAAAAATGATAATGGCCTTCTCATTCTTTTTCTCTGCCTATACAGAGAGGCATTAGGCACTTAAAACACATGTTCACGTATACAAATAAAGTTAGTGTTTTCCCCGTCAAAAAGGGTGTTACTTCTAGAAACAATCAAAAATCTTTGGTCTGTAAACAACCACAATAATATCCAAATACTAGTTAGGATGCCAATGTGCCATCCAAACTGGTAATGAACTCTCTCCTCAGCTCCTCTGACGTCAAGCAGAGTCTATATATGCTATTCATTTGTGACCCCTGCGCAATTGTTACTCCGATCTGGAGTGTCTGAGGATGCTAGCGATACACCCCTGAGAAAGCTGGGGTGCTTCTTCCTCTCTTAGAGCAGTAGCAGCTGTCAATTGCTGGGCACTGATGCAGCCATTTATTTGGTCTGCCATTGAAACATGCTGGCTAATCAGTTCTTGACAGAATCGATCAGTCTAGGAAAGTGTCGGTGAAAGTTCTGCTGCTTGCTTTCATGGCCATCACCGTTTTGCATCAAGCCATGTTCCACATTGCACCAATAGCCTTTGCCAAACTTGGCTTGGGCATTCAGGTAACGTTGGCCCGAGAGAGAAAATGAGGTCTTCACAGTAACTCTTCTGTTCTGATGATTTAAAACACTGACCTTAAATGAACTAAGAGCCAACTATACCTTTATACCCTTCATACTCAACGTATGAACGAAAATACAAGCTTTGATGCAAAACATTAAGATGGGGATTCCGTATACTTTCAGCTGCAAAACTGGACAAATTGGAGTGAGCGACTGAGCAACTCAACTCCTGTTTAAACAAACCCAACTCTCTCCCCTCCTACTTCTCTCAGCACTGGCTCAGTTACAGGGCAGCCAGGTGGAGTAAGCAGGCTGCTGACAAGCAAACACTGGCTGTACCTGTGCTATGTAGTAGTTGCTGAAGTTACCGTCTGCTACATAAGGGGCTGGTTGGTAGTAACAAGTGACGTTGGCCACGTTGGGGATGACGTTCTGCTCTGCAAGCACACGCACCGCCAGCATGGCTATCAGGCTCAGGGTCTGCCGCCTCTCGTGTCCCATCAGGCACACCGTGCTCTCATTGACCACCCCGTAGAGGGTCATCAGGTAGTCATACTTGCGGTCCTCCAGGCCCACAAAGTGGTTCTGAAGGTAGGCCTCCAGCTTGCGCTGCTGCTCGCAAATGTCAGAGAAGTCGATGAAGAAACGCGAGCACATGTAGCGCTGCAGTATCTTCATCTCGGGTTCCGAGTCCGCACGGAAGCCCCTCACGAGCAGGTGGCAGTACTTTAGCAGACCACCGCCACGGATCTCCTCCGGGTTCCGAGTGCAGATGACCTTGTGGCGCAAGTGGTCCAGGGCTTCGCCGAAGTCCCCGTACACGCTCTCGCCCATGATGGTCGGGTGAAAGGTCTCGGCCATGGGGTTCTCCGAGCACTCGTAGAACAACAGCAGGGAGTCCAGCTTGATCTGGAAGGAGTCCACGCTGAATTCGAACTGCCGCCGGAGAGAGTCCACGAACTTCAGCTCCACGTTTTTACCCCGGTTGTTGGAGAGCGAGATGAGGCTCCAGCGGTCAGAGTCGTTGCACACCTTCACCATCTTCTGCACATATGCCTCCTGTGTGTGTGTGTGTGTGTGTGTGTGTGTGTGTGTGTGTTTGTTTGTGTGTGTGTGTGTGTGTGTGTGTGTGTGTGTGTGTGTGTGTGTGTGTGTGTGTGTGTGTGCGAGAGAAAGAAAGAGAGAAAATGAGTGACAGACAAGAGGAGAAAAACAGAGACATTTTGAACATTTAGCTTATTTTATCATAAAATAGCTTATCTTAGTGCTAATTTTGCATCTCTAGTACAGTAGGTTTTCATAGCCTAAATACTGTGATTTGTCTCAATATACAAGATTAGTTAGTTAGTTTTTCAATGAGCAATGATGGATATTGACCCCAGTAAAGGACATGCAGTGCAGTATAGGCTATACTTGCCCTAGAATATGGGATCTAGGTGGCTGAGAACTGGATCCCTTGTAAATTGGTTTAACTCAATCCTCTTAACCACAGAAAATCAACATTTTACTATCACTTAACTAATCCAATTGCGTTTCAAGCCGTGCGTATTGCGTAAAAATGGCCTAGTCTAAATACGAATTAAAAAATGTATTAACCACTTAAACCCCAGCATCGGTATTGTTGGGAAAGCTTTCACTGAAAATAGCAGATCGACAAGCTCACAACAGGATGCCCTGCATAGCTTTGTGATCTTGTCGATCAGCTATTTTCAGCGAAAGCTTTCCCCACATTAACAGAAAACAGAAAAGACGCTACTAGTATTGAGCCCTGAGGGACTCCGGTTACCCATATGGGGGTTTAAGTGGTTAAATGGAAAATATTGTAAACTTTTGGATGATTGTACCTTTAACGTTAACGGCGTTATTCTCTCTTTATTCACACAGTCCGGTAAGAAATCCAGCAGACAGTCCAACACGATGTCCTTTACGGTCTGAAAGTCACTTTCTCCCTTCATGTCCGCGCAGAATATGAGGTCCAGGTCCTTGTAGCCCATGCCGCTGTCCCCGTGCAGGACGTGGCTGGCCGCGGAGCCGTTCAGCCGCACGTCCCTCACGTGGATCTTCTTCTCCTCCATGCGACTGCGGACCACCTTGACGATCTGCCGGGGCTTCATCTGCAGCGTGGGGAAGTTCCCCCGGCCGTGGATGGGGATGGTCTCCGTCAGGATGGCGTCCAGGCGCTGCACCTGCTCCCAGTTAAGGACGCTTAGGACATTATTATTATTATTATTACTGGCTTCGGCGTCGGACGCGGAAGACGAGCCGCTGCTGATCGTGGAACTACTGTCGTCCTCTGACATGGTGGGGAATTATTAACGGTAAAAACTGCGAAGAGATTCGACGATCAAGTCTCTCGACTAAGAGAGTAAAAATGCAAATGTCGCGACTTCAATCAAAGCACAAAATTGACAAAAGTTGTGCGGTGTTAATTTCATCCGCGAGTGTAAACTGATTGAAGAAAAAAAGAAAAACTGACTGAAGAAACTGATTGAATGAAGAAAAAAAAAAGAAATTTTAAATAAAGATAAAAGTAACGGTTAAGGCAACTGGTGAATGCTGCGATGCGCCGTGCGTAATGCGTGGGTCCAGCGGTATAGTGGATCCGATCTGAGTGACCGTTAGATCTGATCTGAGGTGACCGTTTGGAGGAGTCGCTGTGAAGCCAAAAACGTGCCTTCTTTACTTTCTCTTCTCGTTTCTTCTGCCTTGTGCTTTTTAAAACGCGTGAAGCATTTCCTCTGGTGGCACTAGTAGTACTGCTAATGTGTCTGAGCGCCTCTCTGAAGATGGTTGATGTTCCATAGCAGGGCTTGCCTCTCCGCCTGTGACTCCATCATCGCCCAAAGGCACGCCTATGACTTGATGAATTTGCATGAATACTGCTGCTGCTCAAAGAGCCCTGGAGTCGCACTTCTTGGCACCTTCTCCTCTCTCTCTCACCATGAGCACACTCTCTAAGGAATCCTGTGGATTTTAACGCACGACTTCTACATTTTTCTTTAGCAAAGAAGTAAAATCCAGTTAATAAACTTGTTACGTGGTCAGGAAATCCAAGTTGTTTTGCCACTATAGTCTCTGTTTATTTAAATACTTTGATCAGATCCTCTGAATTAACCGTTACCTGGCCACTAGTCCACTGGACATACTCCGTTCTTCTGCAAGAGGCAGGTCTTTAGGATAGAACTGTCAACCGTTATTCACCACGCCTCCCTCTCTTATCCTGTCAATGAGGGTAAGTAGGGAGACAGTACTAGCCACCAGAGGTGGAAAGTAACTAAGTACGTTTACTCAAGTGCTGTACTTATAAGTACAATTTTGAGGTATTTTTTTTACTTTATTTTCAGTAGGCTACTTTTAACTTACTCCACTACACCTCAGAGGCAAATATTGTACTTTTTACTCCACTACAATTATTTGAAAACTTTAATTACTATTACAAAACATACATTAACACCTTCAGCCCTATTCAAACTTTGGCTATTTGAAAATAGCCGATCTACAAGCTTGTAGATCTGCTATTTTCAAAAGATTTATATACATTTTAACATATGATAACTTGTGAAAGGGGACATTTTGCATAATGAGTACTTTTACTTTTGGTACTGTAAGTACATTTTGATGCAAATACTTTTGTACTTTCACTCAAGTCATTTTGAATTCCGGACTTTTACTTGTAACAGAGTATTTCTACATTACAGTATTGTACTTTTACTTAGGTACAAAATGTGAATACTTTTCCCACCACTGGTACTAGCCACTGCAGATTTCAGCAATGTAAACCATTAGCTTTCTTTACTGTCTCCACTGTGTGGGCTATTTATACTAACATATTTAATATTAGGCTAATTTAATATTAAGCTTTCAATTAGTCTACCTTTAAATCTTGCATTTGATTTGTATTGCCCCATAGGAGTATGGAGTTAGATGAAAAACGTATTAAAACCTATTCTTCCCAGAGTAACACATTCCCAAAGCATTTTTTGGGGGTCTTCTTTCAATTGCTTAGGTGTCAACAGCAACTGATATAAATGCTGGCCAAAACTAAATGAGATGACGTTACCATGTCGCCCCCTGTGGGATGGCTGGAAAGTGTGTGGATTCTGGAAGGATTATGTTGCACTAGTGTTAGAAGGACTATCATCTAGAAGATTCTAGCAGATGTCACACTGATGCCTCAAATCTGTAAGCAGTTTTGTCATATCCCATAAGGATTTGGGCAGGAAATATTAGTGTTGTAAAAACACAGAGAGCAATCTTCCCTGTAATCTCATAAGCTTGTTACCCCCAGACAGACCCAATAATCATTAACCTCTAAGGTTTTCTACTTTCTGAACTTCTCACCCAGCCTACATTCAGCTACCACTTAACCACCACATGGACCCCCAGAGTCTTCTTGGAATTACATAATAGGACCTAGGTGTAAGCTCAACGCCTCACTTAGTGAGCTTGTAGATTGGCTATTTTATGTCCATTTCCCTTAAAGGAGTAGTTCACCCAAAAAATTACTTATTTTCTATCAATTGCACACCCCATGAAGCCTTGAATTCATGGATATTTTTGGGCGGTGAAACCGCCCCTATAAGTGAGATTTGGAAAAATGTACATTTTCCTGCGCTGTGATCTGGGCCCAGGAAATTAGTACAATTATCCTGCGCTGTGATTGGCCAATCACAGTCTATTCAGGACTGTGATTGGCCAGTGTCACATGACACATGTGCATAGCCCTATATAAGTAACCATAACTTGAAAAAAACCAAAAATTTGTTTTTTTCAAGTTATGGTTTCGTCCATCATAAAGAGTGTTTCAATAAATGTATTTATCTTTTGTACATGATTGGTTGACTCCATTCAGTATTGTGATTGGCTAGCAAGACACCGCCCACTTCACACAGGGTGTGATTTTTTTGTTTTTGTCGCATTCCTAAGCCAATAATTTGATTACCGCCGGAAAGATGCTCTACTTTGTGTCTCCTACCGGATGGTAGGAGACACAAACTAGACTCTACTGCGACAAAAAAAAATCCACGAATTCAAGGCTTCATGGGGTGTGTAATTGATAGAAAATAAGTCATTTTTTGGGGTGAACTACTTCTTTAAGGTGTATGAGTATTTAGGCTGCAGAATACATGTAACCCACCCTGTGTATATGAAGATATAATATATCATATTATATCATTTAGAACCCCTCCCAACTCCCTGTGGGAGTGTGCTCCCAGCTGAGTGTGAGAAAGCAGACACAAAGAAATGCACGCCGTCAGCCTGTGATGACAGCAGTGCAGAGGCAGTGTAATGGATGGGCAAACTGTAATGCCATTCATTCAGCATCTCAGACAGAGAGCCGATGCTCAGACACTTATCTCATTCCTTTGCGCTACACTGTAAAATCCTGGGCGTTAATGTAACTCTGGTTCCATTTGTACACTCAAGAGTTACATTCACTCTCAGGATTTTACTGTGGAGTAAAGGGATATAGAAATGACTCGACAATGTCATTTGTTTTAACACCACCAGGCAGAGAAACCATCTTTACATTTAATATCCCCAAACATCTTAATTAACATTATCTTTATTTATCTGTCACCAAGGTGGATTGTAATAGAGAAATGAAGAGTGCATGCATGTGTCAATGTAAGAAAGATAACACAACAGATCTATGGTGGAAAGTAAAATATCTGCCAATTCTCTGGATCAATTCGAGACTAGAACTGTTTCTCAAAGATTCATTTGTGCTGAATAATCTGATTAAGTGAAATGGGGCAATAATCTTATATTAGCATTCATAGCCTACTTCCAACAGCTTGATCAGCACCGAAGATCGAGAGGCTAAAGAGAGGATGTAGAAAGCCAGGGGTCACTTGGAAGCGGAATCTAAGGGGTGGAGGGTCAGTACAGCCATGGTTGGGACAGCTGTCATGGAGGATCCATCAAGCAACGTAAAGCCCTGCGTCACTGCAGCTGCCCCAGCTCTGTAAACCCAGATTATCCCATTTGGTCTGTGGCACAGTTCTTATAGCTCTGAGAGAGCCCGTGCTCTCTGCCTGTGCACTGTGCACTCCCTCTACAGGAGAGCCTATAGAAGCATATTCTTTGCCTGTTGTTTCAATATCATCATCACAGTCGGGCAGGAAACTTGTATCTCCATATTGCGTCGTGATGCGACATGCTGTGCTGTGGCATCACGTGTGCTTTGTAGAGCTGCTTTTTTGGAACATTTCTGCCTATAATGACATGCCCAGGGACACCAGGTTCAAAGTGGTTAAAGGAGTAGTTCACCTAAAAATAATCTTATTTTTTATCAATTACACACCCCATGAAGCATTGAATACATGGAGATGTTTTAGTTTTTGTTGCATTCCTAAGCCAATAATTTCATGACCGGCGGTCTCTATGGTAGTGGTAGACTCCTACCAGATACATTAGCATCTTTCCGCCGGTGATCAAATGATTGGCTTAGAAATGTGACAAAAACAAAAAAATCTCCATGAGTTCAATGCTTCCTGGGGTGTGTAATTCATAGAAAATAAGTAATTTTTGGGGTGAACTACTCCTTTAAGTCTGTCTGTGTTTTTTTTTTTTATCAAATGAAAAGTGTTAACAATGCACTAAACAATGTGAAATAATAACTGGGCTGGGCCTAAATTGGATCCATTGGAACACACATTCTTTTTTCTATTTCCTGTAAAGTAACGGTTTGGACATACAAGATTTCCGGCCGACAATGACAAACTTATAATAAGTATCTCTACATCCAAAGTCACATGGAGTACAATTGCTCACTATTTGATTTGGTGCCATTTCATTTGAAATGACAACTCTATTCAATTTGATGTGTTAATGATACAATATGATTCAAGTTAAAATCAAAGCAGTTGCTATGGCCCATTGCGCATAAGTACAATATGAAGTTCTTGTAGATGCATAAGATGTTACACAATTCCATGTGTAAAACAATACAACCGCAGCGTGAACAATTGGTTCTCTTATTCGTTGCTAAAGTCCCTCTGAATTGATATCAGTATTTTTGCAGAAGATACATTTGATGTAATTTCTTACAAATTTGTCTTGCTCAAAGTTGGCCTTTGATTGGTGGACATCGGACACATTGATCACAAATCTCTGAAACAGAACCCAACACATCTGGAAATATATGTGGAACTATTAGTTTGCCTAAATGGACCTGGAGCAACTTTGTCAATGTGTTTCCCAGGTGCGGAGCTAAGGTAGCTCTGAACGACGGCCGGTCCCACAGCAGTGCACTGACGGTGCACTATAGCCCTCTCCAGTGCTAAATCAAAGTGGTTGTCATAGAGACAGCCAGTATATATCATTCATTCACTGAACAGAACTATCTCCACACAGATCATTAATCTTCATCATCACCCATCATAATTGAGCACTTTAATTGATTTGTGGCTATTTTAGAGTCATGTATGATATCATTTTGTGTCTCCTGAGACCTAGTGTATGGTTTTCTCTCCTATTAAAGATGGGCTATATTCAACTCTGTCAATCAATATCCATCATTTGAAAACAATTAGTATTTGCTGCCTTTCCAAAAGCTTTAGAGCTGCATTTCCTTGTTCAGGAGGTTGGAGAGCTTAGCTGCATGGGGAAAAGGACGGCCTCTTGCCATCACCTACTCATAAACTCATCTTTTACAATCAGGCAGTTTGCTTCTGGGGTTACTGAACACTCTTCTGGACAGTTCAGCCCAATAAATTGAAACAGCAGACCTGTGGGACTTATTATCTTCAGTGCCAGTCAACTAACAGCATGAGATGAATTCATCTGCCATGAAGCGTACACCCCCCCACCCCCACCCCAAGCAGAGAGTCTCTGTCTAGTTTGCAGATACTGTACCTTCAGGTAAGACGATCAAACCTTGGGATGCCCCGGAGGCGCCTCAGCGAGGAAGAATGCCTACCACATTCCTCTTGCAGCTGACCTAGGTTTGAATCCGACCGAGGCCTGTAGTATGTTATCCCTTCTCTCTCCCACCTTTTCTGTCTCTCTGTTCACTGTCATAACCCCCACCTGTCATAAAGGCAGTGGTGGAAAAAGTACTACATTGTTTTACTTAAGTAAAAGTATCACTACTGCAATGTAGAAGTACTCTGTTATAAGTAAAAGTCCGGAATTCCAAACGTACCTGAGTAAAAGTACAAAACTATTGGTATCAAAATGTACTTAAATACCAAAAGTAGAAAGTACTTTATGCAGAATGTCACATTTCTCAAGTTTTCAAATGTCTAAAATGTCTAAAAATCTTTTGAAAATAGTAGATCTACAAGCTCACAATGCGTCGCATCGCGTCGTATTGTAGTGGAGTAAAAGTACAATATTTGCCTCTGAGATGTAGAGTAGAAGTAAATGTACTGAAATTTGGAAATACTCCAGTAAAGTAAAAGTTCCTCAAAATTGTACTTAAAGGATCTACACCATGAATAAAAAAATAAAAAATAATATTTAATATCATATCATTTATGTCCCTCAAACGTTTTTCAAAAGGTTTGAGCATAAATCAAGCCTCAGATATACTCATTCCAACTAAGTTCTCTCTGGCTTATAAAGCACTTTCACCTGCAATACCACATTGTCCTGTTTGGCACAGGGCGCTATTGAGCCAGTTTGTATGCATGTTATCTCCTGGTTCTGTGTGGAAAAAGAAAAAAGAAAAAATAAGAAAAAAAAACTTTTAACTGAAAAAAAGGGAGGGATTGTACCAGAACGTGACGTCACGTTCGGGTGCAAATCAGTTTGGCCTGTTTTGAGACCAATTTACAGAAAACCCCAGATATGCTGTGAAAGCCTGAGTGTTCAAACTGGGGTATTTTTTGGGATAGAAGAGAGGTAGGGGAGACCAAAAACACACAAAAAAGAAGAAAAAGTTAAAATTCATGGTGTAGTCCCTTTAAGTACAGTACTTGAGTAAATGTACGTAGTTACTTTACACCACTGCATAAAGGACAGTCAAATCATGACTCATTTACTCGTCTGAATGTGCATTGACCAGCAACAACAATCACGCTGATTGAAATCACTTTTGATTTTGGCTCAACATTATAGCCAATTTCTCCCATGGCAATGACACATTTTATGCCGGCCAGCTAATGACGTGACAGGGACAAGAATCTGAAAGCAGCATTGGACCGCTCAATCTTCCTCTCTGCTTTCTAATTACAACTGTGTTAATGTCTGGGATGAGATGCATGGGCTTTTGTCTCTCTCCCTGCCCTGAATGGCATTACCCACGGGAGATGTCGGGGTCCAGGGTGCTCCAGAGCCATGATTAGAATTACTATTTCATTAGGAGCAATCCAGCGAGCCTGACCTTTCTCTTGTGACCTCACTTAAACAGGAGAGCATGGCGTCATTCAGTCATTATTATGCTCCAAAACAAGAGGATGAGTTATTAAAGCGGAGCAAGTGGGGGGAAAAAACAACAACAACAAAATACTGCTGTTAATAAATATAATGTGGGCAAAACTGTAGTGTAGTCTAATTGTGATGGGAGAAGACTTCAAGGCAGCAGCGATGACAAACAACTGACAATCCTCAGCTTAGTGTGAAGCAACACTGAATCAGACGAGCAGACGTGATTGTCAAACTCCTAAGCTCATCCTTTTCTTTTGGCTGAGTGATCTCAAGAAGTAAATAAGATGAACTATCTAGACGACACATTGAGTATTGGGCTGGGACACTAAAATGTGGGCTGTAACAATAATGGTGACTGTATCCAAACGACCTCAGAGATCCATCATCGCTCGCCCTAGTAATGACCTTGAATGTACTATTTTTAATGGGTTAAATAATGTCTCTCAAGGTGATATTGCTCCTCAAACGTTGAATGATGACAAAACCTGAATATAAAGAACATATCACCCCCTCCATTCCTCTCCTTCACTGTCCAACTCTTCCATCGGGCTTTTTCTCCCCACCGCCCTCCTCCTCCTCCTCTCTTCACTGAGATAACTGGATTTCCAGGTGGGTTGGATTAGTTTGTCCTGTCGGAGTGATATTCCCAGTGCTGACGGCATAGTTAGTTTTGGTGGTGGATCAGAAGCTCCAGCAAAAGAATGGGATTTCCAGTCATTTTCAGTCAATTGGTTCTGACCCCCAGTCACAAAAATATGTGGAATCGCTCTAGCATGAAGGAAATGTAAAGTGGGGCTATATAGGGTCACTGCTGGAGAGGAAAGAAGCAGAAGGAGAAGCGACTTGAATGCGGACGGTTGTTTTCTCAACTTTTATATTACAATGACTCTGTGTAGTTGTGTGCTTGCATGTTTGAGGTGACTTGCTCCAAGCCGTTGCTGGTTAATGCTCAGGGCTACAGTGGGGGTTCTGTTTCACTGGGAGATAGAGAAGCCCCATCTCATGCCCTGTAATCCCTCATCTTCCTTTATTATGGGGTGTTTGTGATCTGCTTGACAGCCCGTGGGCCCGGTGACACCAAAGGAGGAAAGTGCTGCTGAAACACTTTGGGTAGTAATAGGTGCAGCAGACCTTCTCGGCAGCACCGTATGTGCTGTTCCAGAGATAATTGCCACACCCTGAATCCAACCTAATAGAATCATAGTCTCTCATCCACATGGACCTCTGCCCTATTAAGGTCACTCTGGCAAACATCCATAGGTGTGGCATTCAATCAGTTTCATCCCCAGTGGCTCCAAAGTAACTGTATTTGAGCTCCTACGTAATTCCATTCTGAGATTTATTGCGTTCAAAGGATGAGTGGAGTCATGGGAAAACTAGAGATTTGTTATATCTATCTGAACTGGCTTGAAGGAGATGAAAATATGAAAAATATGAAACGGAATTGTGTGTTGTGTACTTGCAGGAAGTTGCAGTCCACTGATTGCCTTCCTGCAAATGAATATTACAGATAAGCAGAACGTGGGAGTCATGGTCTCGCATTACATGAAGTATTGAAAGAATACTTTATTTCTTACTTCACAAAGTAAATCACAACCCGTACAAATGTCCAAAGCTGTCATCACACCCCTGGGTTTGGCACCTGCTCAGACAGAGACACAAAGCTCTATTCTCAATAATATGGTTCCTTGCAAAGAGCCCAAAGGGCCAAATCCTTGCAGAGAAACACATGGCCCTTAGCCTGTCAGATCAACAGCACAGCACAGAGAAGACAAGAAGACGTCAGCAGACATCTGCAAAGACAACAGGCGGGCACGTTCCGGGCACGCTCGTAGAGTAAAGCCTTTTCTTGTGGACCTAATGGTCTTTGTACAGTAGCCAACTGAGTGACGGTTGTGGAGCAGTCAGGTAATCCTTGGCTAACTGGCTCCATGTCTACTAAGTGGGATTGAGAGGGCTAGTCTGTACTCTACACCTCTCTGACTATGGCTATGAAGAGAAACTAAGCTGCCGGAAGGGGCTTTGAGCCACAGGAGAGGGTTCAGGGCTAGGAAGTGTATGAATAACTCTTAAGTATGGACTTATGAGTGCTGCTCTTTGGGTCAATCTGTGATGCTCTCTAGTGAGTAAAAGTGAGGGGTTAGTCAAACAGTAGTCTCGTGTAGCCAGACAACTATTCCACAATCTCCGAAAGCTATATAGTCTGGAACTACACCTCCCGAAATCCGAGTCATCTGTTTGTCATTTCCGTTCACGAAAATATGTTTTAAAGTAGAGGTCAGATGTTATTGTTATTGTGGCGCCATAATAGGCCAATGTGAAAACGGTGCCATTACTTATTAGGCCTTTCAATCGGACACTGCATTCATGATTTGAGTTTTGCTAAATTAGACCTGCTGGCGGCGCTATAATAGGCCAATGTGAAAAGGGTGTCATTTATTCCTCAGCCTAGTGGGAATGTGCGTGCAAACTTTCACGGATATTGCACGCTGCTTTCATGTTTTGAGGCATTTTATTCAAAACGGACCTCTCCTGCAAACTTTGGAAGCCAATGTTAGCCAATTAGGATGGAATATGAAAAATCGGACAGATCTGTGAAGATAACATGACTATAGACATACTGTGGACTGATTTGCTTGATTTTTGGACAGAATCTGTAGGAGTAATATAAAAAAAAATGTTTTACACAAATCGGCCACCTGGTGGCGCTCTAAAAGGCAGATGTGAAAAATGCAGGGCAAAGGTTTTTCCTTGTCCTCTAAGGAGTGCTAGGTGCAGTTATAGGTAAAAACACAAAACAGCCTGTTATAGCGCCACCATGAGGCTGATTTGAAAAAATTCAAGTGGCATTTCTTCCTCGGCCTAGTGGGAATGTGCGCGCAAAGTTTCACAGAAATTGCATGCTGTGTTGATGATTTGAGGCATTTTGTTCAAAACGAACTAATCCTGCAAACTTTGGAAGCCAATCTTAGCCAATCAGGATGGAATATGGAAAATCGGACAGATCCGTGTTGAGCACATGACTATAGAGATACTGTGTACCGATTTGCGTGAGGTTTGGACAAAATCTGTAGGAGTGATATCCAAAAATGTGTTTTGCACAAATCGGCACTATAACAAGCCAATCTGAAACATTTGGGGCAGAGGTTTGACTTTGGCCAGGGAGTGTGTGTGCTACAGTTTCACAGCGGCCGGAACAACGGTGCTGGAGATTAGCTGTTCACAGACAGACACACGGACGGACGGACAGGGTGCAAAACATACTCTCTCGCCAGGCCGAAAGACAAATATCTTAATTTTTTTTTTTTTTTTTTTCAATTCTGCTCAGCAGCAAGCTGTATATGCTTAGATGATTTTGATTTATATTAGGATACATATTCATCATCATTATGGCTTGTGTTCCACTATCATTGACTTCTTCTAATTTGCAACTTAATTTGGATAACAAATTAGAATGACTAAGAAATTAATTTAATGAAGGTTGTGATAAGCATGGCCAAGCATGATAAAAACAGACACATAGATGTTAATTACTAGCCAAGCTGTGAAGCGTGACATTTTCATGTACAATATTTAATAACAATCCTAAGACTTCAGAGGTGTTGCCTGTCCTTCTCCCTCTCTCTGTCCTCAGTTTACTGTCTCTCTACTCTGATGAAAAAGAAAACTAAGACTTAATGTTGGTTAGATATGCTGTAATCTAATAAAAAACTTCCCCATTTTAGCTTTTCCCCACACACACACACACACTTTTTCATAGTTCTTTGGTCAGTTAAACTGCTCAAAACTGATATCGCTATAATGACTGTGGGGATAAGTACTGGCATAATAAAAAACATGGCAAAGGCATAGCATTCTGAAACTGAACAGAGAAAGAGCATCACATTTCCATTCTGAAGGAGGCTCTCCCCTGGTGAGCATGCCTGATCTGACCTCAGCCCTAACATTTATGACAGAAGGATTACTGATTTAAAATACATTTATTTCCTAGATGACAGAGAATGATATTGTCAAGTGAACCTGCTGAGTGAGTGAACAACTAAGCCTGTCTTCTGCTTTGAAAGGCTGGACAAATGCCGATTTAGACTGGCATGTCTTGGTTTTGCCTGGCAAGGCTGCTTCCAGTCAAAGCAGGTTGGGAAGCAAGAGGTATTCCATAGAGTGCCTAACGTGTCCTTTTTCTCCATAAACAAATTAATCCTGAGGTATCTTCACTGTCTGGACAACAGCCCTATGACTTTCCCATCTGCCTGGCAGTAAGGCAGTGGGCCAGGCATCTATCTTCCACTCTCTCCACAGGAAGAGTGTACCTTCCTTAAATGTGCCTCTGCTCCATCACGTCCATTACTGGCTACGGTGTGCCTCAGTGAAAGCACACTGCAGCCATTCAAAATTGCCATTGTTCCTCCTTATGCAGCAAGTATCCAAAAAATAATTTGCCTACAGTATGCTGTATAATACTCCAAGTAGCATCGAATGAAATTAAGTGCAACATTTTGTTTGCCTCTTCACGTTGATTGATTGACTGATTGAATACTTCATTAGCAAGTTTGGGAAATAGTACGGCAAGATGGCATTAAACTACTGTACATTTACACAATATTGTGAAGTTACATTTATAGAGATGCAGGAGAATACATGGGCCTGTTGTAGTTTTCTGCTATTGTTTTTTGCCGGTGTGATTCATTACCATTAGATGTAAAGCAGCAAACGCGTGGTGACTCTCTCCTCACTGGTTAATGGAGCCTAATGGCTTACTAATATTTCCCCCATGGCCTGCTTCTCTCTGACTCTTGATGTGATGCTCTACCTGTAATTACAGCCAATAAAAAGCCTAAATCACTACGCTCTCTCTTCAGAGCAGGGTCATTGTAGTTAATCAGAGGTTAAGACTCGATAATGGCTGCTTGCTCATGCAAGGCAGATAAAGGAGAAGGGGAGATGAAGTTATGTTAAGTAGATGCAACAAGACTCATTTTTCAAAGTGACACTGAGCTACAGACACGAGATATTAGTACAATAACTAAAATAAATTTCCCTTTCCTTCTTCCCCCTAATTCCATCCATTGTTGTAATCTAGAACAGACTAATGAAATAGAAATGAGCCAGGTCCATTGCACAGGTCAGTTCTTTTTATTGCATGCCATTCTGTCTTTGCTTCCCAAAGTTCAACACATTCACACAGCAAAAACAGAATTTTATGGACTGTGTAAAATGTGATCCACAAGGATCGATTTTTACACTCTTGACTTAAGCCAACACTTGCCGTGTGCATGAAGGGCACTGGAGAGAGAAAATGTTAATTTACAAGGTCCAGAACTGAGGTACCAAAATAATACATCTGCTAGAATAAGAAAACCTAAATAACAGTAAAATAATGAAAATGATGTGATAAGAGCTCATTTAAATATGTAGCAACATGGTGTAGGGGTTTCTTGTTGGATAAAAGGCACATAACCTTTTCAATCGCTTTCAACATTTTGACAGCAGATAGAAAACCATCAATCATTGGGTATTGGTTTGTGCTACTGTTACTACAGCTTGTGTCAAATAATTCATTTTTTTAATCTAAACTGCATTTCATAGAAAGCTTTGTGAAGTCTCTGGCTTTCTACCTGAAATACTGTCCCCAGACTCCCCATACAAATGAGCTGAAGTGAAGTGATCAGTCAAAAAATAATTCAGCCAATTGGTTATTTATCAAGTGCAGATGGCCATATTTATCACGCAGCAGAAGTAATACTCTGTAACGGTTTGAAAATTGGCACAAATCTTACCTCAATAGCTAACAATCCTGTACCCGACTCAACTGCTCTATAGATGTGGAAGTTTGGACCCAATTCATGGTTTGGACTTCTTCCTCTTTGGCAACTTGATATCACTAAACTTGGGTCACAGAGTTTATATATTTTTTTGGGACAATGTTTTCTTTTCATGTCATTCTTGTTATCCAAAGCAGACACTTTCAAAAAAAGAAAATAAATGATAAATCATCATCATCATGCACACATAAATCAATTTCCCAAACATTGTAGGTCGAGTCAATAGCTTTCCACCAATGGCAGCACAATCATTCATTTGATTAACACAATAAAGAAAATAAACAAACCTCACTCATTAAAATATGATGAAGCAGCGATGAAGTCAAAATCTAACTTTACACTGGGGCAGGATAAGCATCAGACCGGCATCAGACTGGGCCAAGTCTGAGGTGCACCTTAACACTAGCTGAAGTAACACGATAATGATGACGACTATTCAGTTGCAGTGGGGATACGTCAGGTATGGAGTTGCCTAGAACCCTGACAGCATGCGGCGTGGCGGTGTGTTGATGAATTGTGTTAGTGTTTGTTCCAGGTGGGCGTGGCGATGGGGCCCTGCGAAGACCTCTCGACCACAATGAGCTCTTCAGGGTTGTTGCACGCATTATAGTGGAGCAAGAGGTCCTGGATGGCCCTCTCCTCGATCTAGAAAGACAAAGAGGCAGAGAAAGAGTGAGAGAAGACAGAACGGGAAGAGAGGACAGAGGGGGAAGGAAAAGTCAGTCAGCCGGGAACCCTGGCAGAATTATAATCTATTAAAATACCATAATTCATTGGTGGGCAAAATAAAAATGCTGACATTGAAGGCATAATGATAATAGCCTTTATTTTTATATAATGGTATATAATAATATAGTGGTAACCAGAAACCCACAGTAAATCGCAGCTGAGTGTTTTATGAAGGCTCTGACAGTGGCCTGGCATAAGCTGGAATAGGGCTGACTTTTCAAAGCAAACTGACAGCTGTAAAACGACAAATTTGGAGGGAAATCATTTATAGCTGTCATGATATATTATGTGATATGCTACACAAAGAAAAGAGAATGCAGACAGTGCAGACAAAGCTCATCTTTCCAGTTGAGTACACGACACCCAGGGTCACAGGGGCATCCAAGTGTGCGCTAGTTTACACTGTGCGACTGTGCGCTAGTACACACACACACACACACACACACACACACACACACACACACACACACACACACACACACACACACACACACACACACACACACACACACACACACACACACACACACACACACACACACACACACACACACACACACACACACACACACACACACACACACACACACACACACACACACACACACACACATACGTTACCTGGATGAGTGCCAATGGTTTATCTCGGCTGCGGATCAACGCAGCCTCTTGCTGTTTTTCTTCCTCCACGATGGAGGCAAAGGGTACCATGGAGACCTTAGGGGGACTGCCCACAGCTCCCAGCACCCAGGGCCTGGGGGGAGGGGAGGAGGTGAGTGGTTGCACGTGCACAGTGATAACCAGGGGGGATAAGAGTCTACGTCAGAAGATAATGGGTTGAGAGGTAGAAGTACTACTGTGTTTCTGTCCACAGGTCATGTGTCTGGATGAGACAAACAAAAGGAGCCTTGGAAATTTGAATACAACTAACTTACTATTATCAACACGATAATGGCTTAATTCACAGTTCCTATGAATTAAGCTGCTGCTGTACATCGGAATAATAAAAACATCAGGTACATTTGACAAGGGCACTTCACACTAATTATTTGTCTGTAAAGCACTTTCTTTCTTATAATTAGACGGGTGCAAATCTTTAAATCAATTTGAAAGACGTATATTTGATTAAAGTTTCTATTTGCTGTAAGAACATTTCACTTTATTTTATTTAACCACTTAAGCTCTTCTTAAAATCAATAGAAGCTCACAACGCGTGACGGATGACGCAGGGATCTTCAACAGCGGATCCGGGACCCCTAGGGGGTCCTCAGATTTACTACAGGGGGGCTGCCAAGTGTAGGAACCTTTTCTTTTCTTTATCCAACTATTTTGGTCTAAATGTCTGAAAATGAACATAACTCCAACATATTATTAGCAAAGATAATTTGTAAACAAACAAACAAACACACACATTTTTAATTTACACAACACAGATGATAGTGCTGTCAAACAAATCTAGTCATCAAGGCTGCAGCTGTGCAGCATCACTTGCAGGCAATCAGTCACTTAAAATAATATGTGGAATATTTCCAAGCTAGTCTCAAATCTCTCAACGGTCAACAGACATTAACCCTTTAAGACCGGGAACTCATCTGTGTCATTTTAAGATTTCTTTGGCTATAAAAAAAAATAGCAGCTCTACAAGCTCATAGCGCGGCACCGAGTGCCGCGCTATGAGCTTGTAGATCTGCTATTTTTGAAAAATCTTGAAAATTCTACAAATGTCTTTAAAAAAAAAAACGTATGTTGCTATATCAATGGATCTCAAACTTTTTTCATGTCAAGGACCCCCAAAATGATATGTATTTGTCCGCGGACCCCCATCTCAAAATATTTTGTTCCAGGGACCCCCAGAAGCAAATATTTGAGTAAAAGAAATTATATATATATATTTCAAGATTTACAAACATTTTCACGATTTTTCAAAAAATAGCAGCTCTACAAGCTCGTATATCTGCTATTTTTAAATAGCCAAATAAATCTTAAACTTACACAGATGCGTTACCGGATTGAATGGGTTAATGAGACAATCCGCTTAATATGGTGAGCTAGCTTTGAAAGCCTCTCACCAAGTTGAGTGGAAGGGCTTTCTCAAAAATAAACTAAGTTTAATTGTGCAACACAATTTTATGCAATAGATATGTTAGTGGGCGTCCCTCCATCATCTCTCTCTCAGCTAAGGCAGTGGTTCTCAAACCTTTTCATGTCAGGGACCCCCAAAATGATATGTATTTGGCCGCGGACCCCCATTTCAAAATATTTTGTTCTAGGGACCCCCAGAAGCAAAGATTTGAGTTACAAATGTTCGCTTTAAAAATATATATATTCAAAGGTTTGCACAAATGTTCAATAGCAGATCTAAAAGCTCATAGCGCGGCACTCAGTGCTAGCAATTACTACAATTATTTGAAAACTTTAGTTACAAGTTACTTTACAAATTTAGATTATTATTACAAAACATGATGCATGAACCACTTCAGCCCTATAAACATTTCGGCCATTTGAAAATAGCCAATCTACAAGCTCACAACCGCGACGCAACGCATTGTGAGCTTGTAGATCGGCTATTTTCAAAAGATTTTTATACATGTAGAACTTGTGAAATGGGACATTCTGCATTACTTTTACTTTTGGTACTTTAAGTATATTTTAATGCCAATACTTTTGTACTTTTACTCAAGTAAATGTTGATTTTGATACTTGTAACAGAGTATTTCTACACTGCAGAATTGATACTTTTACTTGAGTAAAAAATTTGAGTATTTTTTCCACCACTGCTTGTTCGGAATATTTCTGTAGACAGACTTATATTGTGATTCAAAGATTCACAGTTGATTAGTTGCCAATACCTTTATCTGTGTGCCAACTTAGTCAATTCCATTGACCGATTCGTTCTGCCAGTGAGAAGTCCCTATCTGATCCATCTTGGCTCTGCATTTGGGTCCACTTTTTTCCAGATACTTATCAACGCGTTGCAATAGCTATTTATTAGGTGGTTTTCCACCTTATAAACATTATACTAGGTGGAAAACCTTCGTCTATAATGACATGCTTAAAATAGGCATGCCAGGTTGAAAGTACTTAAAAATTGGGACACATTGGCTGCATATTTGCCGATACTGATGTCGTCAAAAAAGTCAAATAATGGCCAATATATCAGTCTGGCTCTACTTTCTAAGCCTTGACTTCTTTCTCCACAAACGGAAGGAGAGGATTCTGGAACCGGCTGCCTGTCCTGAATGATCCCTTTTGACGTGAGGGTCTGCCCTTATCAACTCTGATTAACATCAAAAGCTTCGACCTCTAATCAATTCACACAGCTGGCTGATATTCGGCAGGCTATTCTAAAGAACGTAGCACACAGTGCGGGAATGTCCAGCAGATGGACAATGGAAGAAGTGCACCGTTTCAAATCAGATAAAAGTTCTGCGCTGACAAGAGCCCAGAAACACTGAAGGCTCAAGACCTCAAATGCCCCTGAAGGAGGAAGCAGATGCACATTTCTGCAAAAATGTAAGATGACCTAGCAAAATTTGAAATCCTCTAGGGCGCACACACACCTCTGAGAGGCATGTCAAGCATCACAGCACTTCTTATTCCATTCCATTATGTATGACCTTGTACTTATTCCATTACATATGACTTTGAACTTATTCCACTATGCATGTTGTTCTTTAGGCGTGTAACAGCTATGACACCTTTGACCGACTAAGTATAAAATACCACTTAAGTGGTTATTTAAAAAACGCTTATTCTATTAATCGAAAAAATTAATCGATAGCATAATCGCAAAGAAAATAATTGATAGTTACAGCCCTATATCACTTTTAACACATTGTGTGCCAAAAACGGTCCGGACCGTTTTTGAGAAGCTATGCGTTATGTGCCATAAACGGTCCGGACCGTTTTTGGCCCATTTTTCTTTTAATATATTTTTCCCACGTGGGGCGCTCTAACGAAACTTTGGGATCATCCAAGGAGTCTCTAAGAAGGAGAGGCCGGATGTGGATCCATGTCAAAAATGCTTCCGTTCGTCCGCTCCAATGTTAACTCCTTGACTAAAAGCTTAATATCTCCTATCTCTTTTCTTTTAACGTGGTGGAAGTGAGCCGTTTTCAATTGGCGATCACTCTGCAATGGAGGATCGCGTTAGAAATATTATTGTTCCGTTCCGTTAGTTACCCTCCGCCGTCTCGCACGCAGGCTTTGTTTACATGCACGTCCGCGTCGGGGCTTCTACAGCACGAAACATATCAGCGTAAGTGGATGGAAGAAATGCTGGCACTGGATGTACCCTATTTTAATAAACCTCTGGCACACGATGTGTTAAGACCTGCAATCAAATAAAAATAAGCTTCCATTAGGGCTGTCACGATTACGCATTTAAGTGGACGATTAATAGTCACTCAAATAATTGCGATTGACGATTTAATTGCGTTTGGCATTGAACATTGGAACATATGAATACATTTTATTTATTTTTTTGCCATTTAGGCTTCGTAATAAAAAAAATCCACAGGGCAGATATGGGCAGAAATTACTTAAATATACAAAGAAATTATTGACATATTTAATAATTTTATACATGTAAGCTTGTAGATCAGCTATTTCCGCTATTTTTACAACGCGTCACAAAGTGACACGTTGTAAGCTTTTTTGTATATTTGAAAATGCGTGAACATTTTTCATCATGGAGACAATTAAAATTATTGCGATTATCTCAAATATTTGTGATTAAACGATCATGTAATAATTGTGACAGGTCTAGCTTCCATGCAATAAGTCAAAGGGTATGTGAGATTAGAGGAAAAACAACAAAATAGCGGTGTTTTTCTCCACCCACACGGACAACTGTCATTTCCAGTTCAACGGAGGGATAACCATTCCGGGACTTGAGCTCAATCTCAGTTGTGTGTGCCTGTTAGTCAAGCTGACTGGTGCTTTGTAAAAGGTCAGGGTGACTGGGAGCTTCAGTGGGCACCTCTCGACCCCGCTGCGGGTCATTGTTGACCCTGCGGAAGAGCACACACTAAACTTGGCCTCAGTCTAACCAGATACTGCAACACTGAAAGCCTCTCTCTGCACCTGTCTTGGTCCTGAGACCCTGTGTCTGATGAGGGGGGAGGAGGGGGGGTTGGGGTCCTTAAGAAACCACTGGGTTCTACCTTGTCATTGTCAGTTGAATTGGATTTTCTTTATTTTTTTTTACAATTATTATTATTATCTTAATCTACACTACCGTATTATTCCTAACAATCAAAAACCACCAACAGTGCTGGCGAAGCTTGTCTTTAGTATTAGGAGTTACATTTGTGCCATGGTTATGAGTTAACAGCTTCCTCTTTAAGTGTGTGCTTAGTCCCGAGTCCTGATGGTCCATGAGCACTGACCTGACGCTTCAACAGCGCCATCAAGTGGAGACAAGTTGAACTGAACATAAAAAACAGCAGGTGTATGTATACATGTGCCCGTAAACGTGTTTGAGTGTGTGTAACGCAAGTTTGGATGTGTACACTTACCCGGCTTGTCTCTCTGGCTCTCTGGGTTCAGCACTCTTAAAGGAGACCCTCCTAGGAGGAGTGGCCGCAGGGACTGGGGAGCTGTGAGTAGCCGGGGTAAATGGAGCTCCTGTCAGCCCTGCTTTCACCATCCGACTCTCCTCCTCAGCCAGGAGTTCCCGAAATGATACAGAGGAGGGTGGTGACTGCACCGCTGTGGCCCTGGGCGAAGAAATGGAAGACAGTGATGATATATGACAAACGAGAGGGCAGGAACGAGAACTTAGACAACAGTTCTCTACTAACTCTACGAACACAACGTTAACAGGTGCAAACATTTCACAAACGTGACATCAATGACGTAGTGCTGGAGACCACTTGAAAGTAGATTTTGAAAATCTACCTGTGACAGCCTGGACATTTTACATCTAATTTGGTAAAAACATCATAGTTGATCATGTCCATATTGCCCAGCCCTAGCTTTCAGTTATAACTGCCTACTTCTGGAAAAGGCAGCGGCGGGGATAAAACAGTGAATGACAAAAAAAACAGGGATATGAGCTGCAGTAGTAGTTGCTTAACCACTTATGTAGTACTTTATTGGACATTAAATAACCCAATTTACAAGCTCACCATCTGCTATTTTCGCCAAATGTTTACCTATTATGACATACCAAGAATAAGGATGCTAGAGTTCATGTAGTTAATGGCTAAGGCCCACTCACCAGGCCCTTCCACTGCTTTTGGGTGGGGTGACAATAGGGATTGATTTGGACACTGGGGACTCCACGCTGGCCATCACCTTCCTCTGCTTCTGGGCCGTCCTGCTGGGGAAGACCGAGTGTTTGCTGCTGAAATGACAGAGAGGAGAGGTAGTGACATGTACACATTTTGCATTTAGATTAAGTCAACAACTGTAAAGAGTCATGTCATAACTGACCACACAGTACTCCTTCAGAGGAGCAAGCAGTGGTTCTCATGCCAAGAACCCCTAAATTGATATGTATTTGGCTGCGGACTCCCATCTGAAATGAGTTTGTGCCATGACTGAAGATTTGTCAAGATGTCTGGAAAATAGCTGATCTACAAGCTCAGCTCACAAGGTATTGTGTCGCGATGCGTTGTCAGCTTGTAGATTAGCAATTTTCTAATCGACCCCAAAAAAAAAAGGGCTCAAACTCTTGTTGAAACTGTTCCTCATTTTGCTGGGTACCCCTTAGAACCTCCCAATGATGCCTGGGGGTCCCCACAGACCCCACTTTGAGATACCAGTGCAATAAAGCATTACATTAAAATGAGTTTCAAAAGGATTACACAATTATTAAGGGGATTGCATTATAAACGAGAAAAATAAATAATCATAATCATAATAAATAAATTTTAAATGTATTATGCATTCGTGTTTCAGTCTACCAAATGTGTGCCCGTAGTGGTAACAAGAAGAATAGAGAGTTGACCACCCCAGTTTAAGAGAGAAAAATTAAAGCGTTCTCCCACCTGCCAGGGCTTTTAGAGATGGCTCCGCGGCTCTGAAGGGAGTTGGCTTCCATGTCCATGATGGCCCTCAGGTCCAGGACAGGGGGCGGTGCAGCGGGACTAGAATACAATGGCACAAAAATCACACAAACTGCAAAGGAAATACAGCTCAACTTTTACCTTCGTCCATGTCAATTTTAAGCATATGGAACAATAAAGAAAATCATTTTGCTTTTATTTCTGAGTGCAGGAGTATGTACCTAAAATGCAGGAGTATGTACCTAAAATGCAGGAGTATGTACCTAAAATGCAAGTCTTGGTGTGGAACGAAACCAGAGGGAGAACATGCAAACTCAGCTCTTTCGAAAGTAAGGAGAATAAGGGTTGTTCAAGATGGCATTTACCATACCTGCCAGGGACATTGGGGATGGGCTGTGGAGCAGAGCTCCATGGAGGGGTGGGGAGGCCGTTCCTCTGAGAGGTTGGAGTGCTGGGTGGTGTCTTAAGCTTCTGGCTCACATTCTCATCCTACAGAGGATCAACACAATTGTGTGAGAAAACCTTATAGTTCTATCCAAGATTACATACAGCTTACGTTTCAAATACGTTTTCAAACAGCAGGTCAAGACCTAAATCACATACTCAATATTCAAGAATTAACATCTACTATTTGTTATTTGCAATGATGTGCTGCTCTAGAGGTGTCCAGTGTCCACCAGTGCAATATGACTGCAGTGTAATAATCACACTATACTAATAATAGTGTAGTGTAGTGTGAATGCCTGCTGTGGCTACTTCTTACCTCAGCCTTGTCATGGCAGACAGGTGACTGCAGGTCTCTGGGGCTGCCCACGCCCACGTGACTGCCCTCTGAGTCTGATGTCATCAGCTCCTGCAGGGACTCCAAGGAGTTGTTCTTCCCCGACTTCACCAGTGATGGAGAAACCACTGAGAGATAAAGAGGAACATTGATGAAATGATTACATTTCGATAGGAATGCTTGGCACGACAAGCTGAAAGGGGACATAGACCTTGTTCCCCCTATATTCGGCACAAACATGGGGAAAAATGCATTCTACTATACTGCCACCAACATGTGTGGACCGACACCACGAAACTGCTCCATTCCCCATCCACATTTAAAACTGACCTAAAAACATGGCTGTCCTCAAATTATAAATGGACTTAGAATTCTATCCCCTACTAGCTTGTCCCCAGAGAGTCAACCAACACACTCCCTCAGCGAGCTCCACGGAAGGAGCCCTGTGGGAGTGTATCCTCTGCCCCCACCCCTCTTTTTTTTGTAAATATATCTTTTGCTGCTATTGGTGATTGATGATGAATTGAGTACAATGGACCACAATGGAAACCCCCAGGGTCTTTTTGCATTATCTTTTTAGCATAGATTTTCTTTACTGTACTGCCGTACAGTTATCAAACATGTTAATAAAGTATTCAATCGATCAGAAAACAGAATGATTATGTGGCTTTACATGTAGTGAAACTGAACTAAATATACTTGCCAAGGACAATGACACACGTGACGTCACTTTTACTTTTTTTATATAAACACACAGACATACATGTAAATAGATGTTTATTATCTACGAGTGCACTACCTGCACACAGCACCTTCACTCTAGGACCAATGGATATACTGTTCTTTTTTCTAAAAACAAACCGTGTATATTATTTAATATTCTGTCTATTCCTTTTTATTATTTCCTTGTTTTTGTTGTTGTATATTATTATATTATTGCTGCTACAATGTCTGTAGAACCAGAACAAAATAAATGTACTCTTATGTACTGTACACAAGATGTGACAAAGAGACCTTGAAGCTTGACTTGTAATGATCATATTTAGAAAAGGTACATCGTAAATAGATTAGCGTGTGTGTGTGTGTGTGTGTGTGTGTGTGTGTGTGTGCGTGCGTGCTTACGTACCTGCAGGAGGGGGGCTCTGAATGATCTCAGACAGTTTGTATCCTCCTGAACTGTCGGAGCGTCGCCGGGGTTTCTTTTTAGCTTTGATCTTAGCCCTCTTCCACAGAGTTTCTCTGGATCCGCAAAATGAATAGGAAGATACAAAACATGATTTTCTGATTATTAATCTGGAGTTGTGTGTGTGAGAACATTAACATGTCCATTTTCAGATTCAATTAACACCCAGGACTATGCAATATTAAGGTCACTTCCATTGCGGGCTAAGACACAGCGGTGTATGGAGTTAGCTCTGGATTTGACAACAGCAGTATAATGTTTTAATCAGCGCGAGTCTCAGTTTGGAGGACTAAATGTCTCTGTGCCTGAAGCCAAAAACGATATTAGTTCATTCATCACAAGTATATGAAAAAAGTTAAGATTGCATTTCACATAAAAGCCCAGACAATACGAACATGCTGTGAATCATCATTGAAAAAAGAAGTAATTGACAGTGTAAATCCCATTGGTGTACCTGGCAGAGTTTTCCAATTCCGTTTCAGTTTTAGGGCTGAAGACGGAGTCCAAATCTTCCTCCTTGTAGATGCTAAGGTCTGGGGCATCAGGATACGGGGTAATCATTCTCTTCTGCATGGCTGGGATCTGATACACAGAACAACAAACAGCATTGATATGCATTCCTTTAAGCCTGAATTATGTGGAGCCAATGTGCATGTTTAACATAAATATTTGTGTCTGTATTCAAGTGCATACACTATCATTAATTATTTTGTAAAGTGTGTAGTTGATATTTTGTTGTTAAAATAAGAGTTAAATAGCTCTATATTCACATAGTAATCATTCCTACAGTATAGTGTTTGTTCAGTAAGCAGGGTCTCCCCATCTCTCCAGCTCTTTAGTAAACAGAAAATAAATGTTCATGTAGGGATACCAATTTCATCCAATCAGGAGAGAGAACTCAAACAGATTACAGCATGAACGCGAATTGGAAGTGATTAAACAAAGAAATTAGCAGACACAATTGGAATTGGAACAATATAAAATGTAAACTGATAAATGGGTTATCTTTTCTGATTGGGTGAAATTGGCAAACCACCTGAAAATGTATCTTTCATTTATTAAAGTTCTTGAGAGATGGGGAGACCTTTATTACTGAACAAACATTAGAGCAAAAATTACTATTAGAGCTTTAACTTTAACTAAAATCTTCGTTCTACCCAAAAATTCGTATTTCTGTTCTTATAATGAAGAGCTCAACAGGGTTCAAATCTGGTGATTGTGCAGGCCAGTCCATCAAAGACAGTATTCCGGCTTCCTGTTTCTTTACCAAATAGGGTTTTACATAGCTTAGAAGTATGCTTCAGATTAGATATGGCTTTTTCACTTACACGTGTTGCCTCTAGGCCAATGATTAAGTGTTGTTTTACTGTTGCAGATGACGCTGGTATCTGGCATGTATTGTTTAAGGAAGCCGAGGACCTGTAAGGTGCCTGTTTCTCAAACTACAGACTCTGATATACTTTGAGCAGTTGATGCACTTTGAGCATCTGGGCCTTCAGCTTTTTTTCCCCTGCATTTTATAAATGACTTGACTGAAATTAACTTCCTGCACAGTTACAGTACATCGGCTAACCACAAGACATTCTGTCCCTCCCTTCCCTATGCCGCCATGGCCAACACTCCAAGAGTTCTAGAATCGTCTCCCTCTTGGCTCGCAAGCTGTGGAATGACCTCCCCACCTCAGTCAGGACTGCAGACTCACTCCCTATTTTCCACCAGAATCTGCCTCATCACCTCTTCATAATATACCTCAACCCTAGTAATCCTCATTTCTTGTATCAGCTGCGGTGCCAAGATTTCAATTTTGGATGGGCCAAATGAATTTTAGCTGGGCCAGAACTGTTTGCACACCTCATACCTTTTATGTCTCTGTTGTGCCAAATATTACATTTTCCATTATATATGTGCATATTTTTTATGAGCTGCTGCTTTTTACAGCTTTATAACACTTAGTTACGATGTACAGTTTTTGGAAGGAAAAACTAATCTTTTTTATGTATGTAACAACTGCAGTGCAGTGTTATATTTAATCATCAAATAAATTAATTAATTCATTCACAAGGAGGACCTGAAAGGGTTTATCATTAGGGCACTTAACTCAATGGCTGCTGAAAATGGGGCTTTGCAGTTTTTGTGACTAATTAATTATAAAAATCAGTCCTTTCGAGCAGTAAGAGCCATTTGCAACATTATTATTGTTGTGGCTATAAATAAACTTAATGCTACCATAAAAGTATACATTTCTGTCAAATACATGAACATTTCTGGGTGATCCCAAAAATGTCTATGCTATTATATAAGACCTTTCTTTAACAACGTTCACCATATGATTGGGGAAACATCAATTGATTAATTTAACAGTGTTATAGGTGGATATATCAGCTGTAAGCTGATGGGATTCTTTCAGTTCATAGCTGAGCTTAGCTCCAATCGGAACCTCTCCCTCTGCTGTATAGCTCCAAGATGAGGTTCCACAGCGTCGGGTGCCGGCAGGTGACGACACCGGAAATTGGCCACTATGCATGATTCTTACCTTTTTCCGCACATCGTATCCAAAAAGTAAAAGGTCAGCCCCCCTGCTCTCAGATGTTTTAACTTTTAGCGGCAAAGGAAGTTTTACCGACGGGTTGAAACAAGCGTTTAAAACGCTTTTTTAGTCAGCCTGTGGCCAGTCAACCCCTGTCCGCAACTCCGGATGCACTGTACTGCTCCTGTAAGATTACATTGGGAAAACATAGCACAGGCTGACTAAAAAAGCGATTTAAACGCTTGTTTCAACCCATCGGTAAAATCTTCTTGACCACTCAAATTTTAAACATCTGAGCAAGGGGGAATACCTTCACTTTTTGGATACGGTGTACGGAAAAAAGTAAGAATCATGCAAAGTAGCCAATTTTCACCGGTATCGTCACCTGCCGGCACCCGACGCTGTGGGACCTCATCCCGGAGCTATACAGCGGGGGGAGAGGTTCCAAATGGGGCTAGGCTGAGCTTTGGTGTGGTGCTTCTCTGAAGTGAATATAAGCAACGGTAACTTGGCTGCATGCTTTTCCTGTGTGAGAAAATGACTCACCATTCTCCTGTAGGCTGCAGAGAGCTCCAGCAGCACCTCATCACTGAGAATACTCAACGCTCTGAGGGCACAGGCACACACACACACAGACACATACAGAATTGAAATCTAAAGCAGAAAAGAAAATAGCAAAGGCTAGACCTACTATATTCCTTGTGTGCGACTCTATATGCAAATGTATGCATGTACTGTATATGTGTGCACGCATGGTTATTGGTATACTGTATGTGATAAGCAAATGATCTGCCGACACTTGTCGTTGCAGTTTATCTACCCAGCGGTACTACATTACCATTTCCTTCTATTCTAATCTATTCATTCAATAAAGATATTCATCAAATGCTATTTTCTCATTCTCTTTGGAACTCTGCAAGGTTCAAACATCGTATTTGGTCAGCTGTTGCACCATGCTTTCATCTCCTCCTCACCATTACACAAAAGTTAATAAGCAGAACAGTGTACAAACAGTTTCCCCATCCATCAGTCTTACAGAAGCACAATTACATCACAAAGGCCATCTGGCCAAAGATATGCCATCTATCAAAAAATAAAATAATAATAATAATACTGAGAATATATTATATAATATATAATAATGATTTATTTTACTACAAAAACCTAATTTTTAATAATCGCGATTACAATAATACAGTGGAAAATTAATCTTTATGACTCAACTAAACATCCGAGTCCACTCACTTTGACTCCAAAAGAGCGGCCATGTTGAGCACAATGAACTGAAGACAGGAGAGTTTGAGCTGCTCAGCATTATACATAGCAGAAAACTCCAGCAGCTCCGCAGCATTCTTCAGAGTCACTGAGGAAGCGAAAGCAGTTTGAATGTAATATCGGGGTAAATGCATTACTTTATAGTTGTTACCTGAAAATATGTTGCTCTTCAATCTGTCATTTTGAGATAATTTCATGAACATGGAGAACATGGAGACTTACAGTTCTCAGTAATGGCAACCTCGCACATCTCCTTGAGTCGTGTGATGAGCAGCTGGTCAGCCACTACCAGGACGTTGCAAATAAATTCCACATTCAGCGACCCTGGGAGAAAGCGAGGCAGAACAAAAGCATAGTATTATCAGATAAACATCAATGTTACTATGATACATTGACAATGTATCATAGCATTTGGCTTTCAAAGTTTCAATAAACCTAAAGCTTGAATTTACCTTTGATAGTGGGTGACTCATCAGTGTAAATATACTCAAGAATGACCTGTAAGATCTCTGAGCTGGTGGGCAGCTCAAGTGCAGCACATGATGTGGCCTATGGGGGAACCAAGATAATATTGTTAAAGCCCCAAGGAACCTTTACAGGGTTCCCACACATTTTTAACAATGAATTTTCAAAACTTTTCAAACATATTTTACCCAATTTCCAGCCCTACAGCAATCATATGGTGCAATAATGAGGCTTTTACACCAGTGTGCCATCATCAATGACCCAAGACTGACTCGAGCGAAGGCGTCACGTGTCAAAAATAACAGATCTAACAACGTATCACAGTGCACCATCTATTATTTTTGTCAAGTGACATACATTAGGCCGCAATCACGCAGCTTGTGCAGCAAAGCACTGCATTTTAACATGTTACATATTTCACGTAATGTTATGTTTTGGGACATGTTTTTGTTATGAACAAAATCAATAGCCAAAAGCCATGTATATCCAATTTTCCCAAAACATTTGCTTAATTCCCAACCTTTTCCAGGCCTGGAAAACAGTTTGTCAAACTTGAAAATATTTCCAGGAATTTCATGACCGTGAGAACCCTACCTTTATGTGTGATTTCATTCTAATTCAATTATTAGTCTTGTGGACATACAACATGCATGCACAAAGTATAAGATGTTAGTTACTTTTCAGTGTCCAGAACTCCAGATCCACGAATACTACTTTTTTTTTGATTAATTGAATACTTTATTAGTCAGAAATGTAAACAGTATGTGGTACAGTAAGACATTAAAGTTAAAAGGATAACAAAAAACAAGTACTGTGTGGTCCTACAGTATGTAGCTGACTACCAATCACATGGCTTACGTCACTGGTTTGTGGCATTATTTGGGATTCTCCACACAGAGAAATAACTGTTAATATTGTCCAAAAGCTTTCTAGAGACCCCACATCTAAATTCGGCAGGTGGATTAGTCACAGAGAGGGCCTAGACACCGGACGTTTGACAACCATTGTTGGGATGTCAGCAGATTAATGCTGGTATTTTAGAGCACTATACCGGAATAGCCCACCGTTTGCCAAATTCTGTGTGCATGTGCAGGAAGCACAACCCTGATTCTCCCCATTTGTGCCCAAGTATGCTCATTAGCAATATTCAGTCAGTCCTCAGAAATAGTCTAATCTGCCAGTTCAGCTGTTTTTTTTAGTTTGTTGCAGTTTTATCATATATATAAACCAGGTATATAACCATGTATCATCATACATGATGACACAAGTACAGTATGACCCTGCTCTGTAAGGTGGAACACAGCCTCAACGCAGGCAAAAATACCAATACGTGCCATTCCAACACACAATACACAAACAATACATCCTTTGTTGAAGAGTATTTCAACATAGAGAAACATATCATACCTCAATCCAGGGGTTCCCAAGCATACTGTGGAAGTATTCTGTGGATACATACAACAGGTTCAAAGATTCAAATGCATCCACTCACACCTCAACTACATAGACCTTCGCAGCCACTACAGCAACACTACCAAATGGATATGCAATACGTTCACACCCTTGCAGACATGTGTTGTTGAGATCCCACAGTCTAATTTGCTGGTCCTACATAAATAATGTAAATCCTGAGTGGATCAGTACTTTCGTAGTTGTGGAGATGGAAAATAAAAAGTGGTCCTTACCGAGTCTGGCACACAGCACACTTTTGTGGCAGGGAAATTCCTTCCCATCGTCAGACTTTAGAGTAACATCACAAAGGTAGGAGCTGTGGAGAAACACAAATATATCCACAGCAGAGAGGAAATAGAGAGATTATGTACAGTTATTCATATATATATATATATATATTAAAGCTAAAGGACGTATTAACACTAACCACTTTTTCTCGTTGAATTTAGGTTTGTTGCCGGTTTTCTTGTGTACAACGTTGACCTTTCCCTTTTCATACTTGACTCCATCCAGACTGTCAAAGAAGAGAAAGTAAATGATGATGATCTAAATAGTCTCAATTTGCATGCTTCCTCCAGGTTAAAGTATTGCATTAAAGCCGCTTTGCCTCCTCACCGTGCAGACAGACTGCCCAGGCCAAGCTTCTTTGCGATGCCCTGTAAAGTCTTAATGGGGTCAGCTCCTCCCTCACTGGCTCCGGTCTTGTCACCTTTGCCTACCTTTCCCTTCTTCCCAGGCTTGGTGCCCTTGTTCTTTACCTTATCCCCATCGCCCTTGGCTGTGGGTGGCAGGGAGCGATAGACGTCAAAGGCAGATCGGTCTCTCAGGTCGAGGTCCTGCAGGCTGCTAATGAGTTTTCCCTGTATGGGATCCTGGGCCTGGGAAAATACAACGACACAGTGTGAGGGAATATGTGGACGCCAATACTGGCATCCTGAATAGTACTGCTTGAGCCCTTTGGCTACGGCAGTGGTTCTCAATACTTTTTCATGTCAAGGACGCCCAAATTAATGTATTTGGCCACGGACCCCCATCTGAAAAGATGTTGTGCTAGGGATCCCCATGCAATGATTTGTTGTTAAAATATTCCAAAGATATTCTAACTGTTTCATAATGTTTTCAGATCTTTTGAAAATAGCCACTCACTCTATATAGGTTTATGGTTTGATGCTATATTAACTAATTTCACTGGAGAACACTCAACTCTCAAGCTAAGGTATTGCTTGTCCATTATACCCCTAACATTGTAGAGGGAGACAGTTTTATAAACATTCTTTTCATGTCCAGCCCAGGCCGTAGGTTTTACTACCATTTAATGAGATAAGTGATTTCTGTGTAAAGATTGTTATCATGGTAGCTGTGGATGGGGGTTCGTTCTGTCATGTCTAGCCATATGCCACAAGATCTGAGGCTCACAGCTGGAGGCCTGGCTGTCCTTGGGTGTGGTATGACAAAGGAGAAAGAGGGCCTGGAGTGAGGGAGAAGCGCTTCTTTGGGGAGGCTGTGAGTGGTCGAACACAGAATTGACCATCCTGTATTGTGTCTCTCTTCTATAAATAAAGCTTATTTTTTCACCTTGTGCAAAAAATATAATTTTTCTACAAGAATACATTATGAAAAAAAGCTTCTCTCAACAACATGGATAAATGTTCTTCACCTGGTTCTGACTCTGTGGGGTCCCAGGTAATTTGGGCCGGACCCCGTCCACCAGCAGCTCACAGGAGTCAGTGTAAATGAAGTACAGAGCATACTCCAGCATCTCTGGGGGTATTTTTTCCAAGATGAGCAGGTCACAGCCCACCGCGTCCTCACTCCGTCTCACCTCGCCATCCACTTCCTGCTCACTATTCTCGAGTGCAAACTGTTTCCGGAAGAACTCGGACCTCATGGAAAGGATGTACTTGTGGGCGGGGAAGGTGCGGTTTCCTGCCTGTAGCGTCACGTCGTGGATGTTGTCCGTCTCGTCCACCTCCTCCAGGAGGCTCCGGAAGTGTTGAAAGAAGGAGGACGGGGAGGTGATGGGGATCTCAAACAAGCTGAGTGACAGAAAAATGGTGTCAAAACAATAATGATTTTTAATCTTTTATCTTGTTCTGCAGGACTATGCGATGCAATAATATACAATAAGTACATTGTTGGTAGTATTGTGTTAATAATTTTGTGTTGGGATGTCATTGTATGAAATGCCAAGGTACATTTCCCGTACGAACCTCCTGTTTGGTAATAAACTACTTTGAAATGTTGAGTTTTTGTTGAAGCCCCATGTGAAGAGTGAAATCATTTCTCTCAGTATCACATAAATGTCATTTCACACAGCTCCATTACTTTTTATTACAACAGCTTATAAAAATAAATGAAGTGAGTTAACGGCTTGCAAGTGATGCCGAGGCGAATGGCGTCATTCCTCATTGACTTTCACTACCATTGCTAACGAATGCCCATGGCAGGCTGGTGGCAGCCTTTCCGAAACAAAATGGAAGTGGGATGATTTTTGAATAGCCAGTATGGCGCTTGATGGGTTTCAGGGTTTTTCTAAGCGTGAGGCACCTGGTGAGGTGCCAGAGCATTTCAGAGGTGGCACGGAGAGATGTGAGGTGAAAGGGATAAACAACCTACAAGTTACTGTAGTTATTATGCCTGCAGATTCACACACGGTTGCAAAAGGTTGCATCATATACAGCAGTGGTTTTCAACCTTTTTCATATCAAGGTCCATTATTTATTCGCCATTTGAGCTACAAACCACCATTTGATGAGATTAAGCCTCTCAGACCCAAGACTTTAGAATGTTTTGTTATCGTTGGATACGGTTTTGACCACAATTCCATGCTGTATCGATGTTGGTACCATAGGAGAGATAACAGGCAAACGTTGATCAAAATAACAATTCTTTAATTAAGTAATGCAGATGTTTAACAATAATTTAACTCTTGAGAGTGTAAAATGAAATGTAAGGGTCCGTTTGGTTTCACTTTACACTCTCAACCAGGTGGTCCCCATCATTTAGCTGGGGACCACCTGGAACCTCCTCAAGGACCACTGGTGGTCCCCGGACCACTGGTTGAGAACCACTGATCTACAGTGACTGTAACATTACAATCAATGAAACAAGGAGCACTTCTTACTTTTGATTTCTATTTACCGCCCTCCTACTCCATGCTCTCGTGCTCATTCATTTGTAATGTCATGCGTGCGTGTGTGTGTGTAAACTTAAGCTTGGCAGTGGCACAACTCGTAGCGGAGTGCTTCAATTAGGAGTTGAAAGTGATGCATTGTCTGTTCACAAGGAGAAGCCTCGGTGGACCTGACTCTTTCTTTTGTCTCTCTTTCTCTCACAAATTGGCCGGTGCAGATAGTAGGCCTTTCAAGCGTGACGGGGGATGAAACAGGACTCAGGAAATGAGTGGCATTAATTGTTGTCTGCATTTCAGTGTGATAATTAATAATTTTGATAACGGATGTTGAGTCAAAGCTTTCTGCATTTTAGTAGTTACATGTATACCATTTTGCAAGGTAGCAATTATTTTGGCATGTGGCCCATTTAAACACATTTACTCTTTATAAATTAATAAACACAGCCTAGCCTACGGGAGCCGCTATTCCGAGGCCCTTGTCTGAAGGGAGGCTACTGTCTCAGACTTTGAAAACCTCTGCTTTAAATTATATCGCCCAATTCTTTTCAATTCTCTGTTGTGAAACGTGCCATATAGAGGGAAGTTAAAAAACAAATACATGTTAATGCAGTGCAATATTTGTCTTTTGAGCCATTATAAAGTGGTGTTTTTAATGTAACCACATTTTCACATGTGAAACCAAATGTGAAAAAAATCCAACAACAAAAAAAAATATCCAACAACAACTACAACGTATCCATCACCATATACTTTGTTGACCAGGGTCCCCAAGGGGTCTACTTTTTTCCTTCTTTTCCTCTTTGGCTGTAATTATTATGACATGCCCACAATAGGGACGCTAGGATTCATGTGGTCAAGGGGGACAGTACCTACCTGGTTTTAGGGTCAGACTGAAGGACTCCGAAATTGCGGCCCTTGGAGTCCACGGTGATGCTGACTGCTCTGTGGACATTGGTGAGCTTTTCCAGGCGAATACGCTCATACCCCTTTCCAGCATCTGAGTGGCCACACACCTCCACACCACCATCTGTAACTTCAAGAGAGGCAAGCATTCAAATCGAGCAGTAGTATTACGCAATTGCCAATAAAGGCAAGCATTACTCAACCCCAACTGTATAATTCAGCTTTGCTTTTAATATGTAGCACTTTGAGATATATTTTCAAATATAAAGTGCGTTAGAAATACAATTTATTATTATTATTAATTAATTCACAACTATAAATTCTGCAACATCTTGTAACAGTTTGATTACTTAATGATTAGGTGATGTACTGTCTATTCCCTCACCTTTCTTCTCCTCATACTTCTTGTACTCCCCAGCCCACACGCCGCTGAAGCCCTCGCCTTCCTGGGTCACAAACATCATGTTGTTCTTGCTGAGAGCGATGTCCGACATGAACACCTGTCGCCTGTATGCCCACCTGCACTGTCTCACCGAGCTGCCCGAGGAACGCCAGCAGAACACCTTCACGACAGGGAAGGTGAGAGACAGAGAAACAAGGGCAGCAAGTCAAAAGAGAGATGATTATAATACATTTATTTATTATGAATAATTATGCTGCTTCACTGCACATCAAAAGCTGTTTTCTCCACTTATGCCAAGTGACAATACTCACTCTGCCAGCTTCATCCAGGGCCAAGAGGGACACCTTTTCTCCTCCTCCCTCGTTCAGAAGCTGGGGGTCCACACGGTGATCCAGGGTTCCTCCAGTTACTAGGACCTTCTTGATGTTCAGTTGTCTGCCAATTACAAGACAAAAAAAAGAAAGTTTAAAGCTGAAATAAGCAATCTTTGGTAATAACAAATGAAATGACCCCATGTAATATTGATGTATTGAGATTGACAATCCCAACAAGTTTCAGCACCCTCATTCAACTGCTGTATCCAGCTTACCGTTTACTTTTTGACGGTCAGCAGGTATAGTGGCTAGTTGATAATCTATGCTCTTTGATCAAATAAAATTGTATGTCATAGTTACATGAACATTGTTCTAATGAAGAGATTTTGCATTTATTATTATTATAGGTATAGCATTTTTTGAAGATCGCCATTTCCATTTGATCAAAGGAGATACACTGTCTCCACAGTAGTCGACACAACCTCGACCTAGTTTGTTAATGTGGTTACGATGCCATCAAGATTTTCCCTGTATAGAGGGCCTTCGCCACTGAACACGGAATACTTATTTATGCAGCTTTAGTTCACAAACTGTGCAACTAATTAACATAATTAAGAAATGCTGCTAGTCATAAGCAGAACAATATTTAACTATAGCATATAAAATAAATCCTGATTTCAACACAATTATATACAGCACTAACAGAAATGTCATACCAACAACGTATAATAACAGTCCTATTGTCCGTTTCACCTTGAGGCCAGCTTCTTGCATTGGTAGTCAGTCAGCAGGTAGACGTCACCCTTCTCTGTCACAACCACTGTTGCCCCATTACTGGCAGCTGCCATGGCGATTGTGACATCCTTGTGGTGCAGGGCTGACACCTGCCGGGGGGCTGTCACACATTTCTCCCCGTTGGGGTCCAGCAGGTACCCTGGTGGTGGGGAATGGGATAACAGATGACAGAGGGTACGGATCACCCAAGTAAAACTGGAACAATTTCATAACATGGATTAATAGTACATCTACAGAAAGAAAGGTGCAACCTGTGCTGCTGCTTCTACTTCTGAACGTAGACCAGACAACTGTATTATTATTAAGTGAGACTGACCAACGTGCAGGTTAAATTAAATGAATGAAGATAAAATGCATCCAAATAAGAATGAAACGCTAGGCCCAGACCGGGGCACCTAGGCTTCTAAGTAGCCTGGCGGCGCGTCGCGGGTTTCAGTCCCGATCCAGACGGCCTTTGCCTCATGTCACTCCACATCTCTCTCCCTGTTTCCTGTCAAACTACTATGCTATCAATAAAGGCATAAAAAAGCCCAAAAAGAAGTTGAAAACAAGGAAAAAAGAAACGCTAAATGTGTTGCTGTTTTAAAGCTGCAGCTTACCCAGCTGTCCTCCATTGAGTCCCATGGTGTAGACTGCCTCCCTGGTCCACAGCACTGTGTGGAACCTCCCAGCTGCCACTCCAATCACTGTCCTCCCCTTCAGGGTCTTACAGGACACCTGCACATCGTTGTATACAGTTAATACACTTTTTGAAGCATTTTACACAAAGGAATACAGACAACTACAATGGGAGGTATATAATGATGACCCTTATAAAATAGAGTAAGAGACGGCAAACACAGGTGGAAACAAGAGCTACCGGAAGCAGTGAAAGAAAAACTACCAAAGAAATCCAATTGCATAGGTATAGAGTATATATATATGTCTTTGTCAAAAAAGCTGAATTCACCAAAAAGACAGTTGTTTGCAATTAATGTCCGTGAAGACATAACAACTGAAACATATCTCCAGGCTACGTTTCCCAGGGGAATGGCCTCTCAAATGCAAAGCATATGATTTTATTTTTCTTTGTAAAATACACCTCGACTTGGATACACAGTAAAATCCTCAGTGGAAAATGTATCAATTTGTAACTCTGAGAGTATACAAATGTGACCAAATCAACTCTTACGGGTCGGACATTTTGGATACATTTGTTTACTCTCAGAGTGAAATTAACTGAGGATTTTACTGTGTAGTCTAGCTCCAGCACAGGTTATTCTTCCTACTAGCCTTACCTGTCGAGGGACGTGTGCAGAGGCGGGTGGAGGAGATAGGCCGAGCTGATGAAACGTGTTGAGGCCAAAGGTGTAGACGTAGCCCCCCTCTGTTAGCACAACTGTGTGGTCCTTGGCAGCGGCTATCTGAGAACAGAGGTGGGACTGCAGGCCCTCCAACATACGAGGAACCTGTGCAGGAGAACACATAAGGAGATTAGGCGTGCAACAGTTAATTGAACTACCGTAATCAATTTAATCGATTGTAAAAAAAACTAAATGAAAATAGCGTAAATAGTATAGATAAACAAGCTCACGACTTGTAGATCGGCTATTTTCACTATATTTTCCTGACACTTGTACGACAAAGTGTAATAGAGCTTAAGTAGTCTCAAACTAATGGACTTTTGCGTCGATTCGTTGATATATAAACAACAAATGTAAAAAATCAATAGCTGCAGCCCTAATGGAGACGGGAATGAAAAGGAGAACAATACATTTGGAAGAAAGCAATAGTGAATACTGATAGATCAAAAGCTCATTTTACTTCTAAAATAATCATCACGTAATCATTTACATCCAACAGATAACTTACCAGGTAAGTCTGTTCATCCCCATGGCCGAGTCGCCCTCCCAGTCCATGTCCACAGGTAAACACCTGGCCCTTCTGAGATAGGAACACAGAGTGGAACTTACACAGGACCACCTAAAAAGGAGAAGACAAAATAAAACATTGGTATTATAGGATATTCACAAACCTTTTTTGGTGGGGAGCGTGATCGATTTAGTTGAACCTCTTTCAACCTGGTATCCCAATTTTGGGCATGTCATAATTATAGGCGAAAATGTTCAAACATTTTATTTTTGCCATGTGACACCATTGTATAACAAAATATAAAATAGGGCTTATGTGGTTAAATCCATATAGTTCTATGTACTGTAGGCTATGTGGTTAGCTAGTTTTGTTGGGATTGGTAAATAATCATAGAAGACATATTCGGCTATTTTCTTGTCATACTTTGTGCTGAATAAGTGGCCCGACATCATAATCCGGTCCTCAAATTGGAGGCAGTGATGCATGTCTTTCCATTTTCCTGGCCAAGCCCTCATGTAGTAATAGTAAAACAGTGTGCACCAATAAAGGCCGCGGTACAAGTGGAAAAGCAAACATCATTACTAATACATTGATCCCTTCAAGCCCACAAAAGACCACAGGGGTGCATCCCGGAGTATCACATTGATGGAGACACACACACACACAAATGCGGTTCATTTAATTAAAACATGCCATTCTGGGATTAATATTTAACCCCCCAGCACCTGCAGGACTGAGTAGGCAAGACAAAGGCTGCAAAGGCTGTGCCCATGTGTGTACAGCCCCACCGGGGTCGTACTCTGGTCGTGAAAGGGGATCTATCTGCCCCCCACTTTGCATTATGAAATTACTCTGCATCATAAGCCCCCAGGTCAGCAGAGGGACCAAAGCATTGGGTTTCTTACTTCAATAGCCAGACTACGGTAAAACACTATTTTGGTAAATTGTTCCCAACAACAAAACAATGAACCTGGTTGTGAAAAACGTGTATGCAAAACCAGAAGAAATCTTTCATAGGAAAAACCTTCAATAAATTCATTTCACCTGGCTGGTACACATAGCATCTGGTGCATGTCTAGCACTGGGGGTAGTGGCATTGGTGCCAAAAGCCATAATAATCACACTAAGAGCAGCACCAAAATGTGGCATGAAATGAAACTATAGCCTGGCTGGCTCACCGAGGCAGTGTGTTTAACCATGCAGAGCCACAAATTGCCCTATGCAAGGATACAGTCCAAGCGTTTAACACCTGTTGCCCTGTACTCCCATGTGCTCAATTGAATTGATATTAACAACACCTTACAGAACCAATCTACTGTATAGCACAATGAGGAGGATTAAACCTACAGTCGTCTCACTCTCACATTACTGCGGCCGAATCACCAATAAATGCCTCATTTGTTTGGACTCAGACTATCTCTCAACCAAAATATGACTCATTAATCAAAGCAATGGCGCTGTTTGTAGAATAAATGTATTATTACTTTCTCATGCTGATATACTTTAGAGAAGTGTTCTCAACACTATTCTCTTTTTGGGGCCAGCACTCCCATATCCATTACGTAGGTAGGTCCCTTACTGTCTTCCCTGAATATTAATATTGTTGTTATTCTATGTTATATCATACAAATAAAACATGTTACTGAATGACAAATAACTGTGGTTGCTGGACAGTTGGAATATCATATCCCAGGGAGCTAAAAGGTCGTGTGAATAGAAACTATATTTATGAGTGTTAGCAACAGTTACAAATATGACATTCAAGCTTTTATTAGGTCACAAACAGCAGCCAATCGAAAATATGAAACAATAAGCATTCTAATTAATTGCAGCCTACCAAGGAAAAGTCTACGAAAGGTCACTGGAAAAATAACTTACGGATATGTAGGTTATATATGCCTATTTATTTTAACTTTCAAAAGTATATAAGCTCATTTGCTTTGACATTTTGTAGTTATTTGACAGTTTCTTCTCTTCACTGCAGGTTGCAGAGAAGTTAGTTTCAGACTTATTGCACCAGAGGCCATCAAGTCCAAGTGATTGCGGGACTTGGATTGCATGTGGATGACCAGGCTAAATTCCTGCTAAATGAGATATGTTGTTGGGAAAGCAAGAAACAGCTCCCAGAAGACTGTCAATAAATTAGTCTTAGCAATAGGTTTGTGAATGTGAATCTATTCCTTGTTGATGATGTCATTAAGGGTCACTATTATTTTGATTAAGAATTCCCATCTCTGTGTTTTACTGTATCTTCATCTTTAAGCTAGTATGTGTCTTGAGGCATTGTTGGCAAACACTATTTTGGAAACAATAGTTCTGTTAGTGAAGAGTATATTCAGAGTAGGTGCACTGAATGATTATTTAGCAGGAAGATTTAGCATATCGTCGCTGGACAGGCAGAAACCAGCTATCTTCATTTTTCAACTTTTTCTTTTTTAATAAATCAGTTGTATATTGAAAGTATTAAAAAGTGCTTCTGACTAAACCTCCTAACTCCATTGGATCCTCAAACTGTCAGTCAAACCACCTAACTCCAACTTTGGAGATGGTTGTTCTTTCCATCATTGATTAGAATGACAAAGTCAGACGGAAAAAAACCCTACCTCCACATTAATGGTCAAAAACCTCCTAACTCCACTTGAGCTGTATTTGGGTAAAGTAATGATAATGTAAGGACACATTCAAGTATCTGACAATGTATAAAGTCACCATACCAACTTTGATGAGGCAGTATTGTGTTGTTCTATTCACGTATGTTGCCCCTCAAAACCATTAGTTAAGGACTTTTTTAATCTCATGGACTGTTTTAACCTCACCCAGTCTGTAACCGGCCCGACTCACGAGAAGGGTCATACACTGGACCTGGTACTATCGTATGGTCTGGCTATTCCCCAAATTGAGCTCTCCCCATTATCCAGCAGTATTTCAGACCATATACCTATCCTCTTCACTGCCGCAATTCCCTCATCAATAGCCAATAACCTCGCCCCACAAACCCAGTCACGCATGATAAATCACCAAACTGCATCTCAGTTTTCCGATATGTTTTTTGCCTCCCCTACAAATGTACCAGACCACAGCCATGGTCTAAATGTGGATGATCTTATTTCAATATTTGACTCCACATGCACTGACATTTTAAACTTGGTCGCCCCTCTGAGGGCTAAGCGCACACGACCACTCACTGAACCATGGCTAAACGACTCTACTCGTATCCTCCGGCGCGCATGTAGGCGAGCGGAAAGAAAATGGAAAAAGGACAGTCTACATGTTTCCCTCCAGATCCTCCGCACCTGTTTCTCTGACTACCAAAAATCTGTCAAAATTGCCAAAACTAATTATATTTCAAACCTGGTCTCCATGAACTGCCACAAGCCACAGGTTCTTTTTAATGTTTTTAATTCTCTGATTAATCCTCGTTCTACATCACCTGTCGTGCCATCATCAGCTCTCTGTGAGAAGTTTTTAAAGTTTTTTATTGACAAAATTGATAACCTCAGGTCAACTCATATGTTTGTCACACCTGCACCCCTCCCACCATTACGTCACGCCGTCCTTGATACCTTTTCACCTATATCTCTGTCATCACTCTCTGATACTGTTAAACACCTGCGACCCACAACCTGTCCCCTTGACACTATCCCCTCTCGCCTCCTTAAGGACGTGTTCGACTCTATTGGGCCCACTGTGCTGGTTTTAATAAACTCAAGTCTCTCCTCAGGATGCGTCCCAGCTGTTTTCAAACAAGCAGTAGTCCAGCCCCTTTTAAAAAAGAAAAACCTGGATCCCACTGTTCTGTCAAATTTTAGGCCCATCTCACAACTCCCATTCCTCTCGAAGGTCCTAGAAAAGGTTGTCTACACCCAGCTCCAGTTGTTTTTATCTACAAACAACATCCATGAAAAATTTCAGTCTGGATTCAAGCCTGGCCACAGCACCGAAACCGCCCTTTTAAAAGTTTTTAATGATCTACTCCTATCTGCTGACATTGGTAAATCTGCTGTCCTGGTGCTGCTAGACTTGACCGCTGCCTTCGATACAATCGACCACAGAATCCTCCTATATCGATTGGAACATTATGTAGGCATCACAGGCACCGCCCTCAAATGGTTTGAATCATATCTAGCTGATAGGAGTTTCTCCATTCGGCTAGGTAATTACACCTCTACTAAGGCCCCTCTTACCCGTGGTGTCCCCCAAGGGTCGATCCTGGGCCCTATCCTCTTCCTGCTCTATCTATTACCCCTAGGATCCATCATAGAGAAATACAATATATCCTTCCACTGCTTCGCTGACGACATCCAGCTATACCTGCCCCTAGAAACCACCTCCTCAAACTCACACCAACCCCTGCTCGACTGTCTAGCAGACATTAAATATTGGATGGACCAAAACTTTCTCGAACTGAATGAAAATAAGACGGAAGTCATATTCTTCGGCTCCGGCTCCTCCGTCCCTCCACCCGGCTCCCTAGGCCCCCTAAGCGCCAACATTCACCCCCACGTCAAAAACCTTGGTGTCACCTTCGACACTGATTTTAAATTTGACAAACAGGTCAGCTCCGTGGTAAGTGCCAGCTTCTTCCAGCTGCGCCTATTGACAAAGGTCAAGCCTTACCTCTCTCCCAGTGACCTTGAAAGAGTGATCCATGCCTTCATTTCCACCCGGCTGGATTACTGCAATTCCCTCTATATCGGCATCGACAAATCGCTCTTAAAACGATTGCAGCTCATCCAAAATGCCGCTGCCCGCCTCCTTACCGGTACAAAGAGGCGGGACCATATTACTCCCGTCCTGGCCTCTCTCCACTGGCTCCCGGTCCGTTTTAGAATTGATTTTAAGATTTTAACGCTTGCTTTTAAAGCATTTAATGGGCTAGCCCCCCCTTTCCTCAACGACCTCATTAATGGATATATTCCACCCAGACCCCTAAGGTCGGCCGATCAGTTGCTACTGATCGAGCTCGCAACCAACAAAAGGTCTAGAGGCGACCGAGCCTTCGCTGCGGCCGCCCCGAGGCTCTGGAACAGCCTTCCGTTTAATATACGAGCCTCTCAGTCCATAGACATTTTTAAATCTCTACTAAAGACCTATTTCTTTTCCATGGCTTTTGAAAATAGTTAAACAACTACACCATAATTATCGTTTCTACCTCACTATCTTGTTATCCTTTTCTTAATCAGCGCTTGCATTTTGTATTTTGTATTTTATATTTGCACCGTATGTATTGTAACATTGTTGTTTTGATGTGTTGTATAGCACTTTGGTTGGCCTTGGTCATTGTAATGTGCTTTATAAATAAAATTTGAGTTGAGTTGAGTTGTTGAGTTAAAAACATGTTGAACATAATATTTTGGACAGCAGAGATGTTACATCTTAATGGTATGAATGTTTATCAGTTCTAATGGCAATGTATGCTTATTTCTCAGTTTTAACTAACTCCAACTGGCTTCAGTAAAGACAGAGTGAACATGAAACATCTTGTGTTATTTTGGGTTAATCTGACTATGGACTACAGCAGGGGCGCCGATGACGCGGGGGCTTCGGGGCTAGCGCCCCCACGCTCAATTGGTCATGAATGAATGAATCTCAGATGTCAGGCTCAAACTTACAGTACCACTACCATTACCATTACTATAGCGGGGCGCAGATAGGTGTTAACGCGCCGTTGACACCTAGAACAATAGCCCAGACAGAGAAACGGCTCGCGGCGGGGGGGCGGGGCTATTGCGGCTCGAAAAATCGAACACAACTTTAGACCAGGGGGACTACAAGTGTCATGTGAACCATGGCTATGGCTGTGCTAAACATGTTCTGCAGGTTTTGGCTCTGCCGTCTGCCCTTATTGAAATGAAGGGTCGCTATGCTGTGTCCCTCGACTCCCTCGTCCTGTGTGCACTAACAGTCACTCACTGCATGCACTGAATACCAGTGGTGGAAAAAGTACTAAAATGTTTTACTTAAACAAAAGTATCAATTCTGCGGTGTAAAAATACTCTATTACAAGTAAAAGTAAGGTATTCAAAATGTACTTGAGTAAAAGTAGAAAAGTATTGGTATCAAAATGTATTTAAAGTACCAAAAGTAAAAGTACTCATTATGCAGAAGGTCCCATTTCACAAGTTTTCAAACGTGTAAAATGTATACAAATTCTTTGAAAATAGCAGATCTACAAGCTCACAACGCGTCGCAAATCTGCTATTTTCAAATTGCCAAAGTATATATACTGTATAAGTGGTTTTGTAATAATAATCAAAATCTACAAAGTAACTATAGTAAATAAAGTTATAAAATAATTGTAGTGGAGTAAAAGTACAATATTTGTCTATATGTAGTGGAGTATAAGTAACTATAGGCTACTACTAAAAGTACTTTTATTTAAGTAAAACATTTGAGGATGGGACACACTGAAGGATGGGTAGAGTGTTGTTAATGTTGTTTTATGGTCATTTAATGAATTAATTAAGCAAAAAAAATCGCGCGCGCTTCGCGCGTAAATGCCCGCGACGCAGTGGGTGGAGGGGGGGGGGGGGGGTCGGGGGGGAAGGGGGGGGCGAGTGGTGGTCAAGTTCAGCCCCCATGGCCACGCACAAAAGCCAGCGTCCCTGGACTACAGCAAGGCGCTGGAGGTAGAGGACAGGACACCTTTCAACCTTCACCTTTCACAAATATTTCTTCCAGCACCCCCAACGTTCTCTGAACAACCCCCTGAGCGGCGTTAGCGCCCGCTGAGAAACACCACCCAAGAGAGATTCAGACTCGGGGAGGTCTTTGGGGAGGCAATGTTTTGCAGGGTGACCCAGGTAACATGCTGGATCAAGAACAAGATGTTTTTTTTTTATGCAACACTTCCGTACATAACAGTGACAAACACCTACTTGCCCTCATGAGAGCTGAGACGAAAACAATTTATTATTGGCTTACTTGCTTGATGTAGACTCCCGTCCTGGCAAAGACGTCGACAAGCTCAGGGTGCTGTCTGCTCTCCTGGTTCCCATGCCCAAGAGTGAAATTTGTATTGTTGCCCCAAGTGTACACCTCAGTTGGGTCTGGTAAGATAACAAAACAAAAAAACAAGAGAACACCATTTACAACAATAACAGCAGAGACAACATCTCTGCTAGTAACTTGAGAAAGGTGTTTTGGGACAGGAATGTTCCTATTCAGTGTGAGTCTGCAGCCCAGCCTTTGAAAGATTTCTACTACACCTTTTCAAGTAAATCCTTCAGAAATGTCACAGCGGTGAAACTGAGCAGCACCTTGTTGAGTGCCTGCCAATGGACAGAACCTGCACTTAAAGAACATGCTGTCTAAAAGCATAGCACTGGGCTATGCTATTGGAAATAGCATAGTGCCTAACTGATAAGTTACCTCTTCAGACTCCTCATCCCCTATCACTCCTTATTCTAATCTGCACTTGTTGAGAGACCTGGCTGTAGACAAGATGGCGCAAGAAACACCTCAGCATTTTACAGTATATCACGCATCTTATGTGTGGAAGTTTAAATCATATGCCCTCAGCAACAGAAGGTGGTCTTCATGTTGTTTTTCCCCCATTAAGTAGTAGCTCCTCCAGGGTGAAGTTGCCTTTAGATATCAACTGGAGGCTGGCCAGCCTGCTAGGCTGTGCAATTTTGAAACTGATTCGCCAAAAGTCTGATTCAAACTCAGCCTCCACGTCTCTCCCAAGGCAACTTGACCCTACAATGAATAAGCCCAGGATAGACTTCTGCTGCTGAGGTCACTGAGGTCAACTGCAGAGGTACTTTTTGTGGAGGTCCGCCTTCTTGTGTGCAGCCAGGTCATGTTGGCCTATTTAGATAGATGCTAGTTATGTTATTTAGACAGACGTTGGTATGTGTTTACTTGTTCACAGATGCTATGCATGTTATTTAGATAGTATCTGTGAATAAGTAAACAACATACATCTAACTCTAAGTACGTTATTTAGATCGATGCTAGGTTCTATGTCCACCTGCTATACTTTGTATTGTAGCACATACTTGTTTTCTTAGCACTGTAATAACTCAACCACTAAGCCTGCTGTTGGTTGACTAGGGTTCGTGAATCCTATGTGACCCTGTTGTGCTTTCTAAGTCACTCTGGATGAGAGTGTCTGCTAAATGGCTAAATTGCACATTGTCATGCCAGTACAACCAGTCTAGTAAAAGCCAGAATAACTGAGGCACAACAATGTAAATCTAGCTTTTCATAGCTTTTCTGTTCTTACCAGTGTGTTTAAATGCAACATGTGCTGGCCTGTCCTTCATTGTCAAGTCCAGGACAGAGTGACCCTCCTTGTCCTGGGTAGAGAGTAGTCCACCATGCTAAAATAAGAGGGAAAAAAAGAGGATGAAACTGCAGGACAAACACTCTCTATATTGTCTTACTGTGTAGTTGTGGAGGACATTCTAGCCGCCATTATTCAAGTTTCAAATTACAAATAATAATTACATTGTAGAATCTATATCTATAGTATAACTTTGGTTATAATGTATCAATATGCCTTACTTCAGATGAAACATTGCATCTACAAGCATACTAATTGGAGTGTGTGGATAGCATTGCTTTCTAATGATCTATAATCTAAATCTCTAACACCTCTAACTCTCTAACACCCATGATCCACCAGCCACCCACCTTAACCAGTGCCATGAGGCAGTGGATATGTCCATAGAAGGCGCTGCGGTGCTGAGCAGTCCAGCCAGACTCCTTGTCTTTCACCGTCAGGTCAGCATTCTTGCACTCAAGGAGCCACTCGAGCAGGGCCTTCTTGCCCAGCGAGGCTGCCAGGTGCAGGGCGGTGCGACCAAAGGCATCCCTCAAAGTGGCTGCATTGTGGCAGTGTGCAGTGAGGAACGCTCGCAGCTGCCCCTCAGAACCACCTGTTATTGCCGCCACCACCTCGTCTGCATGGCGAGGTGAGCTGCATTTTGGTGTGCAGTCAGGTGTAGCTAGGCCCATCCTCTGTCCAGTCCTAACCCTAACCCTGTTCTCCTAAAGACCCACCACCTACAACCAATAGCTAAATAACTAAATAAATCAACACAAACAAATACAAAACAAACAAACACAAAATCCAGAGAATATCCCTCCAGGCAAGCACAGCTTACCAAATGAATAGTTCCCGAAAAAGAGCTGCACTCAAAGTAAGTGATATATTTATATATGATGATATGGTCGAGATAGTTGGGGTGCTAGAATTGTGCTTGTGTTGAGGTTCCACTGCACCCTAGCAACCCCAGAGCCTTACTTTGACTCGTTTCAATCTACCATTTTGACCGGCAGTACAATACAATCTAAGGTGCTTTCAGTATACAATGGCATCAAGACAATAACAATTATCAACAACAACAACTATTAAGTTCTATATCTTTTATACAAAATTGTACAAATATTCCAAAAATAGTTTCTCACTTGTTACTTTTAAATAATTTACAAAAAGGCAACCATATTAACAACCCTCTGACATTATCCAGCAGTCCAACCAGCCAACTTGAGGGGAAAGGTTCCCTTTCCCCCCAAAACACTCTGCTGTGCTTTCAAAACTCCATAATTGTATGATGCACCTGAGAAAGAAAAAGTGAATACATTTACTCAAAATATTAAACCACATGATCCTACATTAAAAACATTAAACATAAGTGAAATCAGTTTTCTTGATTTAGGCATATGTGTTAAAGAGCTAAATGAACAAAAAAAGATTGTCAGGTCTCCGCGTTGACCTGCAAAACACAGTTGAAAGCTTTCAGACCTGAAAATGCAAAGGTCACACGTTTTGCCTCCTCTGTATAGAATATTGCTGACATTACTGTTAAAAATCAATGTAATCATAACGCTCTCTCCCTCAACTCAATTTCACCTCAGCACCCTGAGCTTGTCGACGTCTTTGCCAGGAAGAGTCTACATCAAGCAAGTAAGCCATTCCATTTAAAATCTTTCTCGGCATGGGAAACATACGTTTACAATTGCCAAAGCAAGGAAAATGCTACAGTCACACTTGCACTGCACGCAAGTTTTGCCTCTATGGTCGATCTGCATCGATAGCAGACCAATGCAAATTATTGTTGACATTACTGTGCTTCTAGCAGCACTGTTTCGCTGTACTAGGCAAATAGCATGTGTGACATATTTTGGGGAATCGGGAGCAAATTTGCACAAGGTACGGACTTTAGTTAAGAAGTTAACAACCTTGAGGCGCTCAGGTGGCGCAGTGGTAAAGTCCCTGCCCACCACCACAGAGGTTGTGGGTTTGAATCCACCGTGGTGCATCCGGCTTTGAGTTTATCAGGCGTCTATATGAACACAATTGGCCCGTGTTCGGGGGAGGGAAGCCGGGCGGGGAGGGTGATATTGGTCATTATACGTACTCCTACGGGCTGGGGCGGCACTAGCCATGGTTCACATGACGCTCGTCTGTCACAAGCGTCATGGAACCACCTGTTCCTGGTACCAGTACATCTACATAAACGTTCAGATTTAAAATTAAAGTGCATACCCCCAAGCCACAGATGTAACCAGTTAAAGTGCACCGGTCTAAGTACCTGTATCTTCTGTATTGTGTTCAATAAAAAGCTTTATAATCCGATCGCCGGTCATTTTCTCCGAATTTTCTCCGATGCTTTCAACTACGCGACACTATCGGTTGGGATGTGTATTGCACTCTGATACATTACAAAAAAGAAAAAAAGAAAATGGCCACCGATCGGATTAAAATGCTTTTTATTGAACAATATGGAAGATACAGGTACTTAGAGCGGTGCGCCTCAACTTGTTACATCCGTGGTTTGGGGGTAAGCACTTTATATTAGAAATCTGAACGTTTATGTAGATGTGACAGTTGTAAATGTAAAATAAAATCGCAAACCAGGAACAAGTGATTACATGACTGTCATGGTATGACAGTCATGCTAGGGCGGCACCTGTCAGCAGGGAGTGTTGGGCGGGAGGAGTAGGACGAAGGCCCTTCGTCCTCCCGGTGGGGGCTCCTCACGGGCAGGTGAGTCAGTAGGATATGACAGCAGTGATAACACAGAAATGTGTGTACTGTGTAGGGAGTAATTAATTGGCATAATTACTAAATTGGGGAGAAAAAGGGGGTAAAAAAGAATTTGCAGCTCTAAATTATTACTTTTTTTAAAGTAATAATTTAGTTCACAACCTTTATATGGGTTGTATAGGCTTTTAGGCTCTCAGCAATGAGTTGCTGGTTGCAAGGCAAGCATTATTATGCAACAAGGGTGCAGACAGAGCTAGCTTGGCTGGTAAGCCAAACCCTGCCCACTGGACTGCTATAATAACAATGCAATGCATTATTATTTCCTTGCAAGAGCATCAGATTTTAAGGTCCACTTTGACTCTCTAAATAAAACCTTACCAAATTATATAGATGTACGTTTATAACATTATGTAATAGCGTAACTAGAGACACCCAAAAAAACATATACTCGATTAGATTATCTAACTAGCCTTTAGTTGCAATATTAGCATTGATTAGAGACACTGCAGAAAACAGGTAAACTATTACGTGTCACAACTGCTATTATAACTGCTTAATAAGCCACGTTATTTAACATGCTAACATCAACAAGCAGCTAACGTTCACACTGACACATCAGCGCTAGGCTACAGTAGCTCCTTGGCTAGGTGCCGGCGCGCCGCCGAATATAGCGGATCTACAAGCTCACAACGCGTCGCGGACGCGACGCGTTGTGAGCTTGTAGATCGGCTATTTTCAGGCTACGGCTGCAGCAGCGAAAGCTAGCAGCGACGTTATTTCAGTCAAGAAGCGACCGTTTGCGTCGCTTGTTGTTCTCACCTTCCGCTAGATGAAGAGAACAGACGTCATGGAGCGTGCATCAACAACAGTACACATCCACTGTGTCATTATACTGTGAATAAATACAAAACAACTATGATTGTGCTTTAACACTACAGTCAATTGGGAAATCCTGGTGCTGCAGAACCAGATGCTGTTGCTGAGTGCTGCTGCTGACAGACGGGAGGCGTCGACAGTGTTGCCAGATTTTGTGAGAGAAATAAGCAGCCACATGTCTAGGAAAACAAGCCCAAAAGAAGCAACTATAGGGCAGGGTTCTCAATCTGTGGGTCGGGACCCCCAGGGGGGTCCCCACATGAGGGGGGGGGGGGGTCCCCAGATGATAGTGAAGTGACAATTTTAATACTTAAGAAGAAAGAAAAGAAATAGAGCAGTACTGCATCAAAAGTAATCAACAAACTGTACTATAAAGACTGGTCAAACATTGGCCAATTTGTCAAATAATGTAGAGGCAACATTTTTGAAAATAGCCAATCTACAAGCTCACAACAATGCCTCGCTATTTTCAATATTTATATGTGGAACCAAGTCAAATTAAATGGAATGCCTCATCTCCTACAATTCCAAGTGCTTGTCAGGGTGGGGGGTCCCCAGTTCAAATATGATCATTTTAGGGGGGTCCCCAGTTCAAATATGATTGTTTTGGCGGGTCACAGGCCATTATGAGCACTTTAAACCTAATATATACTGTATACATTGAAAATAGCAGATCTACAAGCTCATGCGACGCGGTGTGAGCTTGTAGATCTGCTATTTTCAAAAAATCTTGAAATAAAATGTGGAATATTTGGAAGATGTTTTAAAGTTCTAACAACACAATGTACGGGGGGCTCCCTGGCAAAAAAAAACATTTTTAGATGGGGGTCATGAAAACATCTGGAACAATAATTAAAAAATTGTGGAACAAACCCAAATAAGCAACACTTTAGAAACAAGCACAAATAAGCAACTAACACTTTGGAAACAAGCACAAATAAGCAACTAACACTTTAGAAACAAGCCCAAATAAACAACTAGGCCTACACTTTAAAAACAAGCCCAAATAAACAACTACACTTATAGAAACAAGCCCAAATAAGCAACTACACTTTAGAAACAATTAAGCCCAAATAAACAACTACACTTTAGAAACAAGCCCAAATAAGCAACTACACTTTAGAAACAAGCACCAAATAAGCAACTGCACTTTAGAAACAAGCCCAAATAAGCAACTGCACTTTAGAAACAAGCCCCAAAAACCGCAACCCGTCGCAACTACCAATATGTACAAACTTTACAAAAAAGAACAAGCCCAAAGCCGCTTATAATAAGCAGAGCTGGCAACACTGCGCAGCCGCAGAGGCTTTGGTAATACTGTGACTTCTGATTGGCTCAGAGCGGGTAAAACATTCCGGTTCCCTATTGGCTGCTACGGTCACGCCGGTCCCCCGCCCCGCCCCCCCAGGCCCCGCCCATTAATGTAGCACTAGACGTCATTGGAATGTCAGAATGTGCGTAATCATTAAAGATGCTCAACAACAGTGGTGGAAAAAGTACTATTTAAAAAAAAACTTAAGTTAAAGTATCAATACTGCAGTACTGCACTTCTTGGCCTCAATCATACAACCCATCTAACCCCTGCTCACTTTGCTAGGGTTGGATGGCTCAGGGTTGAGGACAGAGTAGGGCAACTTGCTATGGGCCTGGTCTACAAGATTCGACACAACATTGGGATCCCCCTGTATTTGTTAAAATACTTCCAAAACGTAAATGAAGTCCACAATCATAACACCAGAGGCAGCTCCACTGATCATGTTCAACCCAGATTTGGCACAAACAAGGGAATGAACTCTTTCTCATGCTATTCAACAAAAATGTGGAATGCCCTACCCAAAGGAGTAAAGGAGTGTAAAACCCTACTCACTTTCAAAACTGCCCTAAAGAATCACCTTCAGGAGGCTGCAATTCCAAATTGGCCCCTGTCAAAGTCTTAACCTACCCCCCCCCCCCCTCCCCTCCTCCTAAAACTGTCTATTGTACATATTTCTTGTTTTTCATACCAGTAACCTGTAAGCTGATTGTATGGCGTTCTGCATAGTAGTGTATATTTTTGTATGTCTTCTTAAATGTCATCATGATTTGAGTGCACAGGGATCTCATTTTAAATAAGCCAAGTGCTTTTATGAGCGATCCAGTTTAGAGGACCTTGTATTGTGAATTGTACTTCCATGTACTTTTACCATGTCTTTCTAAATAAAGTATTCAATCAATCAATCAATTGGCATCAAAATATACTTAAAGTACCAAAAGTAAAAGCATTGTGCAGAATGTCCCATTTCACAAGTTCAAAATGTATACCGGTACAAATCTTTTGAAAATAGTAGATCTATAAGTTCACAATGCATTGCATTGCGAGGAATTGTGAGCTTGTAGGCTAGATCGGATATTTTCAAATGGCCGAAATATACATAGGCCTACTAGGGCTGAAGTGGTTAAAGGGATACTTCACTTTCACATAAAATAAACATTTAAAAAATATATTAAAAATGAATGAAAAAAGTAATGGAAAAATCACGGCCCCCTCACGCATTAGAGTGTCCTACTAATGTGTGAGGGGGCCTTTATTTTGCCATAACTTCTTTCATTTTTTTTTAATATTTATTTTTAATGTTTATTTTATGTGAAAGTGAAGTATCCCTTTAAGTAGCTAAGTTTTGTGATAATAATCTAAATCTGCAAAGTAGCTAGTAAAAGTGTAAAACTCAAAAGTGTACTTAAGTACAGTATGTGGGCTACTTAGTTACTTTACACTACTGCTCAACAATGGGCCGGTTCGGTACGTCACTTTATTTTTCATAGACAACTTTGAGTCTTAGTCTTTGATATATCGAGGGTAGAATTAATGTTCCATAGTTGATATTTACCATTTATGCAACTGAGTGGCTACAACATGTATTTAATTGTAGTGACCCCCCTCCTCTCGCTCACCCTCTGTGTGTGTGTGTGTGTGTGTGTGTGTGTGTGTGTGTGTGTGTGTGTGTGTGTGTGTGTGTGTGTGTGTGTGTGTGTGTGTGTGTGTGTGTGTGTGTGTGTGTGTGTGTGTGTGTGTGTGTGTGTGTGTCTGTCTGTCTGTGTGTGTGTGTGTGTGTGTGTGTGTGTGTGTGTGTGTGTCTGTGTGTGTGTGTGTGTGTGTGTGTGTGTGTGTGTGTGTGTGTGTGTGTGTGTGTGTGTCTCTCTCTCTCTCTCTCTCTCTCTCTCTCTCTCTCTCTCTCTCTCTCTCTCTCCCTTCAGTTCAATTCAGTTCTGTTCAATAATATTCAATTCAATTCCAAGGCAATTGTGAAATAAATGTAGCCTAATATGTGAGTAAAAAATGTGAATAGCCAACAGAAAATGAGTGTAAACAGTCACATTGCAAAATTGCAATGCAAAACAAACACAAAGTGTGCTTGTGCTTTAGAAAACATACAGGCCTTTACAGAAGAGTAAAGATAACCTAAAAAATAGCAACACTTTCCCAAATGATTTAAATCACTGCTGGGTCATTTTAATGTCAGGGTATGTGCACCCCAGACAGTTTTTAAGTTGCTTGACTCAATATTTACTTACTTACTTACTTAATTCTCTTGGTGCTGAATAGCACATAAGGTCTTCACTAAGAACGCCAATGCTGCCTGTCTTCTGCCCAATGCTGCACTTGGCCCCAGATCCACCCAAGCTCTTTCATTTCTTTCTCCACAGATCTTCTCCATGTCTCTTTGAGTCTGCCTCGTTTTCTTTTTCCAGGTGGTGTCCATCTCATGGCTACCCTTGGGATTGCGCTTGCTTGGGTCCATTCTGCAAACAGTCCAATCCACATCCACCTTCTGTACACATTTGACAGTGGGGTCAGGCCTGTTCTCCTGTAAATATTTAGATATTTTATATTCATTTGATCAGACACACCCCTTCCTAACCCATTGTAACTTCAAACTCCATTTTTAGAAAACACACATCCTTGGTTATGATATTGTCCTATGCATGCAGGTTTTTTATTTAAGTTTTTAAAAAAAACATGTCTCCCATATTCATTAGAAGGACAATATCAGTCAAGGACAGGGGTATAGGGTAAAGTATATAAGTACTAGAGTTGAGTAGGCTACTTTGTCCACCACTGCACATGATTGACAGTCTTAATGGTGTTATTATTCCATTGGATGTCATTTTCCTGTCACCACCAGTGCCACTCACAAATCTTGCTGCTGTTTGCACAAGGCTGTATGCATACTTCACCCAGAAGACATGGACGTTTTTTGTTAGTCATGTTCTCAAACTCTTTTTGGATGTTTAATCTGCGGGTTGTGTCTCGGGTCGGGTGTAGTTGCCACTTGGCAGGTAGTTATATATATGCAGCTCGGTTTCCACCTAATCTTGTGTGCAGTGGGTGCACAGTCTGTCTGCTCTTTGGAGCCAGGTCTGCCTGTGGCAGCCTCTCCCAGTGATCAGGCTGTGCTCACTAAGTCTGTACATATAAAGGATTAGTTTAGTATCAGTCACAGACTAGTGTGTTCTGCCAATGTGTATTCACTATTTAGGGCCAAATAACATTCCAATCGACTCTGTGCATAACTGTGTCTCCCTCTTTTCAGAGGGTCTCGCCTCGGATGGGTGTGGTTTTGAGGTTAGGTTTAGGCAGGGTTGCATTGCTCATGGGACGGCCTTGCACGCCGTGCAGGAACCTATTTGACCAGGAGCACGCGCAGGGCAGGCACACGCATAGATTTAAAACAACTTTAAATTCACACCTCAACAAAGTTTACAAAGGCTCCCGACTCGTGAGGCATATAGGCAAAGCGAAACACTGAAAAAAGGGAATGCTGTGTATACTCTTTATACTCTACTTTTCAGAAGTTTCCTTCTGAAAAGTTTGGAAGGAAGGAAGTTTCCTTCCATTTCCTGGCAGGAAAATCATTATCTGGATTGCAGAATTAATTAAGTTCAATTCAAAGGAGCTTACTTGTTTTTTCAGAATGACTGGGGTTACAAATAATGCTGACATTGTGTCTTTGGCGTTGGTATAGACAATTTTATACTTGTAACATTCACCTGGTCTGGGGGGGGGGGGGCATTTCCTGGCAGGCAAATCATTATCTAGATTGCCGTATTAACAGTTTGCAAATAGAACAGTGGTACATTTTACAATAATGCTAAAAGGATAACCCCTATTAAAGAAGCCTACAACAATAAGGATATGTGTAAACAAGTACAATTAATACAATAAAATAAAATGCAAATATATCTGTAAATGTATCTGCTCTGTTTGAATGTACACAGGACCTCTATTGTTTGAGTCTATTGTTTGTATGGTCTCTCAGTCTTTCTCTCTCTCTCTCTCTCTCTCTCTCTCTCTCTCTCTCTCTCTCTCTCTCTCTCTCTCTCTCTCACACACACACACACACACACACACACACACACACACACACACGCACACACACACACACACACACACACACACACACACACACACACACACACACACACACACACACACACACACACACGACACACACACACACACCCTCTCTCTCCTGCATGCAGTGGTGTAAGTAACTAAGTAGGCTACATTTACTCAAGTACTGTACTTAAGTACAATTTTTAGGTACAATCCAATTTGCAGTAGCCTACTTTTACTTTCTCAGAGGCAAATATTGTACTTTTACTCCACTACAATCATTTGACAACTTTAGTTAGGCCTACTAGTTACTTTAACAATTTTGATTATTACAACAAAACATAGGCTACATTAACCACTTCAGCTCTGTATACATTTTGGCCATTTGAAAATAGCCGATCTACATTGTGATTTTGTAGATCCGCTATTTTCCAAATATTTGTATACATTTGAAAGCTTGTGAAATGGAACATTCTGCATAATGAGTACTTTCTACTTTTGGTACTTTAAATACCTTTGATACCAATACTTTTGTCGCATGGCAATGCATTGTGAGCTTGTATCAGCTATTTTCAAAAGAGTACTTTTGATACCAATACCTTTGTACTTGTACTCAAGTACATTATGATTACCTGACTTTTACTTGTAACAGAATATGTCTACGTTGCAGTATTGATACTTTTACCTAAGTAAAAAAATATGAGTACTTTTCCCACCACTGCACGTCCATGTGTCGTGCATGTGCACCGGCAGCAGCGAAGGGTGGGCTTGGGTGAACTGACACCATCACAGACAGCAGATAAGCACAAGTCAACATGGGTTAAATTTCCCATTTTGGTGGTGTCTGTGCACTGGGGTGACCTAGAAGAGTCTTCTGTCTTGTTTCTGGCCATGTAAATGGAAGCATTTTTTGTTGTTGTTCATAAAACAATCGTGCTTTTTTCAGCTATGATGAAATATGGCAGTGGTTCTCAACCTTTTCAGGCCTTGATCCCCCAAAATGATCATATTTGAACTGGGTACCCGGGCCCCCCCCTGACAAGCACTTGGAATGTGGAGTTGAGGCATTCAATTTTGTTTGGTAGTCCACAGATAAATATTGTGAACATAGCCTCTTTCTTATATCATTTGACAATTTGGTCAATGTTTGACCAGTTTTTATAGTTTGTTGATTACTTTTGATGCAGTATAATGGTCTTTTTCTTTTCTTTCTTTTTGTTTTGTTAAAAAAAAGTATTTAAAGTCATTACATTGTCACTTCGCTGTCATCTGGGAGCCCCCCCCCCCCCCAAAAAAAAAATCATGTGAGGACCCCCGACCCACAGGTTGAGAACCACTGAAATATGGCACATATGGAGTATAGGCTGTATCTCCCACCACCACTATCAGATAGAAACGTATCAAATGCCATGTGTGTGCACACTACGTAGATTAAAGGATCCGATGTGTAATATCACAATAGAGCTATTAGATCTGTTTAAACCGAATGACCAATAGTCTTATATTAAATCCCAAGTAGTGAAATTGGCGCGTACCAAAATAGTTCCATAGTATAAACTGCAATTTTCTAATTGTATGGGCGTTTTTTTTTAAAAGAATCATGATCATAATATGAATTAAATAGAGACAAATGACACAAAGATTGAACCTTCAAATTTGCGGACCGATTGCAATCTACGAAAAGTTTCATCGTTCGCCCCTTTTACAGAAGAAGTGGTATGTTCCCGTTCTCCGAGACTCCGGTGGTCTGCACCGTGGCACTAGTATCAGTGTTGCCATGTCTGCTTATTATAAGCGACTTTGGGCTTGTTTTTCTGTAAAGTTGCTAATTGATTGCGGGTTGCAGTTTTTTGGGTCTTGTTTTCTAAAGTGTAGTTGCTTATTTGGGCTTGTTTCTAAAGTGTAGTTGCTTATTTGGGGCTTGTTTCTAAAGTGTAGTTGCTTATTTGGGGCTTGTTTCTAAAGTGTAGTTCTTATTTGCGGCTTGTTTCTAAAGTGTAGGCCTATTGCTTATTTAGGCTTGCTTCCAAATGTTTTAATTATTTAAACCAGTGGTTCTCAAATATTTTCATGTCAAGGACCCCCAAATTAAAATGTATTTGTCCATAACCCCATCTGAATATGTTTTGTGCCAGGGAGGGAGCCTCGATATCGTACCAGATTTATGTTGTTTAGAATGTTCCTCCAAAAAAAATCTTCCACATTTTATTTCAAGATAGCAGATCTACAAGCTTGTGAGCTTGTAGATCGGCATTTTCAAATAGCCAATAAAGAGCTCATGTGGCTTCTTTTGTGCTTGCTTTCATAGACCTGGTTGCTTGATCCTTTCGCAAAATCTGGCAACACTGACTAGTATTTTGGAGCGTTCATCTCTTCTCCGGACTTGGAGATCGGCGAGGTTAGTGCGCGTGTCGGATGGATGTCGCCACCTTGGGAGAGACACAGATTAGTTGTCTGTTTCAGAGACACTAAATAAGTTTTTTAGCCATCTTTAAGAAGGCCATTCGAACCGACAGCCAGGAGGACAAGAGGGAATTATTACTACTCATCATCATAGCTCTGCTCTGGATGTGGAAAAACAAATATGATCACGAAGAGGATATAATAACTTAGCGAGCGTGTCTGGCGCACGGCACAACCGACCCCCCTGAACCCTCATGGACATGTAAGCCCCCACAAACATCACCAGAACGGTTTGTGGGGTTACGATGATTTGGGTCGTTTCCAACAGACTCGCGTCGGAGGTGGGACTACTAGATCCAAGGGGGAGAAAGTGGGGGAGAAACGTCTGAAAAGTTTCCATTTCCCACCCAGAGGAAACAACAAAGTCGTGACGAGGTAGTATTTGTCTTTTCCACGGGTATTCTAAGTTCGATTGAAAACCCCCAATTGAGTTAAAAATGTGCGTGGCGAGTTTGTTGTCTGGGCGTTTACGCGGAGGAGAAATCCTCCCAAACAGGACAAAGAAGTTGGGTGGACTTGCACGTGTATTATTTTTCTTCCTAGCTTTCGTTTTGTTGTCATGTTGTGAATGCTGCCCGGAGAAATGCCTGTGCTCCACGCAAACTGTGAAATGCCAAAACCAGGATTTAAGGGCTATCCCGCATCCATTGCCGGCCAACACGAGACAACTGTTCGTGACGGGGAACAACATAACCCGCATCGACGTGGAGTCCTTCCAGAGCCGTCTGGACCTCTTGACGGAGCTGTATCTCAACGGGAACGAGCTGGAGTACGTGGATTCAGGGGTGTTCCACAACCTGCCCAACCTGGAGCGCCTGGACTTGAGCAACAACAAGATTCTGAACATCAGTGCAGACTCTTTCCCTGATGACAATAGAGTACAGGTCTTGAACCTCAGCAGGGCTTTCCACAAGTACTCCTCCATGGACGTGGTCCTGAGTGTGCTGCAGAAAGGGAATTTCGTCCAGCTTACAAACTTGGACATGTCGAACAATCACCTTGTGGTTTTGCCAGATGGAATGTTCACGGACCTCCCCAAGCTCACCAACCTCAGCCTGCAGAACAGCTCCATCATCTCTCTTCAGAACGGAACGCTGCGGGTTCCTCCGCTGCAAGAACTGGACCTGAGGGACAACAGCCTGAGGGAGCTGCCCAACGCCACCCTGGCAGACTTCAGCCTCAAGGATGATCTCCAGGTGCGCCTGGCAGGGAACCCCTGGCGCTGTGACTGCTTAATCGAGGACCTTGTGGTCTGGCTGAAAAGCTCGGATCAGGTCACCGACGCACAGAACCTGACCTGTGCGGACCCAGATGGCCTGAGAAACCTGTCTCTGTTGCAGCTGGAGCCGTCTCAGTTGGAGTGCAACTATTCCGGTGACATGAAAGGAGTGCTGGAGACCTCGTATGTCTTCCTTGGGATGGTGTTGGCCCTGATCGGTGTCATATTCCTGCTGGTGCTTTACCTGAACAGGAAGGGGATCAAGCGTTGGATATGCAACATCCGTGATGCGTGCAGGGACCACATGGAGGGGTACCATTATAGGTATGAGACAAACAGTGACCCACGGATGGCCAACCTCAGCATCAACTCGGATGTTTGAGTGAGGACAGGACACTGTTGGTCCTGCCAGGAGACATTATGTGACTTTATGCTACTACAATATCGATATGCATGAGCGTCTTCCTCTGCCACTTCTTCCTAGAGATGGTACTCTTCAGATAATACATTGATCTTGACTTAGTCCCTTTCATGATGTCACAACCTCCATTCAGCCACTTGTGCATGCTCCTGTCCACACAACAGCCCTTGTGATAACGATGTCAAATTCTCTTTGTTTCATGCACTCAACCGTTGCATGGACAATGAATCATGGCACAGGGTTTTATGGACAGTGTTGTGATTTTTGTCCTTTTGTTTATTTTCTCTCTAAAGGATAAACGAAGTGGAGTTCATTTGACTTTTAAATAAGAAGGCAAAATTATCCGGCAAGTCTGCTACTGACTTCCAGCATTCTCACCATGCCTCTACTGCACATTGTTATGCTGCTTAAACAGTCTATTATTTTTAACATGTGATTTAGTGATGTAGGACTTTGAATATTTATAGTGCTCACTTTATAGTTTTCGCATCTAGTAGGTGGATGTTATTTCTAGTTGTTTTTCCATGAAGATCGTCAGCTAAATAAAATGCCTTGAATTGCTGACTTCTCTTGACTGAGGTCCTTTCATCTCGAGTCTGAGGAATGTAAAGCAATGGCTTGCAGAAGAATTTAGGGCCACACACATGCACACACTTTAAGCACACACTCACTTCTACTTTCACACAGCACTAACGCCTGAGGTAATGCCACTACCACAGAGGTAGCACTTATAGCTCACATTACTCACCTCAAAACAATGCAATATCTTTGTAGTTTTCAAAGCGCCACTTTCAGCTTTTCAGCTTCATATTAGAATGTTTAGTAGGGAAGGTGGAAAAGAAGATGTGGGCTTGGGTGCAGGATACAGAGAGTGAGTCAAGAGAGGACACTAGAATCCAAATTTGAAGTAGCTTCCGGCAGCGGATCTATAGGTGAAGAGACTCCCTCGCCGTTATCTTCCATTCAATGTAATTAGTGCTGTGAATCTGGTTGAAAAACAAATCATTGGTTTCATAGTGAAATCAAAACCACATTTGAGGAGCAAATTGCAAATGCAAATCAGAGCAAATTGAACAGAAGATTATCATGGGACACACTGAGGTATTATGGAAATAAGCTTAGACGGCTGTGCTTTTCATGTGACCCTGTTTGAACTGGCATTAAGTGTTTTCCTCCCGTCCTTATACATGGGTCATTTTTTCACCATGCTGTGATAATAAGTAGGGTATTCCTTTGAAGAATGCGCCATGCTTAAATAATGTAGCATGGCTCTTTAGTGTGTTTTTTGTTGTTCCTATGCAGAAAGGACTGAACTGTGTCAGCATTTTGAAGACCACCTAGGGATAACATACTGTACTTTCTTCTGCTGCTCACTCTCTCACTCACTCACACTCTCTCGCACTCGCACGCACGCACGCACGCACGCACACACGCACACACACACACACACACACACACACACACACACACACACACACACACACACACACACACACACACACACACACACACACACACACACACACACAATCTCTAACAACTGACTGCCTGCAGCTATATGTATGTACCATAACAAAAACAATCCTCAGCCACACATTTCCTCCAGTTTGTCAGGGCTGTATTTAGCGGTGAAATGGTATATGTTTTATGTTATGTCTTATTTTTTATTTATACTTTTTGAAAGAACAATGGATTCATTTTGTGGGGAAATATGTTTGTCTTCCCTCAACATATTTTAATTATGTAAAAATAAAGAATTGTATTCATCCATGCCACCGTTAGCCCTGGCTGTAATCTTGATAATTTCTCGACGCTCTTTTTTTTTTGTTTTTGGAACACTATCTGTCTGATCTGATGCTCTGGGTGGTGTTAATGCCCTGTGCATCTCCTGCCAACAGCCGCCAGCAGAGTCTCTGTGGACCGAAGATGTGCCGTCACGGCTGTAGTTTCACAAGTCAGTGCTTCCCGGAGCGCGCATCCCTGGAGTCATGTGCCTGGAAACGGACCGAGATATTGTAAGGAGGGTGTCCCATTTGCCCGTAATCCACCAGATGTTATTTGAGTGAAATGAAACAAAACAAAAAACGTGTTTGTCTTGACATGTTGCTGTTGACATGTTGCCGTTTTCTGATGATGGAAGCTTTATTTAGCAGGTGATCGGTCTAGTAAACCAGCTCAAACCAGAAGCTATTAATGAGCACGTGTTTCCACAATGGACAGCCCTTAGTGTATTGAGGGTCACTGTACAATCTGCAGTGTTTGTCTTTTTTGTAATAACGTTTTGGTGTTTTCTGATGATGAAAGCTTTATTTCTGATCACTTTGCAGGTGATTGGTCCGGTAAACCAGCTCAAGCCAGAGGCAGTTAATGAGTTTCCATAATGGACATTCATTAGTGTATTGCGGGTCACAGTAAATCCCCTGTGTTCATTTAACTCATTGTTTTACACTCTCTGAGTTAAAACAACACTGAGGAGTTTACCAAGTAATGTAAAATAATAATCCCCTAGAAGATGTATTGTGCGTATGCTCATAGAGACACACACACACACACACACACGCAATTCCTCAGATGTGAGGTATTTTTTGACTTCTGTCCCAGGAGAGGTGCTGTGCTTACACACACATGTTTCCACGGAGACCATGGGAGACAGTCCTCCTCACACACTTGGCATGCTGTGAACCGACTCTCTGCAGATTTATATTAACGAGTACTGTAAGTTCCACACACCTCCAGTCACGCTTGGGAGAGCAGGTGTAATTAAAGGGGAGAAAATGCAATGTGAAGTAGCAAATGGTAGAGGGGGAGGAGAGCACTCTGTGTTCTAACCCCAGCACCCTGTCTGATCCACACAGTGGGCCCTTTGTGCTTGTTAAAACCAGTCTCCTAACAGCTCTGACATCTAAAGAGCTTTCGGTTGACTTGTGGTTTGGTTTCAACTTTAGGCCTAGAAGACAGACGTCTGTCTCAGGACAGGTTCCTAGGCTGTGTGGAGCTGTCTGTCTGGGCATGCTGGGAAAGGGCCATTTATAATTCAGAGAAGGAAAGGCTGATATTTCCTCTTGCTGTGTTGTCCCTAACCGTCCCTCATACCAATATTGCCGCTGATCCTACTCCGTTGTCGTTTTGGGCTGACGGCGACCCCCCCCACTCATGATCATTGATTATGTACAGGCTAAAGCAGTGGTTCTCATCCGGTGGGTCGGGACCCCCAGGGGGTCCCTCACATTATTTTGGGGGAGAAAGGTCCCAGGGGGGAGGAAGGTCCCAGGTTCGATTCCTTGCCCAATTGCCCTGCCTATGTCTAGGTGTCCATGTGGGCGAGACATTTATCCCCTATTGCTCCCCCCGAGCACTCAATATGAACTCAATGTGCTACTGTTTGCCCATTTTACTGGTGATACACGATACTTATCCCTATATTCATATCTATTGGGTCATACATTATGCAAACCTGGTCAGACCAGGTGCCAGATGGCCAGGTCAGACTAAGTCTTTTATATTTTTTATCTTATTTAAAAAGAAAACAGCTAGTTATTCTGTATCTCTACTCTTAACCTGTATCTGTGTTTCATCCTTTCTGCAGTGCTGCTTTGACAACTGACAACAATTCCCTCAGGATCTATCTATCTGTCTGTCTGTCTGTCTGTCTGTATCTATCTATCATTCGTTCGTTTGTTGCAGACAACCATAATTTTACTTGTTTTCGTAACCCACATCAGAGCAGTCCCCTACCTCCTCAAACCGGGAACGTGTAATTTTTGATTTTAACCACTTTAACAATTTTTTAATACTTTGGCTATTAAAAAATAGCAGATATACAAGCTCAGAGCGCTATGAGCTTGTAGATCTGCTATTTTTGAAAAATCTTTGAATATATATGTTTTTTAAAGCGAACATTTTTAACTCATCTTTGCTTCTGGGGGTCTCTGGAACAAAATATCTTGAGATGGGGGGGGGGGGGGGTCCACGGCCAAATACATATAATTTGGGGGTCCTTGACATGAAAAAGTTTGAGCCTATAGCAACACATGTTTTTCAGAAAACTGTTAAGATTTAGAAGACATTTGTAGAATCTGCCTCAGGTCTTAATGGGTTAACTCACCCTGCGTGCGCTCACTGTGCTCTGCTGATGGCCATGTTTGTTGAGCCTGCATTTAATATGCCAGTCCTATTTGCCAGCGTTGAGAGACGGACTGGCAGGTTATCATATTGCCAGAGTGCCATAATTACATTCCCTGCACTGGTCTGCTCTGCTGCTGCTCCACAGACACCTGGCCAGCCACCGGCCGCTGACCTTTCACTGGAAAAACTGGCTCTGAAAATGGTGACCATGTGAATGCCCTTTGCAAGCTTGAATAATGGTAAAAATGTCCTCACTGGATGTAATAAGGAAGGTTATACAAATAACACTGAATCTCCCTGGTACAAGATACAATTCACACTGATGGAGGGATTATAATCAATGTCTGCTTTTGCCTGTTCTGCAAGCCGTGTTCGTTAAAAGCCTCATTTATACTTGGTGGTCGCACAACCGTGACACTCAGCAAAAAAAATATCCAATTTGTGCGTCACGTATCGTCGACGCAGCGGCCAAGTATAAATAGGCACGAGTGGCCTCACGTTCAGTTCAGTATCTCCCCTCTCTCCTCCCCTCTTAACATGAGATGCCTCCTCTTCTCTAATGTTGATTTATGATGCCGCACACATTAGTGTTCTGTGGCATGCCGCCTCCTGTTGAGCCATGTTGGCCTTAATGAACGAGCATCCTGCTAAACGAAGACAGATCTGGGCTGACAGCACCACGGCCTCTGTGTGCGCGCTGCTGCGTCCACCGCGCTGCAGCATCTGATCCGACACATGCAGAAACGCCGGACAGACACATGGAAACAAAACACGTGAGTGATGGAGGAGTTATTACGGGCCAGTGCTAAGGGCAACGCAGGATATCTGGTGCCATTCACAAAAATGAATACACTATACTGAACTTGGAATAAGTTATATATAAGCCTACCTATGAAAAGAAAAGTTAAACATGCTGACCATGCAAGATGACAAAAACTGAGAATGACCTTTATGAGTCAGAGAGGGAGGGAAAAGGTGACAAGCACACAGTGAAATCCTCAGTGCAAATCTAACTCTGAGAGTGTACGAATGTAACCAAATGGACCCGTGAGGGTCCATTTGGTTACATTTGTACTCTCAAGAGTTAGAAATGGATAAATGAACACTGAGGATTTCATTGTGTAAGGTAGCTGGTGGCTTTTTACAAAATGTTGAATAAGTGCATGGTAGTTGAAGATGCAAAATGTTAATAACATACCGACCTTTAAGGCTTGACCTTTGGATCGCAGACGATAGCTTTGTCCACGCTTAAAACACGCACTGATTTTGCACACTTTAATAAGCCTCCCTGAAACTGATCCAAGGGCTGCTTCTTTAGAGAATGTTTCCATAACATAATAGGGTAAAAATACCATGTGGCTAGAAGATGTAGTGCGATGTGTGACTCCTGGCAGATAAAACTACACATGTTCCATCCGATGCTCAAGTCATTAATCAAGTTATCACTCACTTGCAGCCTCCAACAGAGGATGCAGTGTTTTGACACCCAACTTGTTCCTTAAGCGAGTATATCATTGCAGCATTGCCAAGGAGATCCTTGTCTAACTGTTGGCCCTCACCCTTGGCATTCGCTCTCGTCCACAGCATCACCCAAAACAGGTTTGTAATCCAAGTGGTCATGGGTTGTAATCAAAGCGGTCACTTCAGGAGCTGTTAAGAGTATTGGAAACAGCAGAATCGATGGTTGCCAACTTGCCAGACATTCACACTGTCATTGAAGACTAAATGATCTCCTGTCGCTACAGCTGGTATCATCACATGAGACTAAATAGTCTGGAAAGCATTATGATACCTATGATACCCATGAGCTCATGGAAACATCATCTTGCAGACTGTCTCCCGACTAGCCTGATACACCATCTGTCTGTCTGCTCCACCTTCTTAGAGATTCAGCACAGCTCTGGGTCATTAGACATCGCCATTTTGTTTCTGGTTACAATGCCAGGACACACAGCCTGTGTAAACAAAACACAATTTAAATCTGTGTAATTATAAAGATTTAATAATTTCAATAAAATATGGATGAGTAATGCAATGCAGTTGCTATGGAAGAGGTATCTTCTGCCATAGCAACACATTCATTGTCATTGTAATAGAAGACTATTTTACATATAGTAGTAGTTCTGAACAACACCTCAACACATCCAGCCCTGAATGTTAACACACCATGATCTCTGTGTGTGTGTGTGTGTGTGTGTGTGTGTGTGTGTGTGTGTGTGTGTGTGTGTGTGTGTGTGTGTGTGTGTGTGTGTGTGTGTGTGTGCGCGTGCGCATGCGTGTGTGCATGCGTGCGCGCACACACGTACATGCACGAGGGTGTGCACACACACACACACACACACACACACACACACACACACACACACACACACACACACACACACACACACACCAAGGTATATACCTTTCTCTAACAATCCATTCAACAAGAGGCCAACAGCAAGGACAAAAGCAATCAGTATCCACATTTTTCTTACTTGTCCAAAAATGCCCTGACAGGTTTACCGTTTTAGAACTAGGTTACCAGATTCATACAAACTGAGGTGCAGAGGAAAGAGAAGAGAGACTGGAAGAGCTTTAGTGTGGAGAAAAATTGCCTGCTTTGTGAAAATAAAGATTCTTTATTTGTGCTTTTTGTGCAGTTTTTGTACTTTTAAAAAATTGTTTTCCATCTGTTATAAAACAAGGACATAAGCCACAGGGAGTTAAAGTAGTGCCTTAACCAGGACAATTATGACGTGCTAGTGGGGATGAAAAGCACATTCAGCCACGGACTCATTGTCCCCGGGCACACAACAAAGTGACTTGGACAGTCCTTTGTGCCAGTAGCCATCAAGCTCCACAGCCAAGGTTGACCCCCATATGTTCTGTTCTGTTCTTGGATTACTGACTCCTGCTTGACTCTGGCACATTCACACGTGGACGACTGGGATGTACCCTAACAAAACCACGCCTGTTGAGGATAATGTTTCATTGTTGATAGACTAGATTTGGCAATTATATTCTCTGTTGATAGACTGTACATATATTATCCAAGATACCCACTGCTGTAAGCCAGCTGGCATTGCACATAGTATCAGTCTTATACAGTATCAATTCATAGTCGATATATGTATATTTATGTATGTATTCACTTGTGATAGATTGTAGCCTACATTATACTGTACTTATATTCATTAAAAGAATATGCATTATGTTAACTCAGTGCAGAGTGCAGACCAAGTGCAGATGGCTAAGGTCGGTCTGTCTGTCTGTCTGTCTGTCTGTCTATCTATCTAGAAGTAGAATTTATGCCGCACACATGGGCAGTTTAGACGAGGGGCTCTAAACATTTGTTGTTACAGAGTGAACTCCAAATTGACTTTAAATCTTTTTTGGTTTATATTATCATGTAAACCAAAATGTATCATAATAGTGTAAATGTTATAATTGCACTTGATAAATAGATTCAGTGGTGACACTGAAACATATTCTTAGAATAGTAACTCATACCTGTACATTTTTTACAGTAATATTGTCAAGTGAATTGAATTATAATTTTGGTTGGGAGCCCTTGGAACTCCTTCGAGGAGCCACGAGGACCCACTTTGAAAACAACTGCCTTAGACCATATGAGGTATAAAAACTGAAGAAAAAAAAAAGAAGCAGGCTGGATTTCAATGAAATAATTAGCAAAACTGTACTTCAGAGAATTGTACATCATCTATTAAATAGAAACAAACAGTAGCAATAAAGGAAAGAAAAGCACACAGCAATTTATCCATTTGTAACCCAAATGGAACTGAACGCACCCTTTAGGGTCCATTTGTTGTACAACCCTCAGAGTAACTGAACACTGAGGATTTTACAGTGTAGGTGTTGTGGCTGTAATTATTATGAGATACATTTAGTAGACCAGGGTCCTCCTATCCGACTCCGGATAAGCGGTTGAAGATGGATGCATGGATGGATGGGTCCTCCTCCTAGCAGAGGTTTTGCAAGGCCGTGTGGTCGGCTGGTCGGCAGAGACTGATACAAAGCGGCTGGTAATGCGATGTAGATCAGTGGAGAGTGTCACAGTGAGTAATGACCTCTGCGCCACAGCGGACCAAGGCATGCGAGATGCGCGGCCATGATGCTCAGCCATGCTTTTGCAAGGCCAGAGGGAACCACTCTTATTGGAAAACATGGTGTTGCTTTTGTTTTCTGTTATCCGAATTAGAAAGCTCGGCAGCCCTTGAAGAGACATCGTAGCGAGGTGACGTCCCACCTGAAAACTATTCCCCTGCCATCGATCTGGATCCTGGTTTCCAGGCTCGCTATTCAGCAAAAAATGTTTGTGCACATGTTTCTTTTGTTAATTTAAGATGGTCTAATGGTTCACAATTCCGTGGCAGCTTGTTGATCCGCTAATGGGTGTCCGGGTGGCACGGAGGTAAAGTTCCTGCCCACCACTATAGGAGAATGGGGTTTGAATCCTCCATGGTGCCTCCGGCTTAGCTGGACGCTCCAACGAACACGTTTAGCCATGTTCGCGGGTGGCCAAGTTCACTGTGCTAGTGACCCCTACAGGTTGGTCGGGCAGCCTGTTCAGCAGGAAGCTGGGTGAGCTGGGAGGGATAGCATGTTCCTCCACATGCGTTACTCCCTCCCGGTGAAAATCTGCAGTGTAGACCTTATTAATCCCGCGGGGGAAATTCTGTTTCAGCTTCACCCAGCTGATGGCTGCTCAGATTGTCATAATGAACCTTCGGGGTGGAGCAGTAACAGGGTTAGGTGTCTTGCTCGTGGACACTTCGACAAATAGCCAGGGTCGCAAATCCAAACCTTGGACCTTCTGTTTCCCATTCAGCTATGGCCGCCCCGAAACCCCCAAGCCCCCAGAACCGAGAGGTTGCATTGAAGCGCATTGGACATGTTGGCCAAACATAGGTACTGCAGCTTATTACGGCCGGGGCCCGACACATGAACAAGCGAAAACAGTTTCGACCAATGGGCTCGACTCACGAGCTTTTGCACAAGCTTGCGCACAGGGTTGCGCATGGAGGTGACGCAAAACGCGTCATCTCCGTGACGCAAAACGTGTCACGTAGGCCCCAAATAGGCCCCACCCGTCACATTTACCCACCTGGAAGAAGGGGTGAAAAGGGAGTATGCGCTGGGTGAGCAACTCTATACAAGTGGATGGGCGGGGATTTCAGGTGCCCTCTCTATTATTTTTAACTCTATGGAAACCCCTCACTGTCAGGTGAAAAGAAGCAGCTGCCGTTGTAATTTTTATTACAGTAGAAGTGGCTGGCTGCACCTTCCGCAAGACCAACAAGTAGTCGTTGGCAGTGACAGGGACTATAAACTTGGGGGGAATTGGCATAACGACTTAATTGGGAGAACATTTTAAAACAATATGAAGCTACATGCACAGTCACTATGACTTAAAGGGATATTTCACTTTCCCAAAAACTTTGGGTCATTTTATCATCTACTCAGGCTTTTGTGAGCCCCCCTGACCATTTTTAAGTTGCTTGATTCAGTATTTAGATATATGATATTCATTTTATCAGACACGCCCCCTTTCTATATAAACCCATTATAACTTCAAACTCCATTTTAACCATGTTAGATTTATCAAAAACACCCGTCCTTGGTTCTGGTGACTCACCCCGCCCTCCTAATACGCGAGGGGGGCGTGTTTTTTCGGGAACTTTTTTCATTTTTTTTTTTTTTTTTTTTTATTGTTCAAATGTTTATTTCATTTTCCAAAAATAATATTACAAAGTTTTTTTGGAAAGTGAAATATCCCTTTGAAGGATGACTTCACCCAATTTCAAGACTTAATTAATAATGAATGCATGTTAAGTAATTAGTAATTACTAATGATATGTAAAAAAAACAGTTATTGAGGCTTAAAGTAATGATTACGTGTATGAATGCGCACCTATGACGAACTGTTACCATTGAAGCTAATTTTATATGCTATTTACCCTAGAAGATGTTGGTCCATTCTCAAATTCTTGCAATGTGTGTGTGTGTGTGTGTGTGTGTGTGTGTGTGTGTGTGTGTGTGTGTGTGTGTGTGTGTGTGTGTGTGTGTGTGTGTGTGTGTGTGTGTGTGTGTGTAATATGTAAATATCAATGACCCTATCTGAAGGCCGACTGAAGAGGTTGTGGAAATACTTACAATCACAATGCTCTGGTTACAATCTCGGCCCCCAGGTTGTCAAGTACATCGTTCCGCCCCTTGCTCTCCATCTTGTCATTCTCTATTCTCTCTATGAAATGAGATGAGCGCTCATGCCAGTAGTCTGGCAGCAGAGATGGAGAATAATGAAATAGGCTTCAAATACAAGCACCGACAGCCCCCCCTCTCCCCATCCCCCATGCCTGACAGATGAAATGCAATATTCTTCAAGTGCTGTGTAACATGAGCTCCATATGCAGATATCAGATAGTACTTTACCATCCACAAGCCAACGCTTTGGGCAATTAGGCTCTCTCCAGTTACGCTGCTGTACATGAGCCCAGGGCAGATAATAAAGATAAAAGCTCATTTAGCTTTTGTAAAGAGTTGGCCACTCTGCATGCCCTCAGTCACATATATCGTATTTTAATGTCAAAGTGCGAGCAAAGTTCGTTATTTGTACACAATGCAGATTGATGAGACACTGGAATTTAATTGGAATTCATTCTGAGACATGCAAATTCCTGCAATTCACTGGAGCATAAATGAACTGCAGGCCAAGGAGGGTTAACTTAACATGGTCTCTCACAAATCCCTTTAACAATGTGGGAATAAACGTGAACAAAGACCTGATTCGACAGGTAGCTCTGTGGTTCAGGGGTCCTTGTTGCTCATGATGATCAACAAACATTTAATTGTCAACCTACAGGTCCTACTCATATCTGGTCATCGCACTGCTTGGTAGCTCAGAGCATAATATCATCCAAAGTAGATGTATAGTGCAGACTTGTATTCAGAATTATAGATTGCCCTATTATGTCACTTATCCTTTGTGAGCACCTGTGACCCTGCAGGCACTGTTATCAATGAAAGGTGTTACAATAATCGATCTGATACCCGTAAGCTACTGAGAAACTAGTTCTGGAGCGCTAGCGTCACTACATTGGAGCTGCGGAACAACATTTGTAAGATATATATTCATAGAGACGTTAACACGCAAACGTGCTCCTCAGAACAAAGTGTTTCCCCTGAAGTAATTCTTTCAGCCTGACACTTCTACTTTTCCTTATTCCTAGCCTGATTTGTTACCTTAAATACCATCTACTCTTTCCTGTGTGACACAATTTATTCTGATTTCATATAAATTCTTATAGTCAGATAAGCTCTAGGCCTACTGTGCATCACGGCCACAGAAAACAAACTCCGCAATTGTGTCTGTGGGGCATTGTTACTAGTGCATGGCAGGACACATGCACCACGGTGCACTGGGAGAAAGTCTTAAAATGTATCTTTGTTCTGAGGGAAAACAACACGGCTAAAAGGAAAAGAAAAATAGGACACTCACTCACTCAAGTCCTCTGTTAATGTCCATTAAGATTAGGTTCTATGTGTCCTATGACAATGGGAAGTATCTTTAAAAACATTGCTGAGCCTACAAGCTCAGGAGACAACAACTTATATTCCAAGACCGAGAAATATGAACAAACCCTGTTTTTTGTACATATGTGTGTGTGTGTGTGTGTGTGTGTGTGTGTGTGTGTGTGTGTGTGTGTGTGTGTGTGTGTGTGTGTGTGTGCGCGCGTGCGTGCGTGTGCGTGTGCATGTGTGCGCACGTGCGTGTGTCAGAGAGAGAAAGAAACAAGACAGAGCAAGACATGTGACTAAGTCGGTACAAAGACAAGCTGACATCTGCAGTGGAAAGTGGCTGTTTCCTCTATGTGGTGCCCATGAGCCAAACATTCAGATACAGTAGCTCATCATCAACAATGATCCTGAAAAGTGCTGGGGGACAGAGACACAAGGCACATTACATTATAGTGGCCAGTGACAGCCTCTCCATTTCAAGAGGGAGGAAAACAAAAGAGAAAAGACAAATCAGGGATTTAAGTTGGTTTGCATCCATAACAGTGGTGTAAAGTAACTAAGTACATTTACTCAAGTACTGTACTTCAGTACAATTTTGAGGTACTTTTACTTCACCGGAGTATTTCCAATTGTCTATACTTTTACTTCTACTCCACTACATCTCAGAGGCAAATATTGTACTTTTACGCCACTACAATTATTTGAAAACTTTAGTTACTAGTTACTTTGCAGATATAAATATATTACATTATAAAACATACATTAACCACTTTAGCCCTATTTTATATCGAGGCTATTTGAAAAGCTAAAAAAAAGAAAAAAGAAAGAAAAGCTCACAACACGTCGCATCGCGACGCGTTGTGAGCTTGTAGATCTGCTATTTTTACATTTTAGTACTTTTCCTTTTGGTACTTTAAGTACATTTTGATACCAATACTTTTGTACTTTTACTCAAGTAAATTTTGAATTCCGTACTTTTACTTGTAACAGAGTACTTCTACATTGCAGTATTGATACTTTTACTTAAAGGACGACTTCACCGATTTTCAACCTATCTTCATATAATTGGTCCTCAGTAATACTCATGATAAAATGGTACAATTTTTTTCTATTCGGTCTGTGTCTCAGAGGAGGGCTGTGGACAGTCCAGAAACCTGTCTACCAGTGACATCATCAATGGGGAAACCAAGCTAATAGAAACTGCAGGCTTTCTATTCCTGGAAAGTTGCAATGCATTGTTCTCGTGTTAATAAAAATCTAAATAAAAAATGTGAAATCTTGTTGGAAAAAAAATCATGCCTAACGATGATGTCACTGGTAGACGGGTTTCTGGACTGTCCACAGCCCTCCTATGAGACACAGACCAAGTAGAAAAAAATTGTACCATTTTATCATGAGTATTAGTGAGGACCAATTATATGAAGATAGGTTGAAAATCGGTGAAGACGTCCTTTAAGTAAAACATTTGAGAACTTTTTCCACCACTGATGCATAATAGCATATTTTCGGACTTGAACTTAAATGCGTTGTGCACTCTCAGCACCATGGACAGCTCAGATTGTAAGGTCCCAGAGTGCCCTGCCTCCATACAAGTACCTCCCAGCATGCTTTGAGAGACTGTTAACTCTAGCCCTTATTATCTTTCTTGTTTATCATGCACTGTTGGACTGGTCGGAGTGTTTAAATAATTGCTTGTGCATTCTCTTTAGACTGAGAATTTACCAGTTTGCATTAGCTGACACCGTTGGCAGTGTTTGCAGTGAAATAAATGACCTGCCTACCGTTTCGCCCGGAATGTTGAGTTGCTTACCGGTTATAATTGCATTTAAAGCTTGCTGTTAGCTTTGAAGCGGCGTCTTTGAATGAAATAACCATACAGTATATAACTCATATACTGTATGGAATAACTCACCCAAAGTGGGTGAGTTATTCAATTCTTAGTCGGAGGCCCTCTGGGAGGGTGCATGGGCACGTTTCAATTGAAACAGCTGATGCCACCAATGATAGTAGTGGTATAGTGATATTACAAAGGGGAAAGTAAAATGAATTCCCATTGACTGTACACACTCGTGCTCGCACACACATGCAAGTGAAATATTCATCTCTTTGTCGAGATCAGCTGTGACCTCTTAGCAGTATGTGTGTGAAGTGTCTTCATCTGAGAGTAGATAATGTGTCCTTCGTAGCCGTTGGCAGCAGTAGGCTCTCTGACATGACACAGAGTAATGTTTCAGCCCCAGTCTCAGGGGTTGCTGTAACTCTGTATATGATGACTGTTGAAGACGAGACTGGCAGCATGCCGAGACAGAGATAAGTTGAACCCTCCCCAGTTTAATAATTCTGTTGGAGACGCAGGTAGCCAAGTGAAGTGTAAGTGAAGAGGCCTGGAGATGACAGGCAGCCACAAAGTGACAGCCAAAAGCTTCAGTATGGTAATGAGCTAAAAAACCATCAGCAGTGAAAATCTTCTCAGCCCCCTGTGGACGATGACAACTGAATGGAGAAATAATAATTGCATATCGTGGCACATGATTCATGCTCCTCATCCTGTACGGCACATATAATCTTTGTCAATTCGGGAGTGAATAATTTCCTTACTACGTTGCAGACACCATTAGAGAAGACAAAATATAAGTGTCAAGATCCAGCAGCAGCAGCATGGGAATACCTTGAGTATACACTCTGTGCTGCTTGAACTGCCTCGTTTAACACCAGACAGCCATGCGATCAAAACTGAAAACACCACAACAGCAACAAAGAAAATAAATTCCAGCACAAACAGGGCATGCTGACAGAGCAGTGCAAGAGCTCTCTGATAAGAATGGAAATAAGACAATGACCTCGACTTCAAGGAAACGGCCTCTGCTCATTGTAGTGGGAGAGAGTGATGGTCTTTGTTGTGTCCCAGCGATGATTCCATCACAGAATAAATGTTTTATGCCTCCGAGAATGAGAGTAATGTGAAGAGCACTGGGAACATTCCGAAAAACCAGACAGTGGTGTGGTGTGGTGGTGGGCACGTCTAGACAAAAGGCACAAGACAAAAGCAAAAGTGTGCATGCATACTGTAACACACTGAATGTTTGCATGCACGCACGTACAGTACAGTACACACACGGCAGGGCAGGGCAGGGCAGGGCCATTGGGAATATCTCTTGGCCTTTAATCTTCTTTGGGGTTCTGGTCTCCATATTTCTTGAGCTAATTATATGAAGGATATATTGCCATGGTGTCCTGGGGGTATGTCTCCCACACAAACATATTAAGACCTTCACCCTAGGCAACAATCAGCTGAAAACCAATGACACACACACACACACACACGCACACACACGCACACACACACACACACACACACACACACACACACACACACACACACACACACACACACACACACACACACACACACACACACACACACACACACACACACACACACACACACACACACACACACACACACACACACACACACACACACACACACACACACACACACACACACACACACACACAGAGTAATGGACCCTTGCAGTTTTGTGCCAAGTTCTTCCTTTTTTTTTCTAGACGCAATTATTGGACCTTCATGAAAAACCAAGATGATATATTTCTATAATATAGCATGACTTCTGCCCCCCACAAGGCAGGATCATATTATCTTTATATTTGTCCACAAAAATCCCAAATGGCTGCACAGCCACATGCAGCACGGCTGTTCCAATGCACCCATGAGGCACATGGAAGAGACATGGGACTGTGTAAATTGAATCATTTGTCTTAGCCATGAGTGGGAACAGATTGCCCCGTCTTTAACATCCCCCCATTCCTACATCTAAGCATCTTTTATGCAGAGCTTCCCTGGAGCGGGCACAGCAGGCTGTCAGCTCAGTCATGGGCCAAAACATCCACTTGCACTCAAGAGACCTCAAAATCTAATGTTTGGACGGCCTGTCCGAAACTTTGGTCCCAAATAATACTGTAAATCTCGAAAGGAACAACATGATCTCTAGGGGCTGCTAGTGGAGATTTGATATAGTCTTAGTCCTGTTAAAACAAAGGACTACAATCTACAGTGAATGGATTGCCTGTGGTATGTGACAACCCCTTCATTTCCTCTTTAAATGTTAACATTTCAGTTCTTCTCGAGGGATGTTTGGGCTTCCTTTGAAACCTTATAGCTGACTTCAAGACCACCACCAATAACGGTAGTTTGACACCCAATGTTTCTACTTATTTTTGTTTTGGGTGATAATTCAAATGTATGGCTTAAAGCTTAATTTATGCTCCTTCACACAATTTCTGTTATCCTGTTATGCTAATCCTCAGACTGAGGATCAGCAACCTTCCGTGATGTTGAGATACAGGTAACAGCATCAAAACCACTATCCCTCCATCAGCAGTAAGCTGATTTGAACAATTTTCTTTTAGGCTCCTGCCCAGCCCCCCCCCCCTCCCCCAGGTCAGTGTAGAAAGACCAAGGGCACAGAGGGAGAGAAGAGACATGCGAGGCAAGAAGGGGGTCAGACTCAAACCTGGGTCCTCCTGCTCGCAAGGAGTAAATTAAATGGTCCATGCATTAACGGACGGAACCAAGATGCACCCCAAGGCACATTTAAAACAATAAAAAGGGGCCGGCTGGCGTAGCAGTCCAGGCACTTATGCTCAATGTAGCCTGGAAAGTGCGTCGCGGGTTCAAGTCCCGAGCCCAACGGCCTTTGCTGCATATCACTCCCCATCTCTCTCCCTATTTCCTGTCAGACTACTCTCCTATAAATAAAGGCATAAAAAGATTTCACAAATCAGCAACATGGTTGCACAATGGCTCTTGGGGATGTGATCGCAGCATGTGCAATAAGAATGTCACACAATGTTCAAGCTGGTGAAGAGTAAGCAGTTTTCTGGGGTGTCACTACGTTTGTCTCATACATTATGAATTCCTGAACTGGTTTCTGGAGAATGCCTCGTACCTACTAGTGCAGCTGAGCTGTCCATCATACCCTGGGGCTGGTTGAAGGTACTGTATGCCGGTTCTTGAATACAGGCATGGCATCATCATTTGCTCAAAGATTGTCACTGAAGATCACAGAGATCAATGGGCAAACTAATGAACCCTTGAGGGGATCCACTGACATGCACCATAGCCCTGGTAGTACACTAGACTAGGAAACACTGGGGGAAGGGGGGAAGGGGTGTGCACTATTTTGTTTATAACGTGTGGTTCTGCAGGAGGCTAGCCATTTATAAGAGAGTCAGTGTCTGTGTGTGCCCATTGTATCTGTCTGTCTGTCTGTGTGTTTGTCTGGGGATAAACCTCTGGAATGTTCAGCCCCAAATTTCATGTGCACACTTAGACCAAGTAGGTGCCTCCAAAAAATCTTTAAATATTTTTTACATAATTTAACTTACATTTTATGTCAATGGTGGTCGGAATGGGCTGAAAACGCATACCCAAATTTGGAGTCATACATACAGTATGTCAAGCGTTCCCATGTGGATCTTGAGCTTCACATAATTCTATTTTAGACATGAATAATTAATGAGCCATGTGTCCACAGTCATCCAATCACGTTTGTTTAAATTTTACCTCATCTTAAGAGTCATCCAATCTTTTCATGTGAGTTTTAATGGCAGACAAAAAGGTTGACATTTTACATTTCTGCAATCTGGGAACCCATTCGGTAAAAAAATCCCCCCCTTTGTTTTTGCCTCTGAGGGCACCACCTCCTTCTTTGTGTGTAACACGCTCCTCCCCTTTTTTAGCCCACTTCCTCCCCGGTGCTTCTGTGTTTATTCCTACTAACAACATCACTGTATGTTTAAGGCAGATTCTGCTGTTAGCAGAATCTGTCTTGAGAGATTCACGGCCTAAAGCCCATGACCCACCTAATTCCAACACACTTTGCTAGTCTGGGATGGCTCAGGGTAGAAGACAGGGTTAAGCAAATAAAAATGTGATTGGTATTTACGATAGTCAAAGGGGCAGTGCTCTCAATACCCTCATACCTGTCTAACTACTTCTCCAAAGTGAGTGACACTACAACCACAACACTAGAGGGAGCGACAACGATCTGGTACCACCCAAATACAGAACAAACATGGGGAAATTCTCATTCTACTTCTCTGCTACCAAAATGTGGAATGCCCTGACCAGTGGCATTCCCAGAAATTACATTTAGGGCAGGCGAGATTTTTTTCTCGCGGGAGGGGGGGGGGTGGTGCTCGGGGAAAAATCTCGGGGGGAAACAAGTTAACAACACTACACTGACTACAAAACTGAAAAACGTTAATAAAAACAATATGCAAGTATAATCAATCAATCAATTATTCAGCGGTGGTCTCTTCATGTTGTAGTTTAATGGCTCAAGCTGCTCTCAGACTCAGAGCCCCTTTTATGCCAGGTGAGAACAGGTGATGGCCCAGACCCCCACACCTGGCACTCCTGGTACCCCATGAAGATAGAGGCTACATTTGCATCACTATAGGCGACGATTGGCTGCCTGCCCGCGTGAATGGAGGAGGAGGTCCGACGGCCACTATTCTCTTTGGATTTTTTTCACTGCCTGTTTTTCAGTCTTTTACTTTATTTTCTAGGGGAGGCTAGATTTTGGTTGGGCAGGCGGCCGCCTGACTTGCCTCTATGGTGGGTACGCCACTGGCCCTGACACCACCCATTAAAAGATGTAAATCACTGGTTTCTTTCAAAACTGCCCTGAAAAGTCCTCTATCAGGAGACCACAAGGGGAGATAAATGCAATTTCCCATAGAAAGGAGGTGTCATTCACTGCCACTGTTTCCCCTTTTCCTCCTTTGTACATATAGTGTTTTGTATTTGTTGATGACATGTATTATTGTGTCATAGGACCACAATGGAAACAGGTCCCCAGGACTTTTTTGTGTTATCCTTTTAGCCTTAATGTCTGACTGTACAACATGCTGTTTTCATTTTTGACTAATAAAGTATTCAATCAATCAACCATTTCTGTAAACCAGGTATACTGTACATTGTTTCAGGATCCAAGAATGAGCTTCATATCAACATTTCTAGATACAGACCATGTCCACTCATTATCATTGATTGATTGAATGATTGAATACTTTATTAGCAACACAGGAAAGTACAGTTCAATACAAGGTCTGCTAAGAGGATTTTAAACCCAAGAAAGCCTATGGCTTGTCTCCATTGGGGTCCTTTGTACTCGAGTACTATGTGAAATTTCTAAATAGATTCTGACACTCCTTTCTCACCCTATTAGTATGCAACTTGGACAGTGCGGAGTCGTCGGCACGGCATTATCACTGCTTGACGTGGACACCCGCTCAGCGTCCTCCTCACCAGTGGTGTAAAGTAACTAAGTACATTTACTCAAGTACTCTACTTAGAATTTTGAGGTATTTTTGCTTTACTGGAGCAGTTCCAATTTGCAGTCCTTTTACTTCTACTCCACTACAAATGTTGTACTTTTACTCCACTACAATTATTTCTGCTATTTTCAAAAGATTTTTTATACATTTATACTTTTGGTACTTTAAGTATATTTGATGCCAATACTTTTGTACCTTGTTATAAGTAAAAGTCTGGGTAATCAAAATTTACTTGGGTAAGAGTATTTCTACATTGCAGATTTGATACTTTTACTTAAACAGTTGAGTACTTTTTCCACCACTGATCCTCACAGGGCTCAGGGCCGCTTCTGTCCGTACGCCTGCCTTAAATGTGATTGAATGACTCAGAACACAGGACTTATTAATTAATCTTATTAATTATTCTTAAGTCTTCCCTCGCCATCCTATGTGAAAAAAATTTAATGTGCACGAGAGCTGTTGTGAATTAAAGAGGGGAAATATTGTCAACTGCATGGGGTGTTGGAGAAGACTAAGAGCTAGTGAGAGGGGAAAATGATAATTCAGTGAAAAGAGTACATGGCAGGATCAGACAACTTGGATTGGACAAAAAGATTAGTTTGGAAGGGTTGGAGTGGGGGGGGGGTCGTTCTTAATGTGGGAAAAGACCACAAGTCTTTACAATCTCAGTCATTAGATAGTGAACTCTAATGAGAAACCGCAAAGATTCCAGGATTGCTACTTTGGTGGAATGACTTGAAGAATCTTTGGCACAGATCACTCATTATTAGGCCCGAGTGACTAAAATGGGAAACTCAATCTTATGCCTCATTTACTCCCAAAAGATCAGGCCCAGTTTTATATGGCTTAACCTCCCTCAAAGGACCTCTCACATTCCAAAATGGCCATGTGTAATCTCACACATCACTGTGTCGCTGCGACGCTAAATATGAAAATAATATCAGACCCATTAGTGCAGGCAAAGACCTGGAAAATCAATGTTATTTTTACCAACTGTTTTGTTGTTTTTCATTTTCTCCCCAGTTTTAGCGGCTGCCAGTTCCACCATGTTTAGTCCCTGTCAACAAGGGACTTAACAAGGAACAAGGACTACATGGACCTCAATGGAAACAAGACCGCAAGGACTTTTTTGAACAGACCTTTTAGACAAAGTGTTTTAACTGTACTTGTAAAATATTCAATCAATCAATCGAAGTCACTGTCAAACTGTATACTTGTTGATCTTGGGGAGGGTACGTGTGCCCAGCTTTTTACATACCAAAGACCCCAAGTTTTTAATATGCATTAGGCTGACCCCCATTTGATAAAATGGTTTGATGTATGGGACTCCAATCCACAGTGTTCATTTAACTCTCAGAATTACAGACCCGCGAGGGTCCATTTTGGAGCCCTGGTCTGGTGGACACGATGTTCAGAACCAGTGGTGCTGTAGACCAGTGGTTCCCAAACCTTTTAGCTCAAGACCCAAAAGAGAAACTAGATGTTTGCCCAAAATAGTTAAAATAGCAGATCTACAAGCGCGCGCTGCGTTGCGAACTTGTGGAACGGCTATTTTCGCTACTTCTTAAAAGCTTTTTTAAAATTAATTTATGGAAATTATTCGATTTTATTTATGAAATACTGGAATTGTTCTTAATTGATGAAAAGTTGTGACTTTTGTTTAAACTTTATTTAATCTTTTGAAATATATATATATATATTTTTTTATGTAGGAAACAAAAAAAAAGGGGATATTGACTCGCAACCCATAAAGATTGGTCTGATGTATTTGGCGGCGGACCCCCCATCTCAAAATATTTTGTTCCAGGGACCCCCAGAAGCAAAGATTTGAGTTACAAATGTTCGCTATAAAAATGTATATTCAAAGATTTGCACAAATTTTCACGATTTTTCAAAAATAGCAGATCTACAAGCTTGTATATCTGCAATTTTTGAATAGCCAAAGTATAAAAGGTTAAAGTGGTTAAAATGATTGTGAAGCTATATTAACACATTTTGCTGGGGACCCCCTGGAACCCCCCCAAGGACCCCTGGGGGTCCCCGGACCCCACTTTGAGAACCAATGCTGTAGACAACACCACATCCCCTCCAAACATGGAGTCTTCAGCTGTTTCTTTTCACCTGACAGTTTTCACCAGGAGGACATAACGCATGCAGAGGAACACATCCCTCCCTGTTCTGCACACAAAATACATTTTCAGGTGAGCTGCCAATTTCATCCAATCAGGAGAGAGTACCCATTCATCAGTTTCACTTTTATAGTGTTCCAGTTTCTATCTTGTCTGCTCATTTCTTTGTGTCATCACTTCCAATTTCACTTGTTTATCCTGTATAAAATTGGTATCGACTCGACATGAAAATGCATTTTCTGTTTATTAAAGCGATCGAGAGATGCTAACAAGAAATCACTCTAGCAATGATTACATTACATTGTCATTGACAGAATATAGAGCTATTTAACCCATTTTAATCAAGAATATACCCTACCTTACCATTAACCCACCGAGTGCCACGCTACGAGCTTGTAGATCTGCTATTTTTGAAAAATCGAAGCGATTTTTTTTTACTAAAATCTTTGCTTCTGAGGGTGCCTGGAATAAATTATTTTGTGATGGGGGTCCGTGGCCTAATACATATCATTTTGGGAGTCCTTGACATGAAAAAGTTTGAGCACCACTGATATAGAAACATACTTTTTTCAGAATTCTGTTGGGATTTAGAAGACATTTGTAGAATCGGCTTCAGGTCTTGGTTTAAATTATATAAGGCTAACACCATTCCTGTTGGCTGCAATGTACTACAGCAGCACATATCATAAAAGGTAAGGGAGAGCAAACCATGTCAAGCTGAAATTGTCCGACAACAATGCCTGACTCATTACTAAGGCCAAGTACTATGTGGAATAGGCCTTTGTTACATTTGTTTATTGATCCAACTAGCTAAAACGGCTAATGAGCAGCACAGTATCAACAAAAACATACTGTACTGGCCAAAAACATTTAATGTGACACCTCCAGTTCCCATCATCGAGCAGAAAAGACCAAGAGGAGTTAGTAACATTTCCAAGGCTTTTGGGTAGTGGTGTCTCTGTCAGTGTCTCCAAAACATCAGAGCACCTCCTTCCAATTATTCAGGGCTTACAGTACTTAATTTCAGTGGTGGAAGAAGTACTCACATTTTGTACTTAAGTAAAAGTACCAATACCACAATGTAGAAATACTTAGCTACAAATAAAGATCCGGTATTCAAAATGTACTTGAGTAAAAGTACAAAAGTATTCACATTAAAATCTACGTAAGTACTGAAAGTAAAAGTACTCAGAATGTCCCATTTCACAAGTTTCCAAATGTATAAAAATGATTTGAAAATAGCCGATCTACAAGCTCACAACGCGTCGTGAGCTTGTAGATCAGCTATTTTCAAATAGCCTAAGTATACATAGGGCTGAAGTTGTTAATGTATGTTTTGTAATGATAATCAAAAACAAAGTAACTAGTGACAAGTTTTCAAATAATTGTAGTGGAGTAAAAGTACAATATTTGCCTCTTTACTGGAGTTGGAAACACTCCAGTAAAGTGAAAATTCCTGAAAAGTGTACTTAAGTACAGTACTTGAGTAATGTACTTAGTTACTTTCCACCACTGCTTAATTTGCACTTGTGGTAAGAGGGCAGAGAAGAAATGGAGATGCCTTGACGGTTCAATCCTGGATGAATTTAATTAGCCAATTCACTCTGCTTTGCCGCCTCGGTGGGCACAATGCTTCTTTGTATTTTATAAAAAGGTAATTGTCACTTCAGTATTCGGCAGATCCAGGCATGCCCGCAGCAGTAGAAAATAAAATTGGATCCCCACCACCACCGTCTAAAAGCATGTACAAGTGGACATACAGTAATGCACTATTATACTGTTTTGCTCGTCCAAGATGCATTCCATCCAAGATGGAATGCCTTGCCAGAAGTAAGGACTCAGCTCTACACTGAGCTGCAGATCAATATAAATGAGAAAGATTGCACTCAGTAGAGCATAATTCTGCCAACGCTACAGTATGCAATTGTAAACATATGCAATTTTCACCAGATATGATCGATAATGTAATTTTGACCTATGACATTTTCGATTAAAACATTAATATCTACATCCTGCAGCTTACTAATATTCTATATCAAGTTCCATGACAATCCACCCATCCAGTCTCAATTTTGACCTTGGGTTTGATTGTAGCGTTGACCTTTCGGCCCAAAAGTTAATCATCTCCTTCAGGAGTTATTTTGACAAACGAGCAAATGTAATGGGGTGGAAACATATAATCCCACTGGCGCAGGCAGGTAAACAAACAAATGAGACCGTACTGCTCCGTGTGAATGTCATGAAGCTTGGCTAGCTCTTGATAACCTCTTAACCTCTTGATACAGTTAAGGTTTAGGCTGTGTATATTCATTACATACCGTTCATATTTCCAAGATAAACCCAGTACTAGCTACAAGTCCGTCTGAGCCAATCCCTCGCTCACCACTCTCATGGTACATTTGTTGTGCTTTTAAATGTAAAAAGTAAAGTAATGATATCTGAAATTAATGTATGTAACCCATGTATTCAAGGCTTCATGGGTTGTGTAATTGATAGAAAATAAGTATTTTTTTGGGTGAACTACTCCTTTAAGAGTCCTGTATGTTCCCATTCTTAAATAATGGTAATAGATTCATAAACAAACCCATAGGGGGACAACCACCCATCTCTGTATCCATATGCTGTAACTACATTGATGTGAGGGTCACAATGCTGTACCTTGGGGACACGGAGTGCCTCTAATCATTCAGCAATCATCACGAACAAATTCCAGGACAGTGTCTTCCCCACATACAGTATCAACCAAACCAAGAAGGAGAAAAGTGGGAAGACACTTAAAAATGAAGTAAGGTTTAATATGTTTTTTATGCAAGAAAATGTAAGAAATTTACATAATGTTAGAACAAATATAAATGTTATTGGATCAAATAAATCAAACTTTATTTCTATAGCACATTTTCAACGACAAAGGTTGAACCGAAGTGCTGAACGAGAACAAATTATACCCTAACAGGCTAACAGAGCAGAAGAAAGAAAAACAAATAAAGCATGATCTCATCTAATTTGGTGCAGAGAGAATAGACAAGACTTAGCTGCATCTATCAACAACACTATCATGTGGATTATTGTTGGGTGCAACATGCGGTCATGTTTGTTCAATGGCGGAGGCATGGCATCAAACATCTTCAGAAAACCAACCAGGCTGAACAAGAACATAAATGCACCTGCTCTTTATTAGTTGAAATGCACACAAGGTAGACATGCACCGATTGTGAAATTCTGGGCCAATACGATACTTTAAAATAACAATTTGGACAATAGCCAATGCTGATCCATTACTTAGTTTATTTTGTTTTTGTCGTTATTTAGTCTCCCTTTTCCCAAGGGAAAAAAATAATCTTCATTATAAAAAGGCCCTTCATCACACTCTTTGAATGACCACAAATTCAATCATATACATTTATGAAACAACATTAATATAACCACCTTTCACATGAAATTTCTTTTTGTGAAAAATAACTGTCAAAAGCCTTTTTAGTCTGCTATACAACTACACCAAAACATCGGTCAATGTCATCTTATTTGCAGATAGGCCGATAGCAGTCAACAAGGCGAATATTAGCCGATAACGAAGTAAGGCTGATATAGCCATGCATCCCTAACAAACACACATGCACACGCACACATACACACATTACGTTATCAGAAGCCAGCTTTCCCCTTACACATCTCCTCTGTGGAGGGACTGGGAGTGTAGGATGGATCTGCTGATCTCTGAACTCTCACAGCCTCAAGTATGCCACCTGTGGAGAACAGACAGAAAAGGGGAGGTTGTTGAAATCGACATGCACACTTGTGGATATCTAGCAACGAGATTAATGCAAAAGTGTTGTTTTCACCTGCGTGTCGTGTGTCTGCAGCTAAACTCACAAAGTATTACACCAATCAGCATCATATTTCATGTGCACGCTGCCACTAGGCAAAGAAAATTCCCAAATATTATATCTTTCAAATCTGTCAATGTAACATGTCAACAACTACTGAATTCATAATCTCAGACCACCGTCTCCCTCCAGCCCAGGCTATGGGATACATGTGTTGTCCGAAAGGCTATGGAGTGGAACCAGCCAATCAGGCACATCTACTTCAAGCCAATTACAACTGAAATTCCAACAACGGTGTTGGCATAAAGTGCATTTAGAAATATCTGAGTAACAGTGATCAAAGCTTCTGAAGCAACAAATTAAATAATGGTTTGATCTTTATTTACACAATAATGCCGTTTGTTGTGCATGGGTGTGGAAGAATGCATGTTAAAAAACTAAATTGCTAAGCGCATTTTAGAGAAATACAGCGTCCAAGACCAATAATACAACATGACAGCTGGAGGACAGAGGAAGCGAGCAGGCATTTGAGTATAGGAACGTGGCTATCAGTCCAACCTGCTCAATTCCTAAGGACTCGCATCTAATCCCGACTTCCTCGCTCGGAGGCGGGACTAAGGCGCAAGTGGAGAACGCGAGTAGAGTATTGGAATTTAGCGAGAGAGAGAGAGAGTGACAGAGAGAGAGCGAGTGAGAGACATCTCTGCCACCAAAATGTGGAATGCCCTGACACCATCCATTAAAAGATGTGAAATACTGGTTTCTTTCAAATCTGGCCTGAAAAAACAAGGGGAGGTAAATGTAATTTCCCATCTCCTTTGTACATATAGTGTTTGTATTTGTTGATGACGGGTATTATTGTGTTAATTGTTTATGCTATGTTGATGCATTGAATACCACAATGGAAAGTCCCCAGGTCTGTTTTGTGTTATCCTTTTAGCCTTAAAGGGATAGTTCACCCCCAAAATGACTTTTTTTCTATCGATTAGTCACCCCATGGAGACTTGAATTCATGGATATTATTCTGTTTTTGTCGCATTCCTAAGCCAATAATTTGATAACCGGCAGTGGTTCCGGTAGGAGACATAAAGAGTCTCCTTTGTGTCTCCTACCGGAACCGCTGCCTACCAGTCCACTGGTCATCAAATTATTGGCTTAGGAATGCAACAAAAACAAAAAATCTCCATTCATTCAAGTCTCCATGGGGTGTGTAATCGATAGAAAAAAAGTCAATTTACGGGTGAACTATCCCTTTAATGTCTTACTGTACAACGTGCCATTTACATTTCTGACTAATGAAGTATTCAATCAATCAACAACATACACGAATGTAATGTAGCACTATCGACAATTCGTCAGAGAAAGAGAGAGGGAGATGGAGAGGCGCTGATCAGTTAAGCCCTATGACTGATTTACACCAAAATGCACCTGTAAGTTGTGGTATTTCAAAAGTTACGTTGCCACTGTTCCTACGGTGGCAATTAGTCAGTTATCACTGATCACATAAACCTTACAGAGATTTGCGCTCCACTGAGCACACCTTTGTAGTTTAGTTTTGTTGTGCGCTGCACACTGAGGTTTTCTCTAACTAAAAGCTGAGACGTCTGTTGGCTAAATAAAGCAGCACATTAACAGCTATTACCATCTTCAAACAAAAAGACACAGATGGCAGTGATTTAATCAACTTCATAACAACATGTATTCACATAAACACAACACACAAAAAAATCCCTCAAATTAACTCCCACTTCATTCTCATTCTCTCTCATCTGCTATTCCTGAGTGTTTGCCTGCTGCAGGGTCATAACACAGTGCTGGGTGTGCTCCTGTGAGAGCTCTATATTGGTATGATGGATGAGGGCATTTGCCACACTCAAGGCCCCGTCTACTCTGCCTCCATGCCAATGTCTGCTCTACGCTCCGGTGCATCAACAGTAATTCATACAAATGATAAACAGCGACCAAGAGGTGAAGCTCTGCAAAAGACCTACAAAGAACAAGGAAGGCACAACATCAGAAGGAATAAGTTCTGTTCAGCTTATGCCACAGTGAAATGCCAACTGCAACGTCATGGGGATACGATTCCGTCCGCTCCTAGTCGCTCCCCATCTATATAAAATGATAACCCTTTAGTCATAGAAGGAATATACAAAACAGGGGCTTATCTCGCAAAAATGTACTGATACAAGATCAGGAGATGGGTATGGGAAGCCAGAGGCTCTATAGACCTTTCCCACAAACAGTCATTCTTTGATGCTCACAGCAAGGCATTCTGTTATCACAGCACTCAAAACTTGGCAACGTGGCAGGGGAATATTTCCCGACTTGAAGAGTGAGAGAGCGAGAACGAGAACTAGACAGAGAGGGAGGGAGGGAAAGAGAAAGATTGACATTAAGTGAGAAAAAAAAGCATAACGTGTGAGCACAGAAACGTGGAAGAGATTCTAAACTCAACCCAGCTGCACAGAATAGTAACTGAAAAGCTGCCCTGTGAGGAAATCAAGTCAAACAGAATTTCTGAGTCATTACGGTATTAAGGTAGTGGAAGATTTCAGAAGGCCAAGGAGATTGTCCCAGCAAAGTGAACATGACCATTGACCCACATAATGATGTGGAGTCTGGGCCCAATCCTCCAATCTTCAGATCATCCTGGGTGTGAGAGAGCATTACGTTAACACCGAAGGGAAAAGAGGGCCCACTATTAAATCCAATTGCTTCTGGGTTTGTGATTCCATGGGATGACTCAAGCATGTCATTAAATCCTGCAGTCATTGAGTGCTATTGACCTGAACCATGATTGATGTTTGTTTGTTGAAGGTTTGTGCACCTACAGTGTATGACCAACAACAACATACAGGTAGCACTGCCTTGCCTTACCATATCGCAGCGATTTTATTTGGGTCAGTTACATCGTGGAATCCTCAGTGCTAATTTAATTAGATTTTTAAATGTACACTTTGAGAGTTAAATCAATGTGCAAGAAATACACCAGTAATGTTCGGTGCGGAACTGACATGGGAATTGTGATCCTCAAGTCTTCTTCCCATCAATGTCGATGTAAACACTGATACGTCCCCCGTGTCACACCACCAACGCTTGCGATGCATTCCCGTCCCTGTGCATCCGTTGGGCCACGTCTAATGAATCCAGACGTGTTTCCTGGGGGGGAGGAGTAATTTATTTCAACGATGTTCAGCGGCTCCAAGTGTGACGTCTTGTGGACTGAAGGAATGTATCGATCAAATTCGTCCTCAGTTTTAGCTGCCGGGTCTATTTCGGGCCACGTCTATCTACTTTCATGGCTTTTCTGTGGGTGGGGGAGATTAATGAGGGTGGGGTGGAGGGTACAGTCTTCCCTCTGTTGCCAGAGTGACACTTCTGAGTTGGGACTACTTTACACCCCATTACCCTGCCCTCCCATTAAGGACGGAGGGCAGACCACAACCGACCGGACAAAAGGTTATTACACACCAGGGGCGACGCAAATAAACGATACGAAAAAGCGACGCAAACTTTTATTTTGGTGATGCCTCTATACGTACAGGTTGATGATTTATTTGAGCTGAAAAATTGACCCCGTTTCGAAACATAAGGACGTCTCTTAATCGCCTCGTAATAGTCGCGCTCGCCGCTCAGTGTGCATGCACTCATAACACAAACAGCAGTTTAAATGAATGCAAATTAATCGCAAGAAATAAACGCTCCCGGTGTGCAAGACAGTACATTCCATATACAGTGTAATAACAGGCTGGTTTAGGCTGCAGGATTTCATCTAGTTAAGAGGGACTCAAGCAAAGACATGCACACACCATCACATTAAACCCCACTCTCATACACACCCATGTGCAACACACACTTTGTTTCCCTGGTGAGAGACAAACACACTTGACTTCATTGCCACTTTGTCTCCTTATCTCCCTCTCCTTCTCTCATATCATAGACCCAGTGCTTCAGATCCATATCAGCCTCCCACACTGCTATCCTGTTTAAAGTCTCCTCCATGCCCAGCGTGTTGGAAGTGATTTGACCAGCGGAGGAAAACCCAGACTCTCCGAGACCATCTCCGGTAACTGGAGATGGCTCTGTGATCACATTACCCCATGTCCTCCTCTTGTCTGCAGCAGAGAAGGCTACTCTTGAGGAAGTAGGAAGTGTTTGAGTGGGTCAATTTATCACACTCATTTCACCAATGTCGTTGTCCAGACAGACACCAAAACCGTCTTCCATTTCAGTACATCGTACTAGCTTCTCCCATTGTCGTGTGGCTATACCCAGAACATCGAAGGCAATACAATCCCCAATATAAGGACTTGCTCATGGGTTCTAGCCACAGGGTTTTGATATCAGAGGAGCCAGGCGGCAGTCGGGAGTGTATCGGTCTGCAGTGAGACAGGGCCTGTGGAATTTAATTAGTTTACCATCCTAGAGGCTTGTGGTACAGCAGGTGAAGGGAAACACTAGTAAGCATTTTAAGCATTGGCCTGCAGCGCGCCGTGCGCAGTACCTTCATAATCACACAACAACAACAGAATGACATTCTTATACAAGTCTTCCATCCGAAAACCTTTACTCGCTTTAAAAGGGGAGTTATAGATTCCAATTATGTAACTTAGATTGGATAGATCGGCTTCCATTAACGGTTAGATCAGCTTCTATTAATGGTTACGCGTAAAAATAATAACTGCTCCTAATGTCCAAGTCTCTGGCCCGCTCAAATGCTCTCTAATGAGAGCCACAGTCCGTCCATAAGCTAGTTCAACAGACCAAATAATTGGAGCTCCACCTGACAGCTGCTGTGAGAAAAAAAAAGAAATTGCTTACTGCACAGCTTTAATGTCACTTGGAAGAGAAGAAAGTGCCAGAAGTCACTTCCTTAACTTTCTGCACAGCAAGTAGCAGATGTGGTGGTAATTACTCTGTAACCGTGGAAGAATAGAGTTGTCAGCAGAGTTAACACTGTTTATTTTTCTAGTCAAAACCGTTGTATGGTAGCTCTGGCTAAGTTTAATACTTTTTTTTCTCAATTTTTTTGTTATTGCAATTACCGATTGCAGAAAAGGTGGAGGTGGAGGGGGACCTGAAAATATGACAGTAATCAAGACTATATGCACAGGAGGCTCTGAATCGCGTAATTAATTGAAGAGGAATAATAACACTGAACCACTGGAGAGTTAGGGAAAACATGTACAACAATAATGAGCTCTAACCACCCAGGGTCCCTGCTGTGGAGCCAATAGGAACTTTCCAAAACTCAAGACAGAATAAACTTATCTAGTAGGCTCTTTCAGATCACATTACATACTTTATCCATTGGTTGTCTCACCTTGAACTCCTTCATGCGACGCAATGATGTCGGAAGAGAAGAGTTGCTGTCATCCATCAATTGTTGTAGCTCTTCACATGTCTTCAGTGGCAGGACCAGAGGATGGCCAATGGCACTGACTTCCCAACTGGTTAAAATTCTGAAAACGCACAAGTTTATTTGTTTATTTATACGCATCCCCCCGAGCTTCCGCCCAAATGACAGCTAGTCTTCCTGGGGTCCAAGACAATAACAACAATAGAAAACATTACAATCTCAGAGTCAGTGTATCACACACACAAAAATACTAAAAAAGCATCTTACAAAAATCAATTATCACATAAGAAAAAACTATTACAACCAATTTAAAATCTAAAGTAGCACAGCCAATCTGGTACAGAATGTAAGTTAAGATACTATTGTATATGTTGAGTGTACAGTACAAGCCCAAGACTTATTTACAGCATTACAAGAGTATGAAACAGCCAATAGTGCTCAGTTGACGCATAGAAGAGGATTATAAATTCAAGGCAGAAACAATAAATACCATTTTAATTATGTTCTTTTAATCCATCAGTAGATGCATAAAACAGGATGGACGGCTTGTGTGAGCCGGTGCATGCATGTGTGTGAGCAAGACAGGAAAGAGGGGATCGTGGAGAAGAAAGAGATTTAGAAGGAAAGATCGATGCCCTGTCTGTGCGTGAATGGCGCTGATCCAGTTTCTCTGGGGATGACATTTAGCCATCTGTGTGCCATTCCTTGGAGGAGCACACAACCCTTCTGGAAGTGACAGATAACGGTCTATCACTCTCTCAGCCTATGCCCACCATGGCTGACTGCAACATGGTAACACGATGGAAACGCATACATCATACAACAGTGGTAAACATACGACAAAGTCACCCTGTAGATGATTACCTACCAACTGGCATACCAGCTGGCAAAATAGACAGTAATTTGGGATTGTGGGAACTAGTCCAGTGGGTTTTTCTGCCTTTATTGATAGATGAACAGTAGACTGGCAGATATTGGGGAGAGAGGGGGTGGGTGACATGCAGAAAAGTTCATCAGGATCGGGACTCAAACCCGCGACACGCGGTGCCCAGACGGCTACGCCAGCCCAGTAGGTTTCTTTAACAGGCAAGACCTTAAAAGGTAAGACCTTATCTAAAATGTTTCTATTCCGTTTCTGTACCAGGTTAAGCAACACAGGCAGTCAGACTCCCATACCTGTGACACATAACGTTATCATATGTGTTGGTGCTGAAATGGTGATAGCGTCTTTAAATCAAGGCGTAATTGAATAATTTGACAGTGGTTACAACCTGGATTAACCTGGCTCATTGATTCTCCGGTTAATTATAGGAGGCAAACTCAACAGTGCCTCTGCAACAAACGGTCTGCAGGTGCAGTCAAGTGTGCCCCGATTGTGACAGCCACGATCCAAGGCATCCAGCTCCCTTCGCGTCACATTAGAATCCAAAAGGTCAAAGATGAGTGATTAGGTGGTGTGGGAAAGTTACACAGGGGAAATGGCAGCTGGACGTAACGTTTCCTGTCATTAGAGTCGTGTCGCTTGCTGAAAATGTATGGTTTTGAAGTGAAAAAACGTTTAAGAGCCGACAAGCAAACAACCTCAGCCCTGATTGATTTGACGAAATATGTAACATATATGTCCAGAAAATCCTCCTGTGTGCTGGAACAAGCACTTTGTCCTCTGCTTCAAATTGCTTCTTAATGGAGCCTTACCTTACCTTCATCTCCTCCTCCACCCAAGTGAAAATAACTGTGTATTTTAGACGATTTACTTCCACCTGGCAAAGTGAAAGTAGCCATGACTTTTAACACAATGGACTGCCAGAGCCACATGCTGTAGAGCAGTGATGTCAGAATCAGAAACAATGGATGACTTAAGTTTACTTCATATCTCCTGCTGCAAAACTTGAAACAATGAAATCATAAAATATAAAAAATATATGCCTGCAAATCCATTTTCGGTGTTTAACGAGTACTCATTTAATCCAGTACACGTTTGCAATTGCAACCCTTTCCATCTATGTCAATCACCTGACTTGTCAGAACAGTAGAGGCAAAACTAAACTTTTATCTCTCTCTTTCTCCCTACTCAGTTTTTCTGGATCTGGGTAAAGAGGAGGTGGAATAGATGCAGAGTGCTGATTCCAATGAAAATAAGGAGGATGGAAGATTCCGCCGGTGGGGTGCATGAAGAGATGCCCGCCCGCCCACCCACCCACCCGCCCGCCCACCCACCCACCCACCCACACACCCACACACCCACACACACACACACACACACACACACACACACACACACACACCTTTCAGAACAAATCCTGCAGTGCATTGAACGGACAGTGTTAAATCTAATCTGTTCTGACAACTTGGAGTTGCCTTTGATTGTGGGCTAATTTGCAAAATAACAGACACTTACGTTTAAATACACAATCGTAGTGCGAAATGCTAAGTTTGATCTTATATAAACAAAGTATAGACTTTCATGTTCCCTTCCTCGCTGTGAGCCGTGAGACAGGTGGTTGCTTAGTGGTTTGTGAAGGAAAGATGAAAGGACAAGATTAAGGACAGGGAAGAGACATGGATTGAGGGGGGATGGGGGTGGGACGGGCTGTAGGAAGTGGCCTTACTCTCTCTGCATGAGGTCTTGATCAGAGCAAGCTATGTAGAGGACCTTCTGGGCCCTGGCGGCTCTGCATGATGGAATGCCCGGCCAATGCTGTTGGCCGGGCTCATCGGGCTCATCGGGTTCATCCTCGCTGACAGCCTGTCTCTCTGGAATGGACGCTGTGATGGAGTCGCTGTTCAACAGCCAGAGCTGAGGAAGCGGACAAGTCATTTAACACAGACGGGTGTCATGTGTGCACCTGAGCGGTCAAAGTCACATTCAGTGGCACGCACGTCAATACAGTCTTTTCTTACATTCAAACCTTCACCGACATAATGATACAGCATTTACTTACTCTTATGCTGCGTTCACTCACTGGCAGCTACAAAAGACACAAAGATACAAAGCAACGCAGCATCTGTATCTGTCGCTGCGTCGCTGTTGAAGTGTTGATCAACAACGTCAGACGAGCGAGAAAAATATAAAAAGGGAAGAAAAATGTGTAATTCGTTTTAATTACAAGCAGGAATTGTGTGAGTGAGAAGGTGAGTGGAAATGGTTAAACAACACTTTGTCGTTTTGTAGCTTTGTAGCTGCAGTTGAAACCAGCTCAACTCTGAGCTTTGTAGATTTTGTAGCACCTACAAACGTCAGGTGTCGCTTTGTATCTTCATGTCGCTGCAGGCTTCTATTGAAAACAAATGGTAGCCTGTGGCTTTGTAGCTGCCCGTCTGAACACAGCATCAACATTATGTAAAGCCCTCTACCATGTTGGTTTGTTCTTACCAGTAAAAAGGCCTTTTCATCAGGTGTCTGGATAGAGTAGCGGAAGGAGCTTAAAGTACTGGACAACGCCAGCAGCCTGGCTGCTATCGTCTGTTCCAGGAAACGAGATCTATGAAAGTGGAGGACAACGGACAAATAAAAAAATGCATTTAAGCTGCACATGCACAAGCTGCACATTCCTCTGTTTTCATACCAGATGGCATGCCAACATGGAGACTCATCTTCATCCAGTCATAAAGAAATCTCAGGGAAGCACTAACAGTAAAACATAGTCCTGGCTTTTCTTGTCACAAGTCCATCCAAGATAATGTGATGCGAAAAAAAATAATTTCCATATCCAAATATTAGATAAAACTCACCTGAGTAGGGAAATGTCAGGTTCGTAGTCTCCAACACTAGGCTCCACCACTACCTCTGTGATGTACAGTTTCAGGGTTTCTAATGTTTAAAAGAGAGGTCAAATATTACGAAAAATTGTTGATTAATATGTATTACTCAAAGTCCATGTGCAGATGAGCTGACAGGTAAAAATCCAAAACACTCACTCTCTGTGTGTGTGTGTGTATGTGTATGTGTATGTGTATGTGTATGTGTGTGTGTGTGTGTGTGTGTGCGCGTGCGCGTGTGCGTGTGCGTGTGCGTGTGCGTGTGCGTGTGTGTGTGTGTGAGTGAGTGAGTGAGTGAGTGAGTGAGAACAAGAGCTAACCTGACGCAACAGCTTCTCCAAGCACTGATAAGCAGCTCTTACAGGAAACGACCATTAGTCTGTGGCATGGCTTCTGAACACAGGCACGACCCCAAGAACAAACAAAAAAAACATGAAAAAATAACATGAATCCACAACAGATTGGGAGGAGGCAGAGGAGAAGACAAAGAGAGAGAGAGAGCGAAATAGACAGATGGCCTAGAAATCTATTTCCACATTTTGGTCTCATTCTGCCTATTTTTTTAGTCATACCAACAACATTATGCACAAAGAGAGTGAGTGATAGAAGACAATCCAATCCACATAGACCAGTGGTTCCCAAACGTTTTAGTTCGAGACCCAAAAGAGAAATAGTCTCCCCGTGACCCAAACTAGTGAAAATAGCAGATCTACAAGCTCACAATGCGTATTTTCACTACTTATTAAACATTTGTTTTCCAGACACACAGATACGGACACCATGTGATGCGAGATAAAGATTTGTGCATGTATGTTATTATTTATTATGTACTGTTATCTTTGGAAATTCGGGTACAATTTCAGAATTCCGATTTCCCTGACCTGAGCACAAATGACATAGCAACAAAAACATTGCTTTTAAACTGGATCGGTAATTGTGCAAAATTAGGTTGTTTGTTTTTCTATTGTTTGTTTGTGAAAAAAACTAAAACAAAAAGAAACACTGACGCCAGCAGGAAACTTGAAAGCAATTTCTGGACGTCCCAAATGTTCTACAGTAGTTGTGAAAATAATGAGTTCTGATTTGTCTTGATTACAGCAATAAGCTCTGACACGAGCACATTTGTTCCAAGCCGCCTAATTTATACTTGCTCGCGCATCCTGTCGCACTCCGAAATTAGCGAATCTACAAGCTCACAATGCGACACATTGTAAGCTTGTAGATCTACTATTTTGGTAGTAGACACAGGCATGCAACTAGCTCGATCAGGATGCAATCAGGCTTTAAAAAAAGGGTCTCTCACCTTTGGATCCTGGCTGCCTTCTGTGCCGACAGGGCCTCGTTCCTGGGTGAGAGTCTCTTCACAGCCACCGTCTCTGGCTAGAAGGATGAAGGTGTCACCTACTAAACAGTCCTCCGGACGGGGCAGCAACTTCTTGTTGTTAGCAAATGGGTCTGGGTGACAGCACCAGTCATCTACAATGGCATTCCAGTTGCCATTAGGAAGAGGGAGCACTCGCTTAAACACCCTTAGCAGTGGAAGGGAATTAAATAACAAGTTATTCATAAGGCAACAGCCAATATTTGCTTCCATCTATTATAATACTCTGGGTATTTTGGCAAAGTACAGTTGTGTTCATTGGGCTGTAACGAGTACCTCTCACCAATACAATCTAAGCCCCTCCAGGTTCAAAGAAGCTGACTGACTCATTTCACCAAATGAATGAGAACGGAGACCATTGCATTTATTAGTTTGGAACTGTTTCATGGAAGAGCAATATCACGATTGTCCTGAATATTACTTAGCTTTTGTTTCCTATGGTCAGCTTTTATGTTTCTGAGAAACAACCCTCAAACAACATTAACATAAGGTTGACTTGTCCTGTGCTTAATAATAGACATTCTGACTGTTTCACAAACTGTAATGCACTTACACTTTTAAACTTTAATGTCCTAAGTACTCCATGAGACACTATTTCCTCCAATCTCAAACATTTTCCAATCAGCTTTCAATTTTATACACAATTCCATAACACTAAAATGGAGATTCTTGCTTCTGGGAGAAATACAATCTAAAGATGGCAGTCATGAGAACAATAAACTGACTGGCCCATACAAAATAATTGTCATTTTTTATGGATAGTATAAGCTTTTAATTCACGATCATTGATCAACACAATATAACTCCTGCCTCAGTTGAACCCAGTGGTTTCCCAGCACCATCCCAACTACATGACATCAGTCAGAGATGTTGTGCTTAATTTATGAAGTCATAAATAAACCTGTTTCCCATCAACCTCAGCCTCACCTGTCTTCAAGTAGTCTGGTCTTGCAGCCCTGGCAATAGAAACAATAACTCTCCTTCACCCGCAGTCTCTCTATCACATCCGCTGAAGCCTCTGAGGAAAACACAAACAAATAAACAAGCCAAAGTCAGTGACAGGGTGTTAAGCTTATACTAGAGCACCAAGTCGATGAAATACTGGATAGGGAAGGCAGCTTGGGCAGCAACCACGCAATCAATCCCCGTTTGATTGGGTTTGTCAATGAAAACTCCCCCGGATGTCCGTGCCAAAGTTGGTGGGAGCGATTGTAAAGGACCAACTTCACAACATAAAACAAGTCTGGCAGCACAGGGATGAAGGCATGGACCGGTTGAGATTCTGACCTTTCCACTGGACAGAATAATGAGTAAACCATTGTTCCTGTATCATCCTCAGTGGAGTGTACTTCACATGTATTTCATAATGAGCTCAACATAAATTAAATAGAGAATTGTCATCACTGACCATAGCCAACCAGCAGCAATGGGGGAGGAGAAAACTCAAAACTAATTTTCTAAATATTACTGTTCACTGTGTCACGGAATGTAGTAAAATCTTTAGGCGAAAATGTAGTTGTTTAAACCTCAAATCTGTGGTCAATTTATTTATGAGAGCCCACTGGAAAATAGTCACATTTTGAGGCTAGCCTCATTTTCAGAGATGTGGGGGAAAACATATTTTAGTTAACTGAAATAAAAAATACATAAAAAAAAGACAAATATATTAACTGAAACTGTTCTTTGTGTTTACTAAGCTAACTAAAACAAACAACATAAGCCTAGTGTTTTGGGTGGATATGAAATCTATATTCAAATTTTTGTCTCCGCCAGGCCGGACGGACGAAAGCCGGAGACCATGTTTTTCGCTGCTGACCGTCTGTCCGTGTGTCTGTGAAGTGTAACAGCTAATCTCAGACACCGTCAAACCGATCGGCGTGAAACTTTGCACGCACACTCTGAACCTCTGCCCCTCATGGTGGCGCTAAAACAGGGCCCTTCCACGCTTTGGCCTATAACTCTTGAACCGTAGGTATACAGTCAACCCCCCCCCCCCCCACCTCCTTGGATCATGAGGCAACTCCCCAAATAGGCCACACTCATTTCCAACTGTCAAAAGCTGATATGTAAGACTACTCCTACATATCAGCAAATCAGTACATATTATCTCTGTGGTCACAGGATCAAGACGCATCTGTCAGATTCTTCAGATTCCATTCCGATTTACTACGATTGGCTAAAAAAGTTTGAGGAGGGGCCGTTTTGCACAAAATGCCACAAATCATAAACACAGTGCACTGCACACTTTCAGTAGGCCAAGGAAGAACCTCCACCCCACATTTTTCAAATCGTCCTTATGGTGGCCCAGCCCACTTAAAATGTTGGCCTATAACTCTTGAACCGTAGGTCGTACAATACATTTTTGCTCCTGGATTCCTTGGATCATGATGTATTTTTCCAAACGTTTTCGGGTATGACAAATACCCTATATTACAGTGAAAAAACAAAACCAATACTAAAATGTATAAAAACTAAACTAAGCCTATTAATAGTCAAAATAAATAACTAAACTAGCAAAACCCGCCTCAAAAACGAATACAAATTTAACTAAAATGTTAAACTAAAACTAAAACTGATGTGAGGTCCTGCTGTTTTGAATGAAACATGCACAGCTAATTAGAGCAGAATGTTCTCCCCAAGTTAACTTCAGGAGTACCTTCTCCCCAAGGATGTAAGTCTGTTCTTTGCATTCTTGGTATTGAGAAACAGTGAGTCAGATGAGTGGGAAGAGGAGACTCCAGAGGACAGAAGCCCTCATTCAATGTCTCAGATGACCATAAAAGGGATGTCAATAAACCTGAAGGGAGAGCAATCTCAAAATAGTTACAAATAGACTTTGTACTTTATAGCACAAAGGACTGTAAAGATGGCAAAGAATAAATGTGTGTGAATGTGTTCGATTATATATATATAGCAACATATGTTTTTCAGAAAACTCTTTGGATTTAGAACAGTGGTTCTCAAAAATGGCAGATATACAAGCTCACCGCCCATCACTTCGTGCCGTGCTGCGAGCTTGTATTTTTTACATTTATTTGAAAAATCTTGAAAGTGTTTGAAAATGTTTGAATAATTTTTCATTTTTAAACACAAATCTTCTCTTCTGAGGGTCCCTGGCACAAAACATTTTTTCAGATGGGGGTCTGCGGTCAAATACATATTCATTTGGGGGTCCTTGGTACAAAAAAGAACCACTGATTTAGAAGGCATTGGTAGAATCGGGCCTCCTCAGGTCTTAATCAGGTTAAGATATTACCTTCATCTGAGAGTTGGTGGTCGATGTTGATGCGCAGTCTAAAGTGCATCTCCTCCCTGGAAGACTCCCCTCCGGCTGTCTGGATGCTGGACTCCGGCTCATAGCTGACTCCTGCTGGCACCTCAAAGCGTACCGAGGCTCTAGGAGTCAGGACGAGGAGGGAACAATCTCCCGCTGTCACACGCACCTCAGGAGGGTCACCAGCCACGTCTTTCCTGGAAGACAGGGCGCACACACACACAAAATGTGGATCACCTTCAAAACAGGCCTGAAAATCCACCTTTCAGGAGGCCAAAGGGGAGGTAAACTCATTTCTCCCATAGAAAGGTGATGGCATTCACTGCCTACACCCCCCCCCCTCTTTTCTACTCTGTACATATTGTATAGTGTTTTATATTTGTTGATGATATATTATTTTGGTGTTATTTCTTATGCTATGTTGATGAATTGAATACATTGGAAGTTGGAACACAATGAAAACAAGTCCCCATGACTTTTTTGTGTCATCCTTTTAGCCCAAATGTATGCTGTTTGCATTTCTGTCTAATAAAGTAACACACACGCACACACACACACACACACACACACACACACACACACACACACACACACACACACACACACACACACACACACACACACACACACACACACACACACACACACACACACACACACACACACACACACACACACACACACACACACACACACACACCTCTAAATCCCGAATCTCACATATCGAAAATTAAAATGTTCAATGTCTCATAAATCAATAAATGGTAGACATGTTGGGACTGTAGTGCAAAAACATCTAGTGGTCATGTTCTATTTCCTCGACAATCAAAAACTAAACAGCTTTAAAAAAAAGAATCAGATGAAATAAGAAATAATAGCAACACCACCACCTGCTGGTGCTCCAGCTTTACTACCACCACTTTCAGTGATGGGTCTCTATGCACTGACTGTCTTTGTCTTCATATAATAATTCTTTCTCAGAACTCTAATTCTAAATAAGAACTCCAGATTTTGTTTTAATATAAGTCTTTGCAATGTATATAAAAAAATACTCTCATCTGTTTTTTATTTATGTATTATTATTTTTTACTTCCAGTTCCATCAGAACTGCTGTTAGCTTAGCTTAGCCTACAATGTTTGGCAAAATACTAGCCATGGATCCAGGACGGACCGTCATGGATGAACTTCAACAAAATGTTTGCACTTTCTCCCTTTTTGGTCCGTACATCTACATTAAAGTTCAGATTTCAAATATAAAGTGCTTACAGTATGGCAATGGATGTGACAATTATGTACGGGCCCTCATAAGTACCCTTAGTTTCCGTATTGTTCAATAAAAATAAATGTAATCCGATCGATGGCCATTTTCTCAGAGTTATTATGTACCGGAGTGCAATACACCACCCAACCGATGGGGTCGCATAGTTGAAAGCATACATAGAAAATACGGAGAAAATGACCACCGATCGGTTTAAAAGGCTTTTCATTGAACAATACGGAAGATACGGGTACTTCTGAGGGTCCGTACATAATTGTAACATCCATGGCCATGGGGTAAGCACTTTATATTTGAAATCTGAACGTTTATGTAGATGTACGGACCAAACAGGGAGAAAGTGCAAACACTATGTTGAAGTTCATCCATGACTGTCATATACTATATGACAGTCATGTATCAGGGCTAAGCTTAGCTTAGGCTATACAATGTTTGGAAAAATACAAGAGAATAACGTTGCAAGTTTTCAAAACATAATGAACTTACCCCACAATGAGAAGACCGCTTTGTAGTCGTTTCCTAAGCTCTAGGAAAAAGCCAACTGTTGTAGCTTTGGCTGACATGATTGTCCAAGAGGTTTCACTGATTGAACATCAATAGAAGACACGTGTAGTCTGAATGAAACACCACCAAAATAATAACTGTTTACTAACACGACGCGGGGTAGCTATAGTTTGGATACACATACATTTATTCCATCCAGATAGAATAACTTAAAATACAACTCAAATGTAATGTAATTTATCTAATTCTAAACCTATTCATATAGACGGCTCATGAGGTCGGAACCTAGTGTATTCGCAGCAACAGTAGGCGGACGATTGAAGGGAACGTGCAGCAAATCTGCAATGCAGCCTGGGAGCTGTGCCGGAAAAAAGAACTGATTTACAAGCTAACAACGCGTCGCGATCACTGTCTATAGCATGCGCTGTGAGCTTGTAAATCTGCTCTTTTGGGGGCGCTTGGGTCACGGAGTGTAAACATCCCATGGTTTGGAAGGACGGTTGACTTTGATGTCACATCATACATCAAACAGCATATGCTGTTAAGTGCAAGCCAAATTTAAGTTGAATGATTTTAGAATATAGAATTTTAAAGTATTAAGTGCTTGGTGTGTGAGCTTTTGAAGAGGTACAGGAGCTAAACAATGTTAATGTATTATTCCAAATTGTTCTTAACGTGGCCAATCTAAAAAAAAAGAAAACGTGTTTAGATTGGGGGTCCCATAGACAAAATCTCATGAAATGGGGGTTATTGAAATGATTTTGTATTCTTTTTTTAATTACAACCAAGTAGCCAATCACAGCGCGGTCGTCCTTCCGGGCTATGGGCTCTATCGTCTCTAATGTTTAGGCTTTGTACTGCTGTTTTCAGGAAGCCACTGTGGCGGTCCAAAGTTGTTTTATCCATTCTCACATTTGAGATATTCAAGAATATGTAGGATTCGAGTAACTATCATTATCATCCAACCCATGAGTTGAGTGTATAGTACAGCTGCTTGTGAAGACAGAGAGACAGAGAGAGCCACCGGCCGGCCGGGGCCCAACAACCATAGCAGCCTCATCAGCATCATCAAATGTCCAGGTTGATGCTAACGTCGTTAGCATAGCCTGCTGGTCATATTGATGTTGTTGTCAGCCTTCATGCTCCATCAGGCTGACTGACAGCTGTGTCTGACATCTAGTCAACGACGGTAGGCGTTCATAATGGTCTTCCATCGTTTCTGTTATGCATGCAATGCAACGTTAGCTCAGTACTACTGTACAGCTACATTAGCTGTCTGATCTCCCACATCAGGTGATGCTAGCTAAAGCAGTAGCTGTTTGTTGTTTGGATGCTGTTTTGGGATGTGTCCATTGGTTTGACTGTCAGGTTTGGTTCTTGTAAGGCATGTTTTATTCCTTGTTTATCTGTACAGTATGTACTTATGTATATCAGTCAGGTTATTGCTTCAGTAAAGGCCTAGCTCATTAGATGACAGGTGCCCTGACGTCAGACTTCCTGCTGTGTACAGCCAGGTGCGTTGTGTTACAGTCTCTCTAGTGTGATTTCTATATACTGTACAGTGATATAACGTACATAATACAGTAGCCACTCACTTAAATCTATAGACTGTACAGTGTTCCTGTACAGTCTATAGATATAAGTGAGTGTGATTAATTACACCGTATCTCTGATGATCACTTTGTTTTGTCTTAGTTTTGTATTGCCAGCGCTCTAAACATCTCATAAGTGTTATTAATGTTCATGTTAGCCTATTATCAGCATGGGTGACGCTACATCGCTATGATCACCAACAAAGAGCAAAGCTGGCACAGTTTCCTTCCAGCCACATGGACTTAATCACTTCAGCCTTCACCCAACAAGAGCCCATTTCATTTCATTGTGTGAGGTTGTCAGCCAGGCCTGTCATGTGATGTCACGTACCACACAGGCCCATCCCATGACTCCCTCTACACTGCTTATCATCCTCAGGAATTCAGCCTTCTTGGCCAGCTGGGTGAACGTTTTATAAACATCAGTCCCTTGGTGAAAGGGTGGGATTGTACTGCAGCGTGCTGCAGGAGCACTCTGGCTAACTTGATTATCACTATTGTCTGAGGAAGGCATCTCTCTTCCTCTCCGACTTCCCTACAGCCTGATTTGTTTCAAAGGGCATCTCCGACTATTGTACTGTACATGCAATCTGGTTCTTTACTGCTACTCTTAACCACTTAAACCCTAGTTAAATCTACACGCTCACAATGCGTTGTGAGCTTGTAGATATGTTTTTTTTTGCCGGCTGTTCGCCCCCAGAATAGGGGCGCTAGGGTTCATGTTGTTAACTAGTCTTTGCTCCTCCTGATTTATATTACTTTGTCAATGAATAAAGGTCCCTATACAGAGAGAAAAAAAACAACACAACCAGTTGCTCACGGGAGAAACAAGTAGTTAAAAGTATCAGAGGTGCTCCTGGATCAAACAGGAAAAACAGCCCTATACGCTCAAGTAGAGGATTTAAAACCATGACATCTAGTATTGAGATTGATTTATTTGGTGCGTCAGGAGTACATTCGTGAAATATTCTGTTTGAATATATCTTACACATAATCTATGAGAATTTAAACTCAACAAGTCAAAAACATAATCCTAAACCATGATTATGTCCCTCCCATCGCCTCTCCCACTCCGTCCCTTCTCTGTTCTCTTGTTTCCCTTTTGTTGTGTAGTTGTGATGTGCGTATGTGAGCCTGGTGAGCAGTAACATTATCACCCAGGAGGATGAATGCAGAGGAAGTGGAACTGCTCAGTGACTCCAAGTACAGGAACTATGTGGCAGCTGTGGATAAGGCCCTCAAGAACTTTGAGTACTCGAGCGAATGGGCCGACCTCATCTCTGCGCTGGGAAAACTCAACAAGGTAAGGACGTTTCACGGAAATTTGAGCACTTAGTCCGCACAACCCATTGTTTGTTGACTCCCGTAATCGTGGCTCGGCTGCTTTATCTATATAGGTTGGTATCTGAGACGGGCTGATATCTGCTGGGTTCTCGCATACCAAGAGTAGAAAGCTTTCATGGGTGTGAATGCTGTGATGACTAAATGTGTCCTTTGACGTCTTCTTGACAGAAAAGTTTATGACTAGACACTGTTGGCCAATAGGAATTACCATTCATCTTGGCTAGTCATTTAGCGTTTTGTTACCCTTGATAAAGTCACTTTATTTAGTCATGTAGTCGTCTGACAGCAGAACCAGAAATATGTATCGATGGCAAGTAGGGGTGTGCCGATATATCGTCCCGCGATATATCGCGATACGTTTTCGTGACGATATGTATCGTTTTGGGGAAAAAAAATCGTTTTGATTTTTTTTTTTTTTTTTTTACAATAATAATAATCAGGCATGCAAACAGCCCTGGGGTGAAAAGGGTGACAACATGTTTTTTTTTTCGAGTCAGGTGTCACACTATTGCCCTATTTGGAGCTGAAAAGCTACAAGTTTGCATGTTTGAATAATGCAAAAACAAAATTATTTGTTTGCATTTGCTTGTTTTCTCCCCCATATATTTTCATAATAAAAAAGTGCGTATCGTATCGAAATCGTATCGAAGTTGTGAGCCCAATATCGTATCGTATCGTGAAATCGAATCGGCACACCCCTAGGCAAGACCTGCACTGTGTGTTATACGCTAAATAAGTGACCCCACATAGGATTGGAGGCCACCAAATGTTGGCTTTGTAACAAAAAAAATCTATACTCTACTTGGACAAAGTGAAAGAACGTTGTGTTTATTGCTTATAATATTCCTCTTGTTGTTTAACTTAATGAATATATTGTTCTGCCACAGGTATTGCAGAACAATGCCAAGTACCAGGTGGTTCCCAAGAAGCTGACGATAGGCAAGCGCCTGGCCCAATGCCTTCACCCAGCCCTGCCCAGCGGGGTCCATCGCAAGGCCTTGGAGACCTACGAGATCATCTTCAAGATCATTGGACCCAAGAGGCTGGCCAAAGACCTTTTTCTTTACAGGTATTACTATGGTATCATTATCTATGGCTAATTGGACACAGTTGTCAGGTGTTACTGTAGTATGTTGAGAAAATGAGTTGAACACATGAGTTTGTACTGGATAACTGACTTAGATTGACATCCTTTGTTTTTCTTTGCCTTTTTTTCTGGTGATTTTATCCTTATGACTTTGGGCATAACAAAACACTTGATGATTCAGTATTCATTTGCAGAGTGCAGACTGTTCATGTTTTAAGCATTTCAAAGCAGTGTATCTGGGGGTACATCGCTCACCTGGGAATCGGGAGGTTCTTGGTTCGATTTTTTTTTGTTCTTTATTTACCCAGGGTAGTATCTGAGCACAAGTGCTCATTTTCAGCAACGCCCTGCACATAGAAACACACAGACAGACAGACACATTAAAACCTGGGAGCTGACTAGCACAACCACATGTTTTGCTGTTGGCCACTAAGCAGCTCCACTGCAGTTGGGGTTCAGTGCCTTGCTCAAGGGCACTTCAGCGGTGTTGGGGAAGTGTTGACCATTCACTTCCCCACCCAGATTTTTTCCTGCCGGTCCGGGGATTCGAACCGGCAACCTTATAGCGCTCCTCTAACCTTTAGGCCACCACTGCCCCATCGATCCTGATTGAGTGAATACTTTATTTAGAAGTTTGCAGAAAAAAAGCACATGAAAGTACAGTTCAAATACAAGGTCAACTAAATAGGATAAAAAAAAGCCAATGGCTTGTTTCAATTGGGGTCCTTTTGTACTCAATTCATAGTGACATTAAATGACAGACAGATATACACTTACTATGCAGAACATCATATAAACAGTTTAAAAAGAAAAAGAAAACATATGTACACATATGTACAGTAAACAGTTGGAGGGGGGGGCTAGGTTATTCCTACTGACATTTTGTTGAAGTATACTTGAGCAACGCTGAGCCCCTAGTAGTTAGATCAGTCGTTAGGACATTACATTAGGATAAATTATGAGTATGTGAAAATTGTCCTTGGCCAGTGCATCTACAGTACTTACGTCTCTTTTGTCCCATGTCAACAGTTCGGGGCTCTTCCCTTTACTCTCCAATGCTGCTATGTCTGTGAAGCCAGTGCTGCTGGGGCTGTATGAAACCTATTACCTGCCTCTGGGGAAGACCCTGAAACCAGGTCTGCAGGGGCTTCTCACTGGGGTGCTGCCTGGTCTGGAAGAGGGCTCTGAGTATTATGACAGGTAAGGGGGGAGAGATGGGAAAAGAACAACCAGGGTCATGTTCCATCAGCTAAAAAATATGATTCCATAATGGAAAAGAAATGAAAACCAGTTTAGATTGGATCAAAACCACTATAGAACACAATTAATTGCATCCTGTAATGCAGTACTGATCAGATTTAGCATGAATAATACATGTGTTGTATGAATCATTGATTCGGCTCATTGTTAAGACACCCTGTGATCTTGTACTGCATATGTTTGAGCATTCAGAGCCAGTATCCATCTTGCTAATGAGTGACTGCATGTCATGATGACTTATTTAGTCTTGACACCACGCTGCCAACTGTGTGCGAATAGTAAAAAAAGTCTCTATGCGACTGAAGTAATTTCAGATGTAATGGCAACAACCTCTTAGTTTTAGCGTAAGCTGCTATTGGTTGTCCAATACAAAATGTTCCTTGACTGATGCCGATACCGATTTCTAAAGAGCAGGACGCCCGATGTAATAACATTTACTTATTTGCATCTGATAAAAAACACAACTTAATATGCTATAAATGAGACCCAATATTGTTGAACGTAAGGTAAATGAGCATTTATTTAGTGCAATTATATTATTCACTATAAAATACAATAAAAACATACTTGAAATACAGACCTCCCTTTTTCTACCATTAGTCCATGAGCCAGACAAGATTTAATTATCGAAAGAGTGGGCAAAACCATACCTATATTAAATTGTTCATAGGGTCAATACGAGTAAATAAATATATGATAACCTCTCCACAGGAGCAGCTTTTTCATGGTTATCACACATTTTGTTATTTTCCCCATACGTACATGACAGGTGAAAAAATGACAAAATTAAAAAAATAGTTATCATAATGAAACTTCCTGAGTTGATTACTTACATGAAGACAATGATTTATCGTATTACAAGTTTTCTGAAATTGTATATTTAAATATGCAAATTAGGCATTTAGTCCATGAGCCAGAGCCCCAAAATTGAGCCAGATATTGAATATCCCCTCCTTAAAAACCTTTGACTCCAACATCTTAACAAAATGAAATATGTATGTTGACCCTGGCTTTGTCCAATGTTCCAATGTTGATTCTGGAAAGTTATGCAAATTTGGGCATATTTTCCGAATGCCTAATTTGCATATTTAAATATACAATTTCAGAAAACCTGTAATACGATAAATCATTGTCTTCATGTAAGTAATCAACTCAGGAAGTTTCATTATCATAACTCTTTTTTAAATTTTGTAATTTTTTCACCTGTCATGTACGTATGGGGAAAATAACAAAATGTGTGATAACCATGAAAAAGCTGCTCCTGTGGAAAGGTTATCATATATTTATTTACTCGTATTGACCCTATGAACAATTTAATATAGGTTTGGTTTTGCCCACTCTTTCGATAATCATTGCTCAATTTTGGGGCTCTGGCTCATGGACTACATTCCACAGTAACCGCTGACAAGGCTGTTAGCAGATGGCGGAATTAACACATTGGGGAGTGCTAACATTAAGACCTTTATTTACAATCACGTAACTTTTTTCACATGCATTCTGTGTGCGTATGTACAGTATGTGTGTATATATATTCTGATATCCAAGGTTTAGTGTATGAGCCCAGTCTACATTATCCACTTCAAAGATGTGGGCAGCCTAATGTCTGAGCTGACCATAAAGCAAATGGACCGTAGCCAAGGTAAAGTGGATCATCAAAGACACTTAACCACCATAGCATAGCCACAATCTGTCAGGCAGGCAATACCTCGGTATCAAATGTCGACCAACAGACCGCACAAAAAAGACAATTTCCACAGCCAGGCCATCAGGCTCCTGAATAGGCACTAAACTGAATAGGCCCACTGAATAGGCCCCCCTGTCGCCATGTCAGTCTTGCATGCTTCCATTACAATGGTACTACCATTTTATGTATGACTGTGAATACATCCATACATACATCTTATGCATATTTGATGTCTGCTGCTATTTGTACAAGAGACGAAGGAAATGTAAATTAAGTTTGTAGTGCAGACAGTCTGTACTACAAACTTGAATTTGGTAGATTCTTTTTTTTTTATAATTGATATTTTTTACTCTATTCTTATTTTGTTAACACTCCTATGCACCCCATGTCTATAATGCATTATAAACAAATGTAACCTCAATTTGTGGGTAGCTCGCACTAAAAAGTATTTCACCCACTCACCTGTGAACTTGTGATGTGACAATAAAGTGAAGTGAAGTTGAATTCAAATGGAAACACAAAACCAAAATTGCTTGAAAGTAAAACTTCATAGAAAGGAAAAATAGAGTAAATGAAGACACATTATATCATAGGGAACAAACATTCTTTGTGAGATTAGCAAATTGTTAACGTCTTATCAAACACTAAGGACAGAAATAGGACACAGCATTGTGCGCTAACTCATCACCAACACCGAGTTTTTCACTTTCAGGGAAACAAAGCTTACATTAGAACAAAAAACTGCTTATGTTACAGAATAAAGCGACCTTTCATGAAGTGCAGTTGAGTTAAAATGGAAACACAAAACCAACATTGCTTGAAACTAAAACTTCATAGAAAGGAAAATAAAAAATAGGCTAAATGAAGACTCATTATATCATAGTTGGGCTGTCAAACGAATATTCGATATTTGAATATTATTCGAATATTGTGAAAATATGTATATTCGAATATGAAAATAAAATTTCAATATTTTTTTATGTTTATTTGACAGGGACAATACAAAAAACAATGTATGAAGTTATAAAAACAAACAAAATATATGTTTTATTGGATCTGAGCACTCGATACATAATTTTTTGTACTGTTTCTGTCAAAAAAAAAAATATATATATATTTTTTGAAAATAAATAAATGTTTTATAATAATAATAATAATGTTCGAATATATTCAATATCTGCACATTTTTTAGACCAATATTCGAATATCATTTCTGAGGAAAGTTTGACAGCCCTATATCATAGGGAACAAACAGTCTTTGTGAGATTAGCCAATTGTTAACATGTTACAGAATAAAGCGATGTTTAATACAAACCTTTCATGAAGTGCACACACAGGAAACGTTATGTTCAGATTCTACTCCACCAGAGGAATGATGCAAGTTCACATGCCATTTCACCTGCCGTATTTTGTTTTGTTTGACTTCTATTAAAACAACATTTGGTACTCAATAAATACATTTGTTTCTTTCTCAGTTAGATTGATTTGAGCACGTTTAAACAACACAAGCACTCAATGTTTTTGTGTGAATATGGCCCGACGCTGCTACTCGCCTACTGATTCTGTGTTTACTTGACCACCAGTTTGAGAGCCAGACCATGGTACATTGTCCAAAGCACTGCGTACAATATACAAAATACTGTGCTGGCCACTGGCCTGCCTGTTTCCTCTCTAGGACCAACACCCTGCTGGAGAAGGTGGCCGCCGCTGTGGAGCAGTCGGCCTTCTACAGTGCCCTGTGGGGTTCCATCCTGACCAGCCCCGCTGTGCGGTTGCCTGGGGTCTCCTTTGTCCTGCTGCACCTCAATCGCAAGCTCTCTATGGAGGACCAGCTCTACGTGATGGGCAGTGACATCGAGCTCATGGTACGTTTCAGACAAAACATTATCTGCACCAGTGGTTCCCAAAAGTTTAAGCTCAATAGCCAAAAGAGAAATGAGACGTTTGCCCGGGACCCAAACTAGTGAAAATAGCAGATCCGCGCCGCGTTGTGAGCTTGTAGATCTGCTATTTTCACTACTTCTGAAACGTTTTTATTTATTTACTTATGGAAATTATTTTTTTTATTTGATTTTATTTATGAAATACTTTTGTAAAATGTTGGAATTGTTTTTAATTGATGAAAAGTTGTGATTTATTTAATTTACAGTATTTAATGATTTATTAGATTGCAGGTCATGCTGTTTTTATGATATAGTTTGTGAACACTTACAAAATGTAAAATGTGTACATGTTTATACATAGGCTACTGTATATTAAATGTTAACACACCTGATGTACAGCATATAGACCATAGTGGAAATGTCCCGTTCTGTTCCCTGCAGGTGGAGGCAGTGAGCACTTCAGTCCAGGACTCCAGTGTTTTGGTCCAGAGAAGCACCCTTGACCTGATCCTGTTCTGCTTCCCCTTCCACATGAGTCAGGTAAGGACATCAGGATATCCAGAGCCAGGCTTGAACTATTGCCATGTCTGGAGATTTAAAGTTGAACTCAAATGAAAAATGCTTTTTTTCTTTTTACATATTTGGAGCACATCCTCTGTAATATTGGGCTCCTATTTATTTAAATGTTATATCAAACTTGAATTGTGTGATTTCTTCCTCTAAAACAGGGGTAACCAACCAATCGATTACGATCTATTGGTAGAACATCAAAGCCTTCTAAGTCGATCGCGGGGTGGGCCCGGTGGCAGACGGGCAGCCATCACAATTTGTGTAGTGTAGACTAGAGCAGTGCGTCCAAGTTTTTCTGTGAAGTCGCTTGAATATATTGGGGGTCCATGACATGAAAATGTTTGTGAACCACTGCTCTAAAACAACATTCGACAATAAAGTTTGACTGAACTGCCCTAGTCGCTTATTTTGGACTTATTTTCATAGACCTGGTTGCTTGTTTCTCTCACAAAGTCTGGCAACGCTGGTCGAAGGGTAGCCATACGTCGTTGTTTTCCTGTACATTCCGCGCACACATAATTCAACTCGCGGGTTGCGCTCAAGAAATAACGAGCGCAGTCTCGTGACATGCAAGCCTTTTCAGTGGTGGAGAACGCTGGATTAAAATCTTCAAACTGTTCTACAACGTTACAAAGTGTCATCGCAGCAGAGCTCAAGCAGTGGGGGAAGAAGTACTCAGATATTTTACTTAAGTAAAAGTAGCAATACCACAATGTAGAAATACTTTTTAGACCTGTGTTCAAAATGTTACTTGACTTGAGTAAAAGTACCAAAAGTAAAAGTACAAATATGTTTGAAAATAGCAGATCTACAAGCTCACAACGCGTTGCGATGCATGTTGTGAGCTTGTAGATCAGCTATTTTACGATAGTTATAAAATAGGGCTAAAGTGGTTAATGTATGATTTATAATATAATACATTTAAATGTATATCTGCAAAGTAACTAGTAACTAAAGTTTTGAAATAATCGTAGTGGAGTAAAAATATTGAATATTGGATATACTCCAGTAAAGTAAAATACCTCAAAAGTCTACAATACTTGAGTAAATGTACTTAGTTACTTTACACCACTGAGCACAAGTGTGTTGCCTGTGATGTATGAGAAATTAAGGCAAGAGTTACTAAAGGGCTGAGCCATGTAGAATTGATGGACTGCCTTAACTAGAATGGTCCTCCTCAGAGCGCAGATCTCCGCCAATCTCCGCCAGGCCGGGTTGTCTACCCAAGGCCCGCAAACTTTGTAAGTCACTCATAGCCACTTGGAATGGGAAAAAATCATAACTTTTCAAAGAATGTTAACTAATCTTCTTAAAGAAGAATCTGAAAATGTCAATGAGCACTGGCACTGACTCTGCAGTGCATGGAACAATTCTGTGCCCAATTGAACAAACTGAAATCAGAATTTGGCCATAGATTTGTTGAGGTACAAGGCATGAGTTAAGTAGCTGCTTTTGTATCAAACCCTTTCCTCAGTATTGACATTGAACAGCTGTCAGTTAAAATGCAGGATGTGTTTGCATTAACTACAGGTGTTGAAATGGAGATTTTTGAACTACTGACTACCAACTGGAGGGCAGAGCTAGAAACCTGTTCACTTGTGAAGTATCCCCTGATTGTGTCTTGTGCACTTGAGCTGCATGCCTACTTGAAAATAATAAAATCCAAGTTTAGAACTCGTATGACTGACTCACATCTTAATGACTGCCTCAGACTGGCATTCACTAAGTATCAACCAGATTTCAAAAGGCTTCAGATAATGTGCAGTCACAGAAGTCTCATTAAAGGTCGGCTGATCCTGAGAGTATTGTATCTGTCACCATATCTGTGCAAATATATGGTCATGGATGCATTTTTGTCATTTGAACAGAATATCTGTAAATGTGAAAATTCTGAGAAATTGAGAACTGATAAACTAAATATTGTGCATTGAAGAGAAGAAATCTGTAAAAGCAATTTATTTCATGTCCTTTGTGTTTTGTTTTATTTAAAAATAACTCAACAAAGAATTGTATTTGTATTTCTAATAAGTTTTTCTTAATATTTAGGCATTTATTATATAACTATCTTTATTCTTATTTAAACTACTAGTCTTTGTGTGGATGTATGCACATGCATTGAGCCTGTCAGAAATTGCAATCGTGACAAGTGTTTTTTTTAAAACATATTTTAGTGGTAGATCACGGCTTACAATTGGAAATAAAATGTGCTCTTGGGCTTGAAAAGGTTGGTTACCACTGCTCTAAAACAATATATGCTGCATGCTACGTATGCAACATTACAAATGATCTCATTGTACAGCTAAACGGTACACTAAAAACTAAAACGTTTTTGATATCATTTGAGGCAAGAAATGGGCAATAAATTTGAATAATATTGATTCGTATTTGATAGCACTGCGAGCGAGAAAAAAACTTTTAAGAAAGAGAGTAAATATTTGTGTTTTTTTTCTGTTGGGTTCAGGCAACTCGTCCGGATATGATCCGGATACTATCAGCAGCGATGCATGTGGTTTTGAGGAGAGACATGTCACTCAACCGCAGACTGTACGCCTGGCTATTGGGTATGACTGACACACACACACACACACACACACACACACATACACACAGTACATGACCAGTGTTTGATTTGCACGCATGCAGTACACCAATTTGTTTTGCTGCTTAAGGAGCTACGTTTGTGTTGTGTATTTAGATTCAAATCATGCAGTAGTTTATGTTGCATTGTTCATTGTCTTACTTTTTCTCTTATTTGCAACTCGCACATTATGGATGAAAATGCTGGTAAGTGTCTGCTTGGCACAGGATGGATAATGATGTTAACAGAAAAAAAGACTTCCATTCCTCTTTCTTGCTTTTCCCCTTGCTTTGTGTGTGTACAGTATGTGCATACATACAGTATGTGCGGGGGTGCATGTGTGTATGTACATCTCTGTGCAGTTTTTCACTATACAGGTGTATGTCATTCTGTGTCTTTGAAGGTTTTGATAACCTTGGTGTGAGAACAGGCCCCCGCAGCACGAGGCAGAGCAACCCAGAGGAATACGCTACACAATACTTCAACACCTACTCCAAGGACATGCTGGTCCAGGTACAGTTTATACATCAAACCTTTACCCCAATATACAGTAGATAAAAACATGTTCTAATGTAAAAGTATTCTCCAAATTGTTTTCCAAAACTGGGCTCTCTCCAGTGGGTGCGGCAAGGATAAATTTGGTAAATTTGGCAAAAGATTTAAATTGGGGCCCCTCATGTCTTTCCCCTTGGCCTCTCCCCACGTCTCCCAAGCTCCTTTCTGGGGTCTGCATGTCGTCTCCCCCCTCTGTTGCCCCAACGCCTCTTATTCCCTGTGGCCTAGCCCTTGAATCCCAGTTCTTCTGCACGGTTGGGCCAGGATCACACACACTCAAAAACAGACATAAACGGTATGATTCATCCTTGTGTAATACCCCTGTCATGTTTTGGAGACAGTGGCACAGGGGTTTGGACAGGCTAAAGAGACCGACCGACCAGGAGAAAATCTTTTTTTGAATAGTTTTTTTTTGTGTGTGTGTTTTTATCCGCCATCTGGTCTGGAGCTCCCCCGATGGGAGACGCGGGTTACTGCGGGGACTGCCTTCTCCTGTGTCGCAGACCCTTATTGTGGCAGACGAAGCGTGAAACATGAGCAGTGCCGGATTAATAGGAGTTGAGGCCCGTGGGCTAGAGTAATTTTTGAGGCCCCCCTGGCGCGCATGCACGCGCGTGCATGCTTGCCATTTTTTTTGCGGTTCTGGGCGGATTGGGTTCGTTTTTTCCGCGGTTCTGGGCGGATTGGGTTCGTTTTTTTCCCAGTTTTTGGTTTCTTTATTTTGGTTTTAGGGTTAGGATTAGGAGTTAGGTTAGGGTTATGTTATTTAATTCATATTTTTGCCTGATTTTACCAATTTATTATCACAAAAAACTCGGGTTATTTTTCTTTTAATTATACTCATTCAATTCTGAACCGATTCTTAAAATTTAAAATTCTCTATTAGCTGTGAAGGGAAGGGTCTACTCTTCTTTTGTTTCGCATCGCGCCTCTCCATTCAGAAATGCAATAGAAGAAGAGGCGGGCAGGCTTTAGACCGGATCAGGCTTTGACAGCCACTACAGGCACTGTCTTCAGTGTCAGTGACAGTGTGGATAGCAGAGGCTCTCGATGTTTTAACCATAAAACAACAAAATATACAATAACTAACAAAAATATCACTTGAATTGGATTGCAATACTTTACAATTTGATCGTAAAAAAATTATTTGATCATAAAAAAAAAAAGAAAAAATTAATTAATATATATATATATATTTTTCTTTTACCAAAAAAATCGGAGGCCCCCCCAGTTGGAGGCCCGTGGGCTGCAGCCCACCCTAGCCCAATGGTTAGTCCGGCCCTGAACATGAGACACACACACACAAACACACACACACACACTCAAAACGAATGCAGCTTGAAGTAAATGCTGTATTGATCCTGCCAAATGGCACATTAAACAAATAAATAAAACGATTACAAACAGATGTGACAGTGAGCTGTCATCCGTGGAAGAGATGGATCTGGCCCCACATACATTTCCCCCCAAAACTGTGTGTGTGTAGGCCTGTCACAATGATTACATAATCACCTAATCGCAATTATTTTAGATAATCGTAATTATTTTGCATAATCGTTTCCATGTTCCAATATTTTAAAAAAATTGCAGAAATAGCTGATCTAAAAGCTTCCGCTATTTAAAAAAAAAAAAACATTAAGTATAAAAATATTACATGTATATTTGCCAGACCCAGGGGGTCGGCCTACAGGAGGCTTTGTCGGTCGGTCGGTCGGTCAGTCCCTCTTTTCCTACCCAGCCATTCAGATTTCAACCACTAGGGGTCTGGCAGAACCAGGTCTCCTGGTCTTGTTAAGTTATCTGCCCTGTGAAATTTGTGATTATGAAGCCATCATAAATTTAAATTGTATTCATATGTTCCAATGTTCAATGCCAAAACCACAATTGAATCGTTAATCACAATTATTTGTGTGACAACTAATCGCCAACTTAAATGTGTGTTTGTGTTTCAGGCGATGGTGGGCATCCTGCAGGGGAAGGCCCGTGGCGGCGAGGAGGAGAGCGTCCTGATGCATGACCTCAAGCCTTTCCGCATCCTCATCAGTCTACTGGACAAACCTGAGCTAGGTAAACCATATTATGTCTCTATAGTTTACTCTAATACGCAATGGTTCTCAACCTGCGGGTCCCCACATGATTTTTGGGGGGTCCCCAAAGATGACAGTGAAGTGACAATTTAAGGACTTTTAACACATCGGGTGCCAAACACGGTCTGAACCGTGTATACAGTCTGAACCGTGTTTTCACGGAGTAGCGCTTCGGTGCCGAACACGGTCTGAACCGTGTTTTCAGTCTTTTTGTTGTTTTTGTTGTTTTCCACACGGGAGGGGCCGGAGCAGCTCTGGAATCACTCATGGTGATTCTGAGAAGGAAAGGACAGATGGATAACCGTGTCAAAAAACATGGCTCCCATCCGCTTCCGTTCTATCTCCTTCTCTAAAACCCCTATAACTCCGAAACCTTTTACGCTGGGGAAAACGACTCATTTTGAATGCACGATCGCTCCGCCATTAGGTGTTAGCCAGGACCATGATCGTGCAAAATGAACGCATGCTTTGTTTCACAGGGATTTCCTCAGTTCAAATTAGATCATTCTGGAGGCGTTGCGGCCTGAAAATGTTGAGAACCACTGCTCTAATGAATATGAAGTGAATGGAGTTATGAACAGTAAATGTAGCTAGCTACAGTACATTTACATGTTTAGTGTACGGTACATGACTTGTATCACCAGGATCCTAAGTGCAATATTGGCTGAGATATAGTGAAAATAATCACTATATCTCATGGCAGCACTAATTTACATGAAAATGGCTCATGGGACATTTTGACAACTTTTTAACATAGTTCATCATTTCCTACACATTTTTTTTTAAATCTACAAACACTGATTAGTAGTATATTTCCGGGGGCTGCATGAAATCCTTCCCACCAGACAGAAAGAAAGAAAGCTACCACCGAGGAGTGGAGAGAGAACAACTCCGCTGTCTGCTGTCTTTTAGTCCATTTGAAGCGCTGTAGATCGAACCAGAAACGGGCAAAGAAAGACAACACAACCTTTAACACATTGACTGCCATTGACGTCCATAGAAGTCATTTCAAATCCAACGCTTGACTGCCATTGACCTCCATAGACGTCATTTGGTGTTTTCAGCGATTACGATAGAGGGCGCTCCTCCGCAACCTGTGACTGATCCTGGGACTCCGGAAGAAGAATACACCCGGAAATCACGTGATCTAAACAAATTCCAGCCCGTCCGGTCTAACGTTTCAGATTTATAAAAATACATTTATGTGATTTTATTTTTGGTGAAAACAAGCCATATTCAACTGCCGATAACTAAAGAACGGAAGATGCAGTGTAGTAAGTAGACAGTCAGTATTTCTCAACAAGCAGGGACGGACCCATACCGTGGGAAAATGTTTTCAGTTGCTGTTGGTAGCCATGGCTGCCAGTTCCCACCTGACATTGTGTGGGAGTTCCGACTGCTCCACACCGTACTGAATAGCTGCGAGTTTGCATAACATCTTCAGACTAGGGCTTAAGTCTAAGATGCACAGGTCATGACGGGGTGTTTTGAAATCTCTAAAGAGTATGATACGATCTCCCACCATGCAACACATAAAGCACATATAACCTTTTGGACACAGGCCTTTCCCCTTAGGTGTAACCTTCTTCCAAGAGAAGGTCTCTGGACTGAATTTCCACAGATCATTGAAAGTGGTCACTGAACGATGCAGTTTCTGAATGTTACCGCCATATATGTACAGCTCTCCATTGTAAGTAAAGGCTGAATGATGCACACGTCCTTCTTGAAGAGGCTGTGCAGAGGGCGTGCTCAGCCAACTGTTGGTCTCTGTGTCAAACACGCTGATGATGTTGTAGTAGTTGGGGTAGGCTTGGACCCTCCAGCCCCCAAATACAAACATCTGTGTCCCGATGATGGTGGCAGAGTGAAAGCATGAAAGGGGTGGTAGAGTGCCTCTGGTGTTAATTAAAGACCAGGCCATTGTGGTGGTGTCCATCTTGTAGATGTCATTAGTTCCAAAGTCATTAGTCTTTGTCCGTCCTCCATAGATACACATGACCTTCCCCAAGACACAGGCTGAGTGGCCATGCCTGCCCTCTGGAACAGTCCCAGAAATCTCAGGTTTGAGCCAGCTGTGGGTGTCGACATCAAATGCATAAAGCACATTGCAGTACTCCCTTCGACAGTTGTACCCTCCCCAGATGTAGACTATATCTTCAACTAACACAGCTGTGTGCCAAGAGCGCCTGGATGGAACCTCAAGGTGACATTCTCCTCTTCCACTTGTCACTGGGGTAAACGTCATCCAGCGTAAAGACACTGTGTTGAGGATGTTCACCTCAATCCGATCGCTGTGACTACGATAGAACCCTCCAAAGGAGTACACCTTGTGCGCCACTGCAACAGCAGCAGAATGATAAATGCGTCTACCTGCTCCTCCATTCAGATGCAGCGTCCAGGAGAACATGTCTCACATAACACTAGGTCTCGCTCTGTAAAAGTAGTGTCCAAATGTGTGCGCTGTTGCTTATATCGGTTCAGTGGCACAAATGTCTCACGAAGTGTGACAAATCCACAGGGCCGACAAGGTGGGTTGGCCAATCAAGGAAGCCGATGACTGTTGATAGTGAATTGATTCGCCAGTCCAATCACAGTCACGGCAGGTTGTGGTAATCCTACAAACTTACGGAAAGTGTGTGTGTGTGTGTACAGCAATACAAGGCAAAAGAAAAACAAGAAGCAACAATACAGAGCAACGGTATATGGAAGTAAAAACAAATAAAGTGACCATTACAGTCAGTACTTCATAAGTGTCTCTCCATATCTGGTGTTAATTGAACCAGATATGGATACACTGCATAGACTGAATCCATACCCCACCATCTGTCCCTCTCTTCAGGTCCAGCCATCCTGGAGGACGTGCTGATTGAGGTGTTCCGGACATTATACACACAGTGCCGGACAGAGCTTGACCTGCACACTCAGAATCCATTTAGCAAAGACCACACTCATCTCAGCAGGCAGGTTCAGTCTGCTTTTAGACATTGTTTTGATTTGAATTTGCTGTGTGAGGCAATGCTAATTGTGATGTCCTGTTCTGAATCGTTCTCAGCAAACTAAGAGAGAACAAGAAGACAGCAGAGCTAATTAAGACAGCCAACCTGCTGTTCAACTCCTTTGAGCCTTACTACATGTGGGATTACATCGCTCGTTGGTTCGAGGAATGCTGCAGGTTTGTTTTGCACCCTGTCCGTCCGTCCGTCTACAAGCAGCTAATCTCCGGCAATCTCCGGCACCGATCAAAGCTAAACTGTGCACACACACTCCTTGGATGCCAGAGCAGAACCTCTGCCCGAATCTTTCAGATCGGCCTGTTATGGCGCCACCAGGAGGCAGATTTTTGCTAAACTAATTATTTTATATTACTCCTAAAGCTTTTTCCAAACATCACGCAAATAGGTACATATTTTCTTTATAGTCATGTGATCAAGACAGATCTGTCAGATTTTTTATATTCCATCCTGATTGGCAAAAATTGGCATCTAAAGTTTGCAGGAATACCTTGTTTTGAACCAAATGCCTCAAATCATGAACGCAGTGTGCGATTGGCGTGAGATTTTGCACGCACATTCCCGCTAGGCCGAGGAAGAAATGCCACCCTTTTCACATTGGCCTGTTATAGCGCCACCAGCAGGCTGATTTTTGCAAAACATTTTTTTTAACTAAACGCCTCAAATCATGAACGCAGCGTCCAATTGCTGTGAAAGGCTGAGGAAGAAATGCCACCCCTTTCACATTGGCCTATTATAGCGCCACCAGGAGGCCACAATAACCTACCTAACTTGGCGGAGACCTGTGCTAGTTGAGAATGAATTATAAGACACGTCAATCGCTCCCTGTGTAAAAAGTCAGATGGCCTCTACAGGTTGAAACATTCAGTTAGGTTGCCCTGCTGGCCACACCCCAATTGTGACATAATAGTACTTGTTTTTACTCATGTGTGAATGTTTAAACGGGTACAATTACATCATAATTGGGATGTGGCCAGCGATGCAGGTGAATCTTTTCATTTTTGCAGGAGGACGGAGAAGAGCAGCCCAAGTGCGCCGCGGCATGCTGGGAGCATAGATGCTCCAGACCTCTCATTGGTGGAATTCTGTCAGCTGGTTGACTTCCTTCTGGATATTGTTTCCTTGGTGAGAAACAAGCGACCACACTTCCTTTCTTGCTTTCTATCTATCCTGTTTCTTGCTTTCTCTCTATCCTGTTTCTTGCTATCTTTCTATTCCTGTTTCTCATTCTCAACCCCCCCCGGGCTCACACACCTCTTGCAGTCTAGTCTCACGTAGCCAGATAATCAGCCATATAAATTCAATGTATGGGCTACAACCTACCTACACTTTGAAAACCAGTCCTGACACCGACCCAAATCCCAATATGAAGGACCGCCCTAAAGTCTTTGCATTGGTTCTACGATGCTGTTATTAAAGAAAATGTTAAAATCATCTGGCGACTACTACTTGCAATCAAGAAATATGTTCTGTCAGGACCAGAGAGCTCTTCAAGGAAAGTGTGAATCTGGTGTCACAGCGTGCTGTTTCTAAGTACATTCTTTGGACGACCCTTTGTGTGTGAGTGTACGTGCGTGTGTGCGTGCCTCCCCTATGTTCTGTGCCTGTGTGCACACAATGCCTGTGTGTTTTAGTCTTTCTGTCAGAGTATTTTATGCATTATTTTAGAATTGCGCTTCTGTCTACAGTATTTCCAATCTGAATAGTTTGGAAATGCCTCACTCCTTTATTACATTTTCTATTCTTGTGTGTGTGTGTGTGTGTGTGTGTGAGAGAGGGAGAAAGAGTTAAATAGAGGGATGTTGTGTGTGTTTGTGTACGAGAGAGACTTACAGTTTAGAGTCTGCGTGTGTTTGTGTATGAGCAAGAGAGAGAGAGGCTGAATGTGAGCGAGCGAGGGGGCCAGCATGCACGTGTGTGTGTGCGCAGTATGTACTGTATGCGTGTATCTCTGCATACAAAGTGTGTTGTGTGTCCTTATGCTCTGCTCCTGTCTGTTCAAACTCTGTGCTCTCTCTCCTTGAAGCCTACTAGAAGCATGAGGGTAATCTGTCAGGTAAAGTACTGCTCTTTCCTGCTTCTTCACCTCACCCTGCTTCACTGAGGCGGCGATAACATTTCTGCAACATCACGCCAAACATCCCCTCAAAAACCCATTCCACCATTTTCGCTGTGCTTTCTTTAAGACATCCAGTTGATTGGCTGATCTGACCGCTTAAGCCCCATTTTTGGAAGAAAGGACGGAAATAGCCGATCTACAGTCTCGCAATGGGTCTCATTGCAATGTGTTGTGAGTTTGTAGATCGTCCATTTTTGCTGTTTTCTTTTTTTTTTTATTTCATGCCTATAATGTGACATGCTCAATATAGGGAAGCCAGCTTGAAAGCAGTGTTAATTTTGACAGCAAATGTTGGTTTAGTTTAGATCTATAAACTCACAACGCGTCGCATCGAGCTTGTAGATCTGCTATTTTCAGAGCGCAACACCAGAGCGCAACCAAACATAAAATGACTTGTCTTTTAGTTCAACTGGATCTCTCCTCCACTAGTCCCTCCCTAACACTTTAGTCTCGTTTTTATTTGTTGACCAAATTGTCAACATATTTAGTCTTAGTTTTTGCCATCATAGTTTTTATTTCGTTTTAATTTAGTTTTAGTCAACGAAAAAAGGTAGTCGACGTAAAACAGAATCTATTCTTTTTGGGACCAAACATTCCCTCAGTAAGATAAATGTAAATGATTTCAAGGTCAAAGTCGATGACTAGTAATCTCTAGCAAAGAAGAGATTACCTATTTGGGCTGTATTCTTGACAAATACCTGACAGGTGAAAGCATGGCAACAAAGGTGATCAAAAGAGTAAATCAAAGAACGAAATTAACACTGCTTGAAAGCGGCTAATTCTGTACCCAAAACACAAAACAAAAAAGAAAAGATGATCCCAAGAATTGGGAAGGCAACAGTGATGAGTGGTGGTAACCCTGATATGGCTGCTTAGTGTGTATGTTGTGGATATGACATCTCAGCACAGTGTATGTACATGTACTGTCTGCATTGCATGCATGTATTAATTTGCTTCCACGTTGCTCACATTATTTTAATAAATATGAGTATTTTTTTTCTCGCTCATTTGTTCATACAGTACATCTTGGTTTATTTTTAACTGATTTTTTTCTCCATTCTTTTTCTTTTTCATTTGTGTACATGTTTGTCCAACTAAAAAACTCAAGATCAAACTTGGTGACAACTTATTTAAAGTGCAACTTAACACCAGGCCTGATTTGTATGTTTGCTGTTCTCTAAAGATTACAAAGTATAGATAGAAAAACATTGAGCAAGTATTGACAATACTATTAACTAAGTGTCAATACAATTTTATTAGCTGCACCTTTGTTGGTTACATCTGTAGCTCTGCTCTTCTATCATTTTAACCTTTAGAGAGCAGCAAAAAAAAAAAAAGACGTCCTCCTCTGAAGTTACTTGTACACTTTACAATTACTTTTATACTCGTATCAGGGAGATGTGAGGGACATTATTTTGTTCTGAAACATCTTTAGAAAATGTATTTTGAGAAGATGCCTCAGGGGCATCTTTTGACAGAATTAACAACATTTAAAATAATGCTAAGTATTAACAGTGAAGATGTTTTTTTACATTTCACACAATAATTTAGAAATGGATAAATTAACACTGAGGATTCAGTGTTAATCGATCAACTTCCAACTCTGAGAGGTAAATTAACAAGGATTTTACTGCGCATTGATCATAGCTACCGTTTGTGGTATATTGGACACTTTGGACACACAAAACAGTACACTTACAGTACATATACCTCCTGTCAGGCTCACCTCCTCCCTAATGCCCACATCTGTCAACATGACTCACTCACTGTGCTTTTATACCCCCTGCACTCATCCAGGAGACCTACATAGAGATCCAGACAGAGCACCTTCCCCAGCTGCTGCTACGCATGGTTGCTGCACTTACCTCTCACCTCCAGACCCTGGGCCTCGATGAGCTCACCCACTGCCTGCGTCTCTGCTCCAAGATCCTTAGCAAGGTGCAGCCGCCCCTGGTGTCCCCTCTGTCCCTGCCCTCTGGTCCCCAGACACAGGGTCTGTCTAACTCCACTGCCACTCCCTCAAGCACCACAAGGGAAAAGAGTGGAGATAAAGAGGAGGAGAAACAGGTGAGGAGGGAGAAAATTGACAAAGGGACTGCCTCAAACCAGGCACTGTAGAGGTCAAAGAAGTTCAAACACTTCGATCCCGTTTGTGATGACCTTTCCAAAGCGCAACCAATGGTTTTACGTAGTGGCGAGATGGAAATCTGATCAAAATGGAGGGGAAGCTTGTTTTACTTTATGCCTCTCCGAGGTCCTCTACAACGCAACGTTAAAATAATACCACAACCTCATAAACAAAATTGAAGCTTGGTACAATGTCCATATTTACAGTATGTACCATGTGGCTACTGGGTTTTAATGATTAGGGCACTTCCCCAGGGCCTTTTGTTTTTGCTCCAAACCCAAGTAATGTAATAAACATATAACATAATCTATCAGTACCAGTAAAGTTCTTTATTTACCATAGTCTCCTGCTATCGCTTAGCTTGTGTAAGACACTTTGGCATTCTATCAGGCTTGGCCGGCACTCCAGCGAACATAATTGGCCGTATTCAAGGTTGGTAAGCCGGGCGTTTAGGGCGATCTCCTACAAGTTGGTCAGTGCACCTGTTTGTGGAGGGAGAAGAACTAGGTCGGATGGCGTGTTCTTACGCATGCATCCTCCAGGTAAGGTAAAAAGAAGTGGCTGGAGTCTTAATGTGTATGGAGAAAACGCATGCTCAGACATCTACACACTTCCATGTGTAGGGGTTAGGTGTGTGTGTGTGTGTGTGTGTGTGTGTACACTGGAGCCCCAACGCATGCATGCCATGTATATGGATAGGTCTTATGGCGTTCCCTTTCTGTCAGAACATTTAAATAATGTTGAGCAATTTGATCATAGCAGACCTTTCTTTTGGTTAATTAGAGTATAATTAAACATCAAATGATGATCCATTAATGGATAGATGTTCTTTCTGTGTGGGTTTGACATCAGTGCCAGGCAGGAAATATTACTGTGCTGTTCTGCCTGAAATTACCTTCATGTAGTTTGCATTTGAAGTTTGAAAAAAAAAAAAAAATTTGTTGATCGGAATCCCAGCATTTTAATGAATATTTTTCATCTTCTCTGAGGCCTATCAAAAACAGTAACTGTCTGGGGTTTTGTCTATGGCCAGTGTCAAATTGTTCACAAACACCAAAAATACAACTCTCCCTATGCTAACCTCCAACCTCGATAAGCAAACATTTTCCCAGACTTTGAATTCCAACCCCTCCCTTGACACTGGTCTTATAAAAGTCCTTAAATAGAGCAGCCCCTGTTATCATCACCTTAGAGACAAAACACACTCCATCCCACGCCTCAAAAACAGACCACCTCAGGCTGTGATGGTGCGCCCTGGTCCCTGAACGGGCCCCTATCTCCTCGATCCCTGCTGACACCTCCTGTTGGCTTGGTGATCCCATGCCCAGCCTTAGTCTCTTTGTCCCCCAACATAAGGCTTTTTGAAGAAATTGTTTGAATGCTCATGCCTCCTGGTCATTCCAGTCCCACTACCGGACTGTTGGACGCATTTGAGAGCTCATCGAGGCATGACGGAAAGGTTCAGAGACCAGACCTAGCAATGGATAGACGGACAGATGGATAGATGGAGGAAGCTGCCCCTGGGGGCAGAAGGGAGAACAAGTAGTGAGACAAGGTGTTCAACCAACAGCTGAGCCCTGCTCTGTCTGTCTGTCTCTCTCTAAGGAGGAACAGGGAGAGACTAGCTTCAGTACCTCTCGGGAGGGCAAACTTCACTGGAGCGGAAAACCTTTCCCACCCTCATACATACAGTACCTCGGTTGAATCTAGCACCCCACACCTGAGGGTTATTTAGACAACGTGGTTTGCCATCTGAGGCTCCGGAAAGAGTGTCATTGTCACCTCAACTAAAATGTATCATGGGGAAGTATTGTCGGAGCTGAGCAGTCTGTCAGCTGGCTGCTAGTCTGGTATACAGCTATATCTACACCTACAGAGACCCTGAGGTGTAAGCCAACAGCTGTGCTCCATCAACCCTCGCTTAGCTGATTGTGTGCTGGAGGGAGGGGGGTTAGTGTATCTTTAGGGAGATCATCTCTCAGTTGAGTTGATGAAGATTTGTAAGTACTTATGGAGGAAGTTAAAAACATTTCTCGTACCAGTCATGGGAAATTGATCGTGTCTCCTACAACATACAGTGCAAACCATTAGTATTCAACTGGGTGGGAATTCCAGCACTGTCTAACTTGTGTGTGTTTCTGCTGGGACAATGAATGTTTGGGTTTTTATCCAATCCACTGTTTTGCGGTCTTTTTGCAAGTTCATTGAACTTTTTTTCCCAGTATGTTGAGCATCTCAGCATACTTCCCTCCTGGTTTTGTTCCTCATGTCTGTCCCAGGCTGTATTTAACCCCATTCCTGTGTTTGTGTGTGCCCTGCCGTAGGCCCTTCACGACACTCTGGAGTTGCCTGGGAGTGGAGAGGTGTTCGAGGACGGGGAGAACCCTCCCAGAAGATGCTCCTCAGAGAGCGGCTTCACAGACTTTGTCCAGTACCAGGCAGACGGCTCAGAGGAGCCAGAACCCAGCCACCACCAACTTAAGTCGGGCCGTCGCTCCTCAGGCCCGGCCCAGGCCAATAAGCCACTGGACAAGCCTGTGATGCAGTGTTGCCTGGAGCATTTCCAACGTTTCCTCTCGCGCTTGATCACCCTGTACATTGTCCCCGGTGAAGGAGACGTGCCAGGGGCCGAGAGGGGAGAGGCAGCAGCGCGGGCTGGCCCCATCGCTCCGGACGGGACCCCACAGAGCAGCTGTGTGGACCAGCTAGCGTTGCGCTCGGGTCCTCCTGGGGAGGGTCAGAGGGTATGTGTGCCCGCCTTCACCGCTGCCTGTCAGCTCTTCCTGGAGTGCTCCAGCTTTCCTGTCTATATCGCTGAGGGCAACGTCAAGTCTTCTGCCTCACAGGACGAGCAGAATGGTAAGACACAAAACTCAGTCCAATGTGCTCATCATTCATTTACTCAGTAAAGGAAACAAGACTTCTCTCTTTTAGCTAGGTAATGACTGTATGAACATTATATTGCATTATTGTCCCATTTGCCTTCGTCCAGCATTTGTGAGGATATCATCAGCCAGCAGCTCACGCACAGGGATAAGCACTCTTGTCAAACACTTATCAGAAATATTTATCAGCTATGTGCGTATGTATGCTATATTTACATTTATTTTAATACATTTGCTTTATCATTAAGCTGAAGCTTTTATCTTGAGTGGCTAACAATAAATAGAAACTAATAGAAACATAGAAACGTCACGTAGTACAGAGCTGCAACAATACATTGCTGAAAACTGTCCAACATAGTTTGAAAAGGTTTTGATGTGTTAATGCATGTAAATCTATTCTATCCCTCCGTCCAGACAGCGAGCAGGTGCAGCCGGCGCTGTGGCTCCAGACGCTGATGGACGCCTGCTGCCTGGCCGCTGACTTCAGCATGCAGGGCGTGGCCATCTCCCTCCTCATGGATCTGGTGGGCCTCACCCAGTCTGTTACCATGGTGTCCACCGAGAGCTTTGCCTCGGGTTTCAGCGGCGACTCCGCCCAGCCCAGGAGCCCCAGTCAGGGCCGAGTGTCCGTAGTGATCAGGCCACCTCTCACTCAGGGAATACTGAAGTACATCGCCGATAAGACTGACTTTTTTAAGGTACTACAGATGTCTCTTTGACATTCAGCGGTGGATTGGTTGTGTGGGAATGACCACTTGAAATTTCACTTTGTTATTGGCACTTCAATTACTGCCATGTTACAAGAGTATATATCTTGTTCGAATTACACTCCTGATGGGTCAGAGAGAACTTGCCACCTTTGCTTGAATTTAGTCTCATGACTTGTCATATTTCACCTCCTCTTAGAATCTATACCGTCATCCTCTATTCTATACTTCTACAGAGACAACGGAAACTGCTTTAAAAACACATTTCACTGCTAGTTTAAGATATTTTGTGATAGGTCTTCTTCGCTAGCAGTCAATTCTTGCGTTTCCGGATTTTATCTTGCATCTTCTGATAGTAGAGAACACCACTGCTGTTATCAGTGCCAGCAAGAGCAGGATTTTCTCTTTCCACAACAATCCAAATCCAAACCTCCCATTTCATTTTCTGTGTTGCCTCTGTATTCCTCTCACCCCTCCCCAGAATGTGGCAGTGATCCTTTGGGACCAGCTGGGTGAAAGAACACCTCAGCACCACCAGCGCAGTGTGGAGCTCTTCTACCAGCTCCATAACCTGGTGCCTTCCTCCAGCATCTGTGAGGATGTCATCAGCCAGCAGCTCATGCACAGGGACAAGGTCAGAGCAACGCTTAACAGACATTAATTCATATAAGTCACCCCTTCACTCACTCACTCTCTGATCCTATATATTTGACAATTATTGTCGATGTCCTTTCAGAGAATTCGCCTTGAGGCCCATGTTAAGTTTTCAGTGCTGTGGCATTTGACCAGGGACTTGAACATGACTAAGTCTTCCCCCTTTAATCGCACCTTCGACAGGTAGGTCTAGTGTGCATCACATAACGTTTTTCTGTTACATTGTGATGCTACAAACACCCTAAGAGTCACGTTTTCGCCCATTGTCCGTCATCCGTCTCGTACCTTAAACTACTGACCTCCTCCGCTCCCTTCTTCTCAAGGTCCTTGTTCATCATGCTAGACAGTCTGAGCTACTGGGACCCGTCTGCCAGCTCCGTGGGCCGGGCCTGGCTGAACCAGGTCTTACAGAGACACGACATAGCTCGGGTCCTGGAGCCTCTGCTCCTCTTGCTGCTACACCCTAAGACCCACCGCGTCTCTATCCAGAGGGTCCAGGCTCAGTGCCACTGGGCCAAGGCCTTCCCCAACCCACCTGAACAGGAGATACCCTCAGAGGCTACCTATGCCAGAGACTCCGGCTTCTTAGACAGTGAGCACTGGCTTATTGAGTGACCATATTCTTCTTGTGAATATGGTCTTTTGGCATTGAAAGAGGAGATTGTGTGCACATCTAGTACCTGTGTTTAGGCCAGGTGCAGGACATCAAGGCAAGAATCAAAAAGAAGTTTAAAACATCTGCACACTGGTTTAAAGCTTCCAAACAATTTTATTAAGCTAGTAAAGAGAGGTTTATGTCATCTTCTCTGTTAATGATTTACTTATTCTTTCTAATTTTAATTTGGTGTCAATTCTTGTGTTTTACCATTCACCCAGATAATGCCTTTTTTACAACTCCTTTCTTCTCCTCTCAGGCTTCAGCCAGATGCAAGGGGCGGGACACGAGCAGCTCCGAAGCCTCCCGTTGGGCGACATGGAGCCCTTCTGTCTGACTGTCAATCCTCTAAGTGACAGCCTGTCCTTGCTTAGCCTGAGCAGTGAGAACCTGCAGCTAGCTGGTGAATATCAACCATCTGACCAGCAGGGGGAGCACCCGAGCTCCGAGTCCAGCGGCTCCCACTCGTCCACTGTGGACAATGGCAGCATTGAGGAGCTAGATGGCGACAGCAGCACAGTCAACGGCTCAGACCAGCTGCCCAGCTCCTCGGACGTTGCGTCTGCAGAGGACGAGGACACGATTGAGGAGTCTGTGTCCTGCGTTGTAGCAGAGCTCATAAGTCGGGTTGTGAGCTTGGAAGAGGAGGCAGATGGTGAAACCCTGCCTGAGACGGATTCAGACAGCACCTCCTCAGACACCTCCACCGGCATCTGTGTTGACCTGGCCCCCGATCCCGGCCCCCACCACCAGACCCTGCCGGAGATGCTGGCGGGAGGCACCCTGGAGTTCTTCTCCGTGGCAGCAGCTGACGTGACTGCAGAAGAGGAGCACAGAGAGGGTCTGACGCGGCACAGCTCGTACCCATCCATTGTTACGCTACGGGACAGCTCCGGCCCGGCCACTCCCGAACACAGCCTGCAGGTGGATGACCCCCAGGCACGCAAACGCAGCCATAGCAGCACACAGCTCAGCTTGAAAGGGAAGATCCTGGAGAAACTGGCGGACAAGTCTCCGGGGGCAAAGCCCAAAATCAAGAAGGCCAAGAGGAAAGAGGTGGAGAGGATGAGGAAGGCTGCTAGTCAGGCCGAAAAGCTACGCCCCAGCATATTCTTCGGGGACAGCCTGGATCTGGAGAACTGGTACAGCTGCGGGGAAGGGGAGGTGTCTGAGATCGAAAGCGACACCGGCTCGCCCAGTGGGGGCGCGGCTGGCTCCGTGGACAACGTTAACGGCACAGGAGCACGCAGATCGCCCTCGGCCCCGCCTCGCTTTAACATCCACCCGCTCTACCAGCACGTTCTGCTCTACCTCCAGCTATATGACTCCTCCAGGTCGCTTCATGCCCTGACGGCCATAGCGTCCATGCTCAGAGCTTCTCCCTCGGGCTTCGTGGGCGCCATCTCCACCACCAGCATCAACAACACCTACACTCCGCAGCTGTCGCTCCTCCAGAACCTCCTTGCCCGCCACCGGGTCTCCGTCATGGGCAAAGACTTCTACTGCCCCATCCCCCAGGACTCGCACTCACACTCGTTCCGCAGCGCCATGTACCTGGAGATCATCATCTCGCTCTGCCTCTACTTCCTACGTAGCTACTACTCGGCCCACGTGGTGGTCGGGGCCCAGGACCTGGCCGGGAACCGGGCCATGCAGCTGACCAGCGTCGAGGTCCTGACGCTGCTCTTCAGCGAGCTGGCCAAGGTGACGGGTGGCTCGGCCAAGGGCTTCGCCAGCTTCATCAGCGACGTGCTCTCTAAGTGCAAAGTCCAGAAGGTGGTGCTCCATTGCCTGCTGTCCTCCATATTCAGTGCCCAGAAGTGGCACGAGCAGCGGGCTGCGGGGGTCAACGCGGCCACCGTGGAGGAGGGTCTGTCGGAGGACAGCGTGATCAACCTATCGGAGGACCAGATAGACAGCTGCAGCGCCGTCCAGTCCCAGCTCCTCAGACTGCTGCAGAGCCTGGTGGTTCTGGAGCACCGGGTCCTGGTGTCGGCGGAGGAGGGAGGTGAAGGAGGGCCCGGCGGTGTGGGGGGCGCGGGGAGCGGAGGGACGGGCGCCGGCGCGGGGTTCGAGCTCCTGGGTGGTGAGGTGGAGCACGTCAACCCTCAGCAGCCGATGACATCGCTGCAGTACCTGCACGGACAGCCGATCACGGCGCAGGGCATGTTCCTGTGCGCCGTGATCAGGGCGCTGCATCAGCACCACGCGTGCAAGATGCATCCTCAGTGGATCGGGCTTATCACAGCCACACTGCCCTACATGGGGAAGGTGCTGAGGAGGGTGGTGGCCTCTGTCACCCTGCAGCTGTGTAGAAACCTGGACAACCTCCTTCAGCAGTATCGCTATGAGACAGGCATCACTGATACCAGGTACTGACGATTGCACTGTAGGCCTACTACTCAGTTCATTACAAATGTTGAATCTGTCATACATAGCAATTAGCAAATGACTTTTTTTTAGATTGAACCATGTTCAAATCATTTTGGAGGCCATGAGGGGGGTCATGAGAGGTCCCAGAGCTGGACGGGGCTCTAGACCACTGCTGAGATACCAAGCTAAAATACTGGTACTCACAATGGATGCAGCAAACCATGGCAACAACCATTACCCCATCCACACACACGCCTACTTTTTTTTCCTTTTTTTTCCTCCAATGCACACATGTAGCTAGCCCTTGTCCAAAAGGACAAACACGGATGGGCCATCAATAGGATCATTTTATAATTATTAATGCATCATTTTATGTTTATGCTGCCAGGATTGGTATCCTGCTCAGTATACATTTCAGCAAAACATTTGGAATTATTGCGTGATAAAAAAGCTATAAAGCAACATTATGTAAAATACTGCAGGTATCCAAGAATAGAGTACTTGTACTCGGTCATATCGGTGCAGCTAATTTTTTAGGTGTAAGTTTTAACCAAGATTATTAGGGGCCCAGGATATCAAGACATGGCCCTGCAAATGGGATATAATGTACTAGTGATATAAGGTTTACAATAGCAGGTTTAATATGATTTATGTCACTAGGTGGCACTGTTGACCATCACATGCCTTGCTTATCCACCACTACAAATTACCATTAGCTAGCTTCCTTGACTTATTTTAATCAACAAAACATTATTTTAACCAATCTGTATGGTAGATTATGTTAATACATACACATCTGCAGTGGTTGGAGGAGGTCTCCCTTCTCTTCCTTTGATATATTTTGACCCTGGTGTCAGTTACAGTAGACGGCGCACCGGATTGGACACTAGATGCGCTGCCATCTTTATTTTATTGTAGGTTGGGTTATGTTTTAATTACCTCTCTTTGTCGGGAGAGGGAGAAAACAAACTCTGACACTTTGAATACTATAGTACAATTGAATTATGAAGAACCAAGAAGAATGACATTTAAACCTCTTTATTCTCTTGACATTGTAGACCTCAGTGGATGGCTCTGTGCATCCCTCCTGATCTGATGCTCACAGTGCTGGAGGGGGTGACTGCCATCATCCACTACTGTCTACTGGACCCCACTGCCCAGTACCACCAGGTGAGGGTGCTGTGCACTACAAATTGATCTTATCCACTCTGGCCCACTGTCTTTTCTCATACATAAAAAATAAAATAAAGATGTCCATTTAGAATATCAACTGACAATGCCATTTAATGTTCCAAACCTTTATGTACTTGACTCTGGAACAGATTTAACTCATTTGTGCTTATTAAGTGCACAAATGCGCTTATTAAATAAGCACAAATGAATTACATGTAACCTGTTCCAGAGTCAACGTATCACATTAACAAATTTGAAAATAGACTCCAATGAAATAATTCCCCCCAGTCCATTTATAAATGTGTTAATATGATATGATGATGTTGTGCATTCTATAGTATTATACAGCATATATTCATAGAACATCCATTACTTTTGTCCAAGCATTTGGCTTAATGTGCATATCCCACTTTGTTCACCTAGTTGCAGGCAATTGAGAGTGTTGACCAGAAGCACCTGGCAGAGGCTCGTGCAGGTAGGAATGGGACAATATGAAAATTACATTATTGTGGCAAAAAGAATTGCGATTAACGATATTATCGCGATAATCAAAATATGCTTAAAACTCAAAATGCCACTTTTGTTTACCACTTGAATTCACTTGAATGGATTTGTGTAGAGTGAAATTAGAGTGTAACAAATGTGGTCTTTACAGGTTATCAAGTATAGAGGGTTTAAGTGGTACTTCGAATTCACCCTCGTAGTGTATGACGGAGAACAATTTCACGATTAATTAAAATCTCTGCGATATGATTATTGTGAGCGTATTTTTTTTATCACAGTAAACGATAACGATTATGGTCCCATCCCTTCGTGCAGGCATCCTGTCCATCCTCCATACCATCATGTCGTCCGTCACCCTGCTGTGGAGCGTTCTCTACCACGCCGACAGCTCCGACAGGCCTGTGGCTGCCTCCGCTGCCTCTACCTCCAACATCAACCTGGGCTCCACCAAGGTATGCTGGGAAAACAAACGGCGCCCCGCCGGAGAGAACAATTTACATTAACCCGGCCGTTAAGACCTGAGGCTGATTCTACAATTCTAAATCGGTTAGTTCTCAAACTTTTTCTGGTCGAGGACCCCTCAAATTGATATGTATTTGACCGCAAACCCCCCATCAAACCCCCCCCCATCAGAAGAGAACATTTGTGTTAAAAAAATCTAAATTATTCAATTATTTTCTAACAAGAGAGGTTAAAGATTTTTTAAAGATTTAAAGATTTTTCAAAAATAGCAAATTTACAAGATGCAGCCTTTTCTAAACGACTGTTCTAAATCCTAAGAGTTCTCTGAAAACCTTGTGTTGCTATATATATCTGCAGCTAAAATCTGAAATGACACGGATGCTTTCCCGGTTTAATGGGTTAAGTCAATGAGCCAGTAACATCTCTGTCTAGTTGGGAGATATATACTCCCAAGCAGTATTTAATTATTTTTTAGAAGCACAGTTATTTATTCTCTGAATAATTGTAGTTGAGCTGTTAGCTACAGAAAATTAAATGTGAGAGGAATGAGCTTTTTAAAGTCCAATTTGTGCGAGCTTTATCTAGCATCCTACTGCTGCTTTGTTTCACATTATACTGAGTAGAGCAGACAGAAATATTTTGTTATCATGGTGTTACAGGAATCTATAATATATTCCTAAATTGCACTTCCCTCAGGAGTAGTTTGTGTTGTCTGGAGCCTTGCCCAAATGAAATGAAGATGAATAACAGAGGACATAATTTTAACTTTGTGGTAGTCTCAAAGGAGAAAGGAACTGCACTGCAGTTTTCTCAGAACTTACTGACAAAATAAAAATCATTATGATTTCCCTGGGACATGGTAGCAGCTACATACAATATATTGTTGCTGTCAGGCAGAAACGTGGTATCTCCATTTTTTATATTTTTATATATTTTTAATACATTAATTTTATTTTTGGGCGGTGAAACCGCCCCTATAAGTGAGGTTTGGAAATTTGGACAATTATCCTGCGCTGTGATTGGCCAAAAAGTACCCCGCCTAACCCTGCACCGTGATTGGCCAATCACAGTCAATTCAGGACTGTGATTGGCCAGTGTCACATGACACATGTGCATAGCCCTATATAAGAAACCATAACTTAAAAAAAACATAAATTTGGTTTTTTTTAAGTTATGGTTTCGTCCATCATAAAGAGTGTTTCAATAAATGTATTCAAAACACCGCCCACTTCACACAGGGTGTGATTTTTTTCATAATAACAGTATTGAAAGTAACGGAAATAGCTGATCTACAAGCGCACAATGCGTCGTATTCACTATTTTTGAAACATTTAGGAAATTGTTGTCTGCCGGTTTTATAAATATTTAGCCAAAGAAATATATTAACACAAGCTTGTAACTACATTGGATCCATTGGAACGCAGGTTCCTTTTTACATTTCCTGATAAGTTGCGGTTTTGGACATACAAGGCACTCTGCAGTTTTAAATAAGTGACCTTTGATGTTTTCCTTATGGACTATAACTCGACAAGCTTTAACCAGGGTTTGTTTGTGTCTACTCAGCATCTTGGATTTAACAGGTGTTTTATTTCCTCCCGGCTCATAGAACCTCCGCCAGCAGATTCTTGAGCTGCTGGGTCCAATCTCCATGAACCACGGGGCTCATTTTATGGCTGCTATTGCCTATGTCTGGAATGAAAGGAAAAATGCCAAGACTCCAGCAAGGATCAAGGTTGGTTTCATAAAACTGCAACATATATCAGGTTGTCTTCTTGGCAGCTCAGTGGACTAATTTGCAATATACAGTGATGAATTATGTGCTTCTCTGATATTTTCTTCCTCACTTCACTGTCTATATTATGTACTGTATCGTACTGTATATTATTTCCTTTCTCTTAGTTTCTACTATTCTTACAATATACCATGTGTGTGTGTGTGTCTGTATGTTCCCGGTTTGTTTGGTAGGTGATACCCGTTGCCAGTGAGGAACAGCTGCTACTGGTGGAGTTGGTGCGCTCGGTGAGCGCCATGCGCACAGAGACGGTCATGCAGACGGTCAAGGAGGTCCTAAAACAACCTCCAGCCATTGCTAAAGAAAAGGTTGGTCATTTCCATCAAGGGCCCACAATATATACAACTACCGACTTTTACCAGTGCAGACATCACAAAGTAAAGTTATCCGTTTTCATTTAACTCGGAGAGTGTACAAATTTAATCCACCGAATGGATCCACATTTCACACTATGGAGTTTACTGTGCAGTCCCTCATCTTAACTGTATTAGTGAAAGTGATCTCAATATTTCCACGGCTAAAATGTCTTTTACGGTAGTGAAATGTAGTGTAACTCCCTACATTATCCCAATTCCTTCATCTCTTTTTTTCTCCAACAGAAGCACCTGTCTTTGGAAGTCTGCATGCTGCAGTTCTTCTATGCCTACGTCCAGAGGTGAGATCTGTGCTTCTCAACATCTGAATGCACCTGGCTCATACTGTAGGACCCTAGTCTCTCGCTGATTTTAACCCATTAAGACCTGAGGCAGATTCTACAAATGCCTTCTAAATCAATGGTTCTCAAACTTTTTCGTAATTCAAAATTATTCAAGATTTTTCAAAAATAGCAGATAATGACTAAACTTTCTCGGTTTTGATGGGTTAAACCAGTAGACCTTTCTGAAAGTTTCATCATGCTTTTTTTGTTCAGAACCTCATATTCATCAAACCTTGTTCTTGTGAATTATTGGCAATACGTTTCATGTATAGTGAAACCTCAGTGTTAAATTAACAAAAAATGGACCCACAAGGGTCCATAATTATTTAACACTTCAGATTTGACAGTATAATAATATGCTGTCGATTGTCCCCCCCTAGGATTCCTGTGTCTAGTTTGGTGGACAGCTGGCCATCTCTGCTTGCACTGCTGAAAGACTCTGTACAGCTGGGACTTCCTGCCCCTGGACAGTTCCTCATACTGGGGTTCGTTTTATCTCCTCCACTCTTCCATGTGGAACTGTTCTCTCTTTACACTCCCAACCTATCTGGCTTAGCCTCAAACTGTAACCAGTCAGTGTGTGGTTGTTAATACAAAGCAGCTAATTAACTGGTGGTTGAGTAGCTCAGAAGCATTCAGTCCTTAGAGACTCAAACCTCTCACACCCCGGCAGTGGATAAGGATAAGGATAATTCCTTTTAACAGGACGTTCATGAAAGTCCTTGCGGGCTTGTTTCCAATGAGGGCCTGTGCGCAATTAGGGGTTAAGAGTCTTGCTCAGGGACAAATTTCATTTCATCGACACATATTAGGGCATTAACGAATAGTGATTTATGGTATTCGAATTATTCGACCCAAAAGTATTCGATTATTCGATTTGATTATAAAAAATTAAAAAATTAAACATTTTAAAAAAAGTTTTTTTTTTTTTTTTTTTCAATTGCATTGATGACTCGACTCAAGGAATGCGAGTTGACGTCACACCAGAGCTCACAGCTGCATGTCTGCTCTAGAAAAGCCACTAAAAAAAAAAATTCTTAAAAAAAAAAAAAAAAAATGCTTTTTTTTTCTTTTTCTTTTTTTTTCTTCGAATAGTCGAATAGTGGTTTGATAGTCGAATAGTCGGTTTGATATTCGAATATTCGAATATTCGACTATTCTGTGAATGCCCTAACACATATGCTGGCGTGGCCTGGAATCGTACCTGGGGCAACCAAGGCCTCTGGCTCCCTAGGCGGGCTCACTAACCACTCAGCTATGGCCGCCCCTAAAGGCTGACATGCGGTATAATGTGTTGGTTTTCTTCTCCTCTCTAGGGTTCTGAACGAGTTCATCTTAAAGAACCCCAATCTGGAGAGCAAGAAGGACCAACGGGAGCTTCAGGTAATTCCTAGCCTGGCATGGCCAGACTAATATCACTGCGTAGATATTATTCTGGAATCTCTGTGTGGAACCTGCATTTCCGAGGGGGAAATTAAAAAAATGCCTCTGGTGATAAACCTGCCCCATATGTGCATGCTGGGCTCTGATTGGTCCAGCACAACTTCGGAGGAAGCGAAATGAAATCTCTATTGAGAGGGGCCAGACCTAATCTGCCAAGGGCAATCTTTTTTTTGCAATGGCAGATTCATCTGGAACCAGGCTAGGTAATTCCATCCATAATGTTTTTTGATAATAGTTACTCATTCGTGTTTCTCTCCAACATGGTGTCTTTCTCTCTACACATGTGCTACGTTGCACTTCAGTAGTTGGGTCGTTGCTCTCTCGGAATTTAAAAGCTTCAACTGCTGTATTCACGGAATATCACTCCTATACGCAGGATGTGACCCATAAGGTGGTGGAGGCTATCGGGACCATCGCAGGCTCCTCTCTGGAGCAGACTACCTGGCTGAGGAGGAACCTGGAGGTCAAGGCCTCTCCTCAGATAGTTGTGGAAGGGAACAACCTGGAGTCTGATGTGGAAGGTGAGGATGCTTATAGTATCTGCACAGCGGCCTTATGGGACCTCACAATTGTACCTGTGAATGTGTCATTGCATATTGTGTTAATTACTTTCAGCTGCTGTAGGTACAATTTAGTACATTTATACACATGTTGGAACTTGCACAACTTGCACACTTGAAACTCTATTAATACATCTTTTGTGGTCTGGACCTGTGACCTGACTTGATGAATATTGAAGTAGATCGTTATGTTGTCACTTAACAAAAAGAAGGTGCGTTACTAGAGTTAAGTGTGCAGCCTTTATTTTATTGTCACTTAAGCTGGTTTGACACTAACTAGTCTTGCTCTATATAGAACGAGCACACCATTCAAAGTAATAGGGTGACCGAATAGAACAGGGCATGGGAGTTCAATGGAGAAGTGGCCTCTTGTTCTATTCAGTTCCTCAAGCTCTATATAGGTCTCCAAGCATGATATTTTATGTGAATGAATTGTGGTATTGTGAGAAAGGGGGGGGGGGACAAAAAAATAACAGGTGTATCTTTTGGTCATGTGCACTCGATATGTTGAAGTTATCAGCCCACTGTGGTGTTGTCTGCTCTCACATCAGCATGGCTGCATGCATGCTGTGCTGTACTAATGGTCGGTGTATGTCTTTTTAGATTTAATGCTCACAGTGACGGAGACTGCCAGCTTCACTCCATCAGTATACAGTGTTCACGCACTCACACTGCTGGCTGAGGTAAAACAACACACTCTAGCCTGTCATCTGGCTCTGTGCAGTACATCTTTCTTTCAGCCCGCCGGTTATTAATATACTTTTCACACTGCATCTCGATTGTGTCGGGCCAAGTTTGTTTTCTAGGCCTGTGCACTTCTAAACATGTACAAGTCTGGACACGGTCATACACTAATACACTCCCACTGAACCCCTAATGGCTGATTTATAATCATATCCCTGCCCCTACTTCAGTCCTTATAAGCAAACCAATAAATCAATAGGATTGGACTTGAGGTGGCGCTGAAGAATTGAATTCCCTGGCTGACTGCTCCTAGCTTGGCTCTCTTGGCTAACTGTGTATGGTGCAGCTATTTGCTGCCGATTGCAGCTCTTAGATTAATGTGTTTTACTTAGCGCAATATATTAGATGCTGTGCTGCAAAGCACATCGCCATTATGCTTTGTGTTTTCATATTGGTGCAGTGTTGTAATGCTGTGGCCATACTGAATTCTAATTTACAGCCAAGGAACCTCACAGAGAACGCATGGAGAATTACAGCTTCTGAAAACATTTTCGAAGCAGAAAGTAATATTGTTGCCACTTACAGCCAATTGCCGGAACACTTTTGGTTGGTTTGTGAGTTAATCAATCTGGCCACCAATGTATTCACTTTGCTATTAAAGCAATTTCACTGCGGAAATAATGCAAGTGTCTGGTGAGCTCTGACATCTACCTTGCTGGTTTTAAAAAATACTTTTGGAGCTGGATCCAGTGTGCGTACTCTGTTTTCTTTTAGCTCTTAAGTCTACCAGCCACTGTGGGTACTAGATTAAAGATGTGAACCCTATGGTCCCTATTTTATAATAGGCAAACATCCGGTGAAAATAGGCTAACATTCGCCGGAAATAGCTGATCTACAAGCTCACAACGCTTCGCATTTTGAGCTTGTAGATCGTCTATTTTTGGCTAAGATATTAGGTGTGGAGGGGATCAACTATAGACCCCTGGGTGACCCCAGTTAATGAACTAATTGAAGTTTATATATGGTTAAAGTAGTTAAAAAGATCCCTTGCCCTGTTTGGAAGCATGGTGCTGTACGTCCATGCTTCCAACTAACAAGTGACCAACTCCAGTCCATACAGTATACCATCACTGTCAGGAGGAAAACGTGTATGTCCAAAACCATTGCCTTTTTTAAGGAAATTGAAAAAACAACCTGTGTTACTGTGGATACCGAAAGTAGCAGATCTACAAGCTTGTGAGCTTGTAGATCGACTATTTTCACTACTTTGGTGAGACACTGTCATATGACGAAGTAGAGCATTCATTTAGAAAGAAATATGTGTGTGTGTCAGGTGCTGGCTCATCTCCTGGACATGGTGTTCTACAGTGATGAGAAGGAGAGAGTTATCCCACTGCTAGTTAACATCATGCACTATGTGGTGCCCTACCTCCGTAACCACAGGTTAGAACTTTTGCACAAGTTTTAGTAGTTGGTGTTAAGGCATCCTGTTATCTTTTAATTTGAATGTTCACATTAAGTTATATAATGCCATAGGATGATATGGCTTTTGATATTGAAATGTACTCTGTTAACTTTTTTCTTTCAATTTAGAAAATGGCAAAGTATAAAAGAGAAATATTTTGAAATGTTAATGGAGAAGAATCAATACTCCCTCATTAACTCATTCCCTGCCTAGAACGACTAAAACGACTTTTGTCCTTTAAGCCCCCCCTTTTTATTTTTTTTTTCTTATTTATTTATTTATTTTTTAACCCAAAGACCAAGGAGATATGATTTGTTGAAGATCTAGACTCCCATCCACTTCACTGTTAACTTAAAACTTAAACATTTTGTATCTCGGCTCCTGAGTACTTTTTTTTTTTAATTAAAAATCTCTGGCAGTGGGCAAACGCAAAAAAATAAAGTTCTGGCAGTGAATGAGTTAAGAAATGAGAGAGATGAAGCTACTTTATTTAAGTGTGACCATGAGTCACATTGTAATAAAAATGGCGGTTCAGAGTGATGCATTCTGTCGTTCCTCTCTTCTTGGCAGTGCCCACAATGCCCCCAGTTACCGGGCCTGTATCCAGCTGCTTAGCAGTCTGAGTGGGTACCAGTACACCCGGCGCGCCTGGAAGAAAGAAGCGTTCGACCTCTTTATGGACCATACTTTCTTCCAAATGGATTCCTCCTGTGTCAGCCAGTGAGTAGGGAGAGGGACATGGCTTGTGCGTGAGTTGGTCAGTCTGTCTGTGTGTACCCACATGGAATATTGGCCTGTTAATTAGCAACACAATTTACTTATTTTTCAGTTGGAGAGCCATCATTGACCACTTGATGACTCACGATAAGACCACATTCCGAGACCTAATGAGTAAGCTTTGATCAATCAATCAATCTAATTTGTTGTCGACGTGTATTACGACCGGGTGTTGACATACACCAGTTTCAGCTATGTTTATAATAAAATCAACAGGTCAGAGGTGTATGCTTATCCTCATCATATGTTAGCTATACAGAACCCTATAACTGTCCTCTGCATTGTTTTTCTTTTGAAGTTTTGTATCTCCACTGCATAATTGGTCTAATTCTGTACATCCCACACAATCATTTTGAACTGAATTAAAGCTTCTGTGAACAGATATAAGATTATTGGCTAGACATTGGTGTAGTATGTCATCAACAAATTAATTGCATGTGTTGTAATCCTGGAGCATGCAATCAGTTGAATGACAATATCTATGTGATATAGTAATAGCCTAGCGGCTAATATCTGCTAGACTCATGGTGTCTGTGGGGGTGTCCTTCCAGCCCGTGTGGCCGTGGCTCAGAGCAGCTCTCTGAACCTGTTCACCAACCGGGACGCTGAGCTGGAGCAGAGGGCCATGCTTCTCAAACGGCTGGCCTTCACCATCTACAGCAGCGAGGTGGACCAATACCAGAAATACCTTCCAGACATACAGGGTAAAGAAAAAGAGATCTTCCCCCGTAAAAGAGGTCCTGTGGGATTTCACCTCTATAAATACAGGTCAATTAATTAAAGAAAAATAAGACTAATCTTTTGTTTACAAACAAATATCCAAAAAGTGTATGCAAGTCTGATAGTGATCTACTGAGAGCTGAATCATGAGTATTCTTGACTTAATGGTGTATAAGTGACTAATTGTTCCTTGTGTTCTGAAGTTGGAGTTGAAGTTGTACAGTAAATTAAGTCATGTTCAAACTTTCCCATGAACAAGTTTGTGTAGTTCAGTTCTAAATGTTCCCATTTCTGTACAGAACTACAAAAATATTTTCAGTGCTCGAACATACGGTACATGCACTAGGGCACAGCCACTCTAAACATCCTTGCTTTCTCAAACAACATGCTTTTCTACACCCATTGTCACAAAGTAGTTGTAGAATTGGTTTTCCGTTCACACGCCCCATGAGGCAGATCCTTATCCTCTCTGTTGTGTTCATGTGTGTGGGTTCAGAGCGCCTGGTGGAGAGCCTCCGACTGCCTCAGGTGCCAATCCTCCATGCTCAGGTGTTTCTGTTCTTCAGAGTTCTGCTGCTGCGCATGTCTCCACAACACCTCACCTCACTGTGGCCCACCATGATCACCGAACTGGTCTGTACTATTACAGTCTTGTGCTCACACACACACTCACTCAGTTTCTCTCACACTCTCACAAATTATGTGCCTCATACTACTGTATGACAATGACAGAGCTCATATCTCTGCAAACCTCTCTCTGCAGGTGCAGGTGTTTTTACTGATGGAACAGGAGCTAACGGCAGATGAGGACATATCCAGGTAACTGTTGACATCAGTGCAAGCAATACTATATATGAGTGCATTGCAGCAGCAAAGATAGAGCTAACTTTTTATTGTCCATCAAATGGCTAACGGTTGAAACACATAAAAAGCTGTTGTTAGTAGAAGACCTGTTTTCAATGTACTAATATGATTTTGTAATAATATAAAATTATTATTATTTATTTTTTCATAAGGTGAAATTCTCCCTTCATTGAAACTGTTCATACATATTGAATGAATTAACAAAAATGTACGTATGTATTTAATGTGTCCTATTATCAATTTCCCCATGTGATGAATTATCCTCTCCTCTCCATCTCTAGGACATCAGGGCCATCTGTGGCCGGGTTGGAGACCACCTACTCAGGAGGGAACGGCTTCTCCACATCCTACAATAGCCAGCGCTGGCTCAACCTCTACCTGTCTGCCTGCAAGCTGCTAGACCTGGCTCTGGCACTACCCTCAGAGAGCCTGCCACAGTTCCAGATGTCAGTACAAATATGCCTGTTTGCGTCAGGTGTTGTTTACAATAGAGAAGCAATGAGCACGTGTCCATATAAATATATTAAACTGTAATGTATTTTGTATATCATCCAAAGTCATCCAAAGACTATTGCCCATTGACTAGAAGTTAAAGTATGTATACTTTACATTGCTGCTGATATAATTTTCCAAAGTATCATACCATAGAGTTTGGCACAATCACGTTCATGTTGACATGAATTCAAATGTGATTTTCATTCGTACAATAATATTTTCTCCAGGGGACTATTTGCTAGACTTTTCAAATCAATCTACATTTTCAACTGGATTACAAACCAAGGGCCCAGCTTCCTGCTTTGAAATTGACTCGAATAAGGAAGACCGTTCAAGTGACAGTTCATATGAATGGCCTGTAGTTTCGCTGTTTTACCCCTGCTGGTGTCAGAAAGAATTTATCTCAACGCAAGTGGATGGGTTTTTGACGAACTTTTGACTTGATTTTCTTACCTCGATAAACATTGTCATAAATACTATATGCTTCCAATCGCTAGTTTAAAGTCTCCTTTCAATCATCATGATATGCGTTTTGGTAAATTATGGTCCCATTTATTTTCAAATTGACGATAAAGTAGGCTATGGTCTAGGAGGGGCGGGATGATTTGATTGACAAGCTACACAACCAATAGCATTCATTCCCCGCTCCCGCTCTTTATTGACAAGCTACCCAACCAATACTGGTCTGGTTGCATTCTGCAGGATATGACGTGATATGACGCGATATTGAAAGAGGGCGGATTTGAAATTCCTGAACAATCGGCTTCATTTACGGTCTGTAGAAACCAATGGCGTAGCTTCGTCCATTCTTTTTATACAGTCTATGATTAAAACACAACAATAAAATAACTGACAAAAAAATAAAGGCAACGGAAAGGTCACTGTGTTGGATTACCTAACTCAAGCACGTTTTAGGTCTCTGCAAGTTGACTTTAACACAGTACTGAAATGAAAAGATGGTATGCTTTGGAAAATCGTCTGCCATAATGACATACAATAACTCATGTATGTATCTTTTAAAGTCATGGTCACATACTGTGTGCACTGTATCACCATTTGTTTCCCTACTAAGTCAAATACAACGTAAAATGTCTGCTATATTACCCTTCCAAATATATGATTTTGTGTTTGCCTACTCAGAAGAACTCTCTCTTGAAAAGGTAGAGGTTGAATCACACTGATGAAATAAAGAACCCAGTGCCTTAAAGTGTGCTATCTCATCCCAGGTACCGCTGGGCATTCATCCCAGAGGCCTCAGATGACTCTGGCCTGGAAGTGAGACGCCAGGGGACCCACCAGCGAGAGTTTAAGCCCTATGTGGTCCGACTGGCCAAGCTGTTGAGGAAACGAGCCAAGGTATTTTGACCGCTTCTGTCCATTGTAATAAGCCTGCAGGGGTGACTTGCTGATTGAGACAAAGTAGATTTTACAAAGCATGTGCATGGGGCAAGACTGATTAACTGTTCCCTTTGAAGTGAAACCTTCTGCCTAAATACGAGTGACTCATTCTAGGTGCACCCTGGCAGGGTGGGATTTCCCACCCGTGAGTGAGTATGAAGCAAGAGCAAAATGGCCGCAGTGTTGGTCAATGTCACAGCCCTGTTGATGTTGCGAGTGCCTTTGTTTGTTCTTTTTTTTTTTACGTTTTGTTTATAATTATTTATAAAAATAAAATTTAAAAAATCACTTACTCACAGGTAATAGTCATTACTGCCTTTGTTTGTTCTATCTAATCTGTCGATCCCCCACCCCCACCCCCTGGCACAGAAAAACCCAGAGGAGGACTGCTCCAGCCGCACTCTGTCCTGGGAGCCGGGTCACCTTACGCTGACCCTGTACGTGATCCGCAGCATGGAACAGCTCCTGCCTTTCTTCAACCTGCTCAGTCAAGTGTTCAACAGCAAGGCCAGCAGCCGCTCGGGTCCCGGCTACGCCCACGGCGCCGGCGACGGGCCTTTCCCCGGACACAAGGACGCCGGACACAAGCTGGAGAGCCAGAAAGTGTTCTGGAGCCGTGCTCGGCAGGACATTGAGGAGATGGTGGAAAAGGACTTCCTAGAGGGTCTCATCAACAAGACGTGAGGGTGGAGAATACAGGAACTTGGAGGGAGGGAGGGGGGTGGCGGGGGAGATGAATCATCAACACTAGTGAAGAAACTCAACTTGTATATACAAAGTGAAGAGAATATCAGTGGGAAGCTTTTAAAAGTTTGTACATTTGTTTTGTTTGTTTTTTGTATTTATAATGAACAATTTTACTTTTCAAAAGCTATTCTATTTAATTTTAATTATTTGTATATAAGCAGCAGATTTGACATTTGGTGTGAGCCCTTCGGGACAATGTGAAGATGCTGTGCCATTCCATATCGATGTGACTTAATAAAATAAAGACATCAACATTCAATGTCTTCGTGACATTAATCAAGTATTGAGTCGCATGCTTTATTCTAAAAGGAGTCTTACACCTCCTCGGTCGCATGAATTCACATTTTAATGTCGCCTGGTGAACCATCCCTGATGCGTGAATTCACGCGACAGGGATGGTTCACCAGGCTAGCACCTTGGACTACTGTTCTAAATTGTTAGGTTGTATGGTGTTTGTCCTATTAATTCGACTGATCACTGGTAGAGAAACTAAAACCTAGAAGCAAGAAGAACTTGGAGGAGGTGCAGTGGTGCTCTCTGTTCCACGCCCTGGCCTGACAGATCCTGGCAGACAGATCCATACCAACGGTGAATCACAACTATTGGTCCGGGAAACACCGCACAAAATATGACCAATTATCGGGCACAGATGCTTTTCCGACAGCCTAGCTGATGGCCTCACAATGTCTTGGTGAGAGAGGGCTGAAAATGGCCGATCCACAAGCTCACAATTCATCACTGAGATGATTTGTGAGCTTGTAGACCTGCTATTTACGTGTGCAACACTTGCACGACGGAGTATAAATTAAGCATTACAGTCTTCATCGTCTGACTTTCAAGGCACCTCAGTGGAAGAGATTGATAGACAGAACATGTCACAGTTGTCACACTTAGTTTAGCCTCGATCTCCAGGCTTTTATTTTACACTTAGTTCTGAGCCTGCTTGCTTGTTGTGGCTATAGATAGAACTTTTAGCCCTAATTCCATTTCTCCCCCATTGTAACGATCAACTAGCCTGACAGTCTGAATTTCCATTTTGTTTCACTTCATTATTCAGTCTGAAAGTGCTCCCCATATTGCAGCCGTTTCCTGAGAAGAGTGATTAGCAAGTTCATCCCCTAAGTAATCACATGCCAGCCACACAATTTGACAAGGGACTGAATTTGGTGTGACACTGAACTCTGAGATGTAATTTCCGATCTCAGTAGATGGTTTCTGAAGCCTGAATTTACATTTCGTTTCACTTCATTATTTCTGTCTTTTCAAAAATGGCATCAATAGCAACATTAAGTCTATCCGCTAACATTACTGAAAATATGTTGTGCCAGGGACCCCCATAAGAGAAGATTTGTGTTTTAAAAAAAGCGAACAGCTTGTAGCCTACATTTGCTATTATTCAATAGACATAGTATAAAATGTGATTCAAATGATTGTGAACTGAACTAATTTTGCAGAGGAAAAGCACCCCACATTGAGGACCAATGTCCATGTAGCTGGCTACACATGCTCCTCCACACTAACTTCCACAGCCACACCCACTCAACCCTTTCACCTCTATCAGCCTTAGATGCTCCATATTGTTGGATACAGTTCTTAAATTGTGCTTAAAATTGTCCTGATGTCCAGTAGGCCTATACTAGTTGAAGAAACTGTTGTGGAGTTCAGAACAATAGTTTTTTGTTTTAATATTTATGTCAATGTAAATAATAATTTTGATGAATTCTAAATTGCACAAATTTTGTTTTAACCATAGAATATAAATGAAAGCACAAAAAACCCTTAATGAAATATACTTATTTATTTTCTCGGTTCTCAGGGGAATAAAATGTTTAGTTAACATGGCGGGGGTGTTGCCAGTGGTGTAAAGTAACTAAGTACATTTACTCAAGTACTGTACTTAAGTATGATTTTGAGGTATTTTTTACTTAACCAGAGTATTTCCAATTTTCAGTACTTTTACCTCTACTTCACTACATCTCAGAGGCAAATATTGTACTTTTACTCCACTACAATTATTTGAATGCTTTAGTTCCTAGTTACTTTGAAGATTATAATTATTATTACAAAACATACATCAACCACTTCAGCCCTATATACATTTCGGCCATTTGAAAATAGCAGATCTACAAGCTCACAATGCGTTGTGATGCATTGAGAGCTTGTAGATCTGCTATTTTCAAAAGCTGTTTTTGAAATCTTGTAAATGCTGTACTTTACTACTTTTGGTACTTACAGTACATTTTGATGCCAATACTTTTGTACTTACCTGTAGCAGAGTATTTCTACATTGCAGTATTGATACTTTTACTTAAGTAAGAAATGTGAGTACTTTTTCCACCACTGGGCGTTGCATGGGTTGGCACTGATGCTGATGCTGATGATGACGCGTCACCTGACTCAGTTCAGAGGGCGGAGTGACATGCGAGATGGAATATAAATAAATTAATAAATAAACCACAGAGAGAGGATGATGCACATCCACTGAGAACACACCATCCATCCATCCATCTGTTTGACGCTTGGCCGGTGGGTTTTTGGGGGCTCTTGGTGGGCCTCAGAGAGAGGAATTAATCGATGGAGTTGGTTCTGTACAAGAGAAGCGACATTCTCCGCTGATAAACCCCCAACAACAAGGACGCAGCAGCAGCAGCAGCAGCACAGTGTTGTGGTGCTGAGGAGGTGAGGAGGAGGATTATCCTTATTATCCAGGAGGAGGAGAGAGTGTTGGGACCGTCGAGCAGCAGCAGCATCATCCTGGACCGTCGAGCAGCAGCATCATCCGGATCACCCTCGTTTTACAACCATACAGAAATAACGTGTTTACAGTAAGAGATGGAAGCTTTTTTTTAGCTACTCTTAAAAGGGCTTTTCGTATTAGACTTCATATAAATCACTGGCCTCGTTTATGTAGAGAACCAGCTCTATAGCCTATACTACACACCAAGGATCATTATATCCAAGCTCATGATTGTTCTATAAATGCATGTGAGCGATACAGTATAGCCCAAAGTATCCTACAGTATAGACTGTAGAGGAGAGGGGAAGAGCAACACACTATCTCTGAAACCAACGATATTGTATATATTGTAGCGATCCCAGGAAATCCGCTACATATCCTCTTAGTATTAGGCTACAGTGAAGCAGGGCTGGTCGCCTCTCCTCCCTGCATCGTGACGGCAGCAGCCTGGTGGAAGACCTGGGACTGCAGGCCGTTATCATTGGGGGACCGAATCTGACGTTTTGATTGACGTTTGAGGAGACCGAGAGGAGAAGATGTCGGGCCAGACGCTGACGGACCGCATCGCCGCGGCCCAGTACCAGCTGACGGGGTCCGACGTGTCGCGGGCCGTCTGCAAGTCCACCACGCACGAGCAGACGGCACCAAAGAAAAAACACCTGGAATGTAAGTAACCAGTCCACCCCCTCCTCCTCCTCCCATCCTATCTTTATCCCTATCCTCTCCATTAATTAGGCCTACTACAACTAGGCCACCATGTCATGCACAGTGACAAGGGTAGCCCCGTTTGGAACCACACTCTCCTCCACTATAGCACCGAGATGAGGTCCCGCTGTGTAGGATCCCCGCAGAGCTAGGGTCCGTGTCCGTCCAAATGCAGTAAAGATCACCTTTTACGCAACATCGTATCCAAAAAGTAAAGGTAGTCCGAGACACCTACAGATGTTTTACATTTCGCCGGAAAGTAAAATTTAACCAACGGTGTTAGGAAAACCCGTTTAAAACGCTTATTTAGTCAGCATGTGCCATGTTTTGCCATTCAACCCGGAAGAACCCCCGACGGCAGGTGCCAGTACTGCTTCCGATTCGGCTACAATGAGAAAACGTGGCACAGGCCGACTAAATAAACGATTTAAACGTTTTTTTCAATCCCGTCGGTCAAATTTTACTTTATGGCGAAATGTCAAACATCTGTAGGTGTCGCGGACCACCTTTACTTTTTTGATACGATGTTGCAAAAAAGGTGATCTTTACTGCATTGGAGGCGAGACAGCGGGACCTCATCTCGGAGCTATCGTGGAGATTGAGGTTCCAAACGGGGCTAGCCACACACACACACACACACACACACACACACACACACACACACACACACACACACACACACACACACACACACACACACATATTATGTTTTAGAGGCAGCCTTTACATTCATTTGGTTTGAGATTCTAATTGAAAGGGCCAGAGTCAGACCAATAATTCCAGTACATTCTGCCATTAAAGTGCTCCATCCACCAAGGAGCACTTAAGCTGAAACAGAGACAAGTCGTCCCTCAAACAATTACAGTCCCTGATGATGGACTTTCATCCTTCCTTCCTTCTCTCCTGTCTCTCTTAGCGTTTAGCACGTGCAAAATGAATTCTTGCTCCAGTGGTGGTGAAATGCATTATTGAAAAGGTCATGGGTGGTGTTAAAACAATAAACATATGGTACTTTATCCTGTTGTCACACACACACATGTGTGCTTCAGGCTGTATTCTTGACTTAAGCCATTTACAAACAATTAAATGAGGTAGGAGGAACTCAGTGATATCTTTCACACACATTTCAGTCTCTGGAAGAAAAAAAAAAGATTTTGTTACACATTTTTAATGATGCATAGGTAAAGAGAGATGCCTGCAAAATTAATGGTTAAGTGCTAACAGGCTCCCATGTGTTCAAAAGCATCTCTACAATATAGAGATGGACATATTATGTGCAGATGATTATTTTGTAAGTAGAGAGAGGCCACCTGGGAAACAGAGGATCCCAGGTTTGATTCCCGGCCCCCCTATGTGTCGAGGAGCCATCTGCTGGGTGAAGCTGAAACTGAATTTCCCCCGTGGGATTAATAAGGTCAATACCCCACCAGCTGACCTAATCAATACAATCCTTAGACCCTAACTGTAGATCCTTGCAGCTGGCACTCTCACATTAGAATACAGCTTTATTGTCCCAGAGGGGCAATTTGGCTTGCAATAGTAGTCAATAATAAGTAAAAGTTTGAATCCATTTGAGGTGCAACAGTAAATCAAACTAATAGTAGATCTGTTATTTTCACTATCTTTGCACAAAATTGTGCATCGATGTATAAAATAGAGTTTAAGTGGTTAAACATACATACACACATAAACACAACTCCATAGTTAAGTGCCAACCTCACACTCCCATTTAGTTTAAAAGGCCAATAGCTAATGGAATAAATTACATCCCCCTAAGGACATTAAGGTAATCAGTCTATGACTATTAGGTCAATGGTGGCTTGTGGATCCACACAGTAAAAATTGAATTATCAATTTTTAACTCTGTCAGTGTAAAATGTAACAAATTTAATTATGTAACACTTTTAAGGAAATGGGAAAACAATAAAAAAGTGGTACGTAGAACTCAAATCCACTGAGGGTAAAAAGACCAGTTGGGCATCTTGCATTCAGTACTCTCTGAATAGCTTTTAATCATTGCATAACTGATTGAAAAGCACTGGCCAAAGGTGTGTCAGCGTTATTTTGACGTCTCTAAATGCTGACAAAGCTTTCCAGTGCTTGCAGAAGAACTGCCATTGGTCACTCTTGTTTAGTGCTGATGTTGCTCGCTATCATGGGCCAGTGAAGTAAAACAACAAGCTGTTGCATATACTATGTACAAACACCCAGCAATACTTTTTAGAGCAGGGGTTCCCAAACATTTTCTGCTCGAGACCTACAAAAAATAGTGAAAATAGCCAATGTACAAGCTCACAATGCGCCGCATCGCGCCACGTTGTGAGCTTGTAGATCGGCTATTTTAACTTCATCTTTCGCGTATCGGCATCCTACTATGTCCAGCTCAGTGGCGTGCAACCACGCCCTCGTCTCTGGTCCCACTTGGAAGAGGCCGGCATACAAAGGTGGTCTATAATACAGGGGACTGGTGGTGATTATGTGGTCGGCACTCTGCTCGCAACCCGCACTGCCAGGCCCCACTTCATAGACAAGTTGCTGTTTTTGAAAATTCATTATCAATCATTTTTTATAATCGATTAAATCGATTAGTTTGATTAACTGTTGTATATACAGTACCCTGATGGTCCACACAACACACAAGGAGTTTGCCAGTAATTGGTCACATTAGCTTTCTCCCCAACAAACTAAATTCACTGTGGTCAGTTAAGGCGGCTTTCCATATGCATGGCCTCACCCTACCCTACCCCACACCACACCGTCCACTTGTGCCTCGGTTTCCACTACAATGAAGTGGGTAGAGTGGTGTGTAAGTGGTACTAAACTGGTGCCTAAAAAGTACCCAGTCCTGGGTAGGTCTGAGCTAGGCCAAGCGGGGCCAAACACTTCATAATGACTGATCACCCACCGACTTTTTATTTAGAACAGGATATAGTTGTAAAACATTATAATACTTTATATATTATTATAATCAAAGTTAAAATCTATTCTAGTGTGTTATAATTATCATAGTTGTAAAACATTATAATAATTTATAGTGTATTATAATCACAGTTATAATCTATTATAGTGTATTATGATTATCAAAGTTGTAAAACATTATATTACTTTATAGTGTATTATGATCACAGTTGTAATCTATTTTAGTGTGTTATAATTATCATATGTAAAACATTATACTACTTTATAGTGTATCATGATCACAGTTGTAATCTATTATAGTGTGTTCTAAGTATCATAGTTGTAATAAATTATAATAATTTATATTGTATTATAATCAGTTATAATGCATTATAGTGTATTATAATTAGCATAGTTGTAATACATTATAATTTATATTGTATTATAATCACAGTTATAAGGATCCATTTGGTTCATACCGAACCAAATGGTTCACCCACACGTGCACAGGTGATTTGCATTTGTATACAGGACAGTTGGCCACTCATTTACATTACATTGTTAGACAAAAAGCAATGACCTCCATCTATGTTTACATTACAAATGAGTGTCAATGACCGGAGTCTGCTACTCATACCTGTGGATTTGAGAGGGGGTACTTTTGTGTAATGGAAAAGGTAGATATTTTGATGCGGTGTGGTGTGGTGTGGTGTGGTGTAGTGTGGTGTGGTGCTTAAGCTGCAGTGGAAAGGGGGCTTTAGAGTTCCAAAAAAATAACCACAACATTATTCCATGCAGTCTTCAAGCAACAATCACACTGAGAGCAATTATTCACTACAGCCGTTGTTTCCAAAGATGTTTCTGAGACCCAGGCCTTGAAGAGAACTCTCTGCTTGTGAGATGTTGAAAAATCAGCTTACTGTGTACATCTATGCTTGTACTTTTCTTTTTGAAAGAATTTGTAGTTTTTGAAATAACTTAACTTTAAGCACCCAATGCATTTCCTATGGGTTTTGCTAGTGGGGAGAGAGAAGGCCAGAGGAGAAATGCCCTGCGTTTTCACTGTGTCACTGTGGCCACATCGCTGTGTGATGTATACATTTTTAGTTAAGACCATTCATATAAACCCATGCACCTACACACTCTAGCAATCAGTGCAGCTGCTGCTACCCAATCTGTCAGTCATTGGCTGTCAGGCAGTGGTGCTGCAAAGTAACTAAGTATATTTACTCAAGTACTATGCAAGTGCTTACCACCGTGCTTTTACTTTCCTTTCCATTTTTGTTACTTCTACTCCACTACAATGACAGCATTTGACAGCTTTAGTTACTTGTTACTTTGCAGAATTTATTATTAATACAAAACCTACAGTAACCACACACAGCCGATCTACAATGTGACGCGTTATGAGCTTGTAGATCTGCTATTTTCTGAACATTGAGTACTTTTACTTTGGTACTCAAAGTATATTTTGATGCTAAAACGTTTGTACAATGCAAGCTCCGATCCGCCCCCCCCACTCACACACCATACTCCACTGCCACTCCACCCCCCCCTGTCATACTTCAACTATTCAAAAAAAGCCGATCTACAATATGATGCGTTGTGAGCTTGTAGATCTGCTATTTTGGGAAAACCATTTTTTGGAAAGTGAGTACAGGGGGTGGCAGCGGCCGGATGGCAACTGCGAGGTTCCCAGTTCGATCCCGGGCTCCCCCAGAGTTAGTGTCGAAGTGTCCTTGAGCAAGACGCTGAACCCCTAATTGCTCCCGATGAGCAGGTGCCTTGCATGGTTTCCTCCGCCGTCCGTGTATGAATGTGTGTGTAAATGTGTGAAATCTTAATGGTAATAATTTTGTAAATTTCAAGCTCCAATTTAACACTAATGGTGTGTATTGGTCAACACAACCTCACCCCCCACACACACACACACACTGTAAACCATCGGAAATAGCTAATCTAAAAGCTCACTGGAGCCAGGGGAAGCACCCCACACCCAACACTCCTGCCCCCTATACCCCTCCATCCCCCCTTACTACCATCAGCTATGCAAGCAGGTGTGTAACTGATGACAATTAGGAGAATGATAACAGGCGCTCCCAATCTGATCAACCGGAGGCAAGTCTACACCCACACACAACGCAAAGACAGAGACTGAATTTGTACTTTTTATAACTACATTTTTGGGGCCTTTTCTAGTTAAATTCAGTAAGTTACACTACTCGTTACTGGGGAAAGTAATAATGTTACAGTAATGTATTGCTTAGTAACGCATTACTGCCCAACAAATGAAAGCTTCTGTATCATGAAGTGTTGTTTTCAAATTCCTTGTGCATTGCATGGACAAAGAAACTTTATCCACACTCTTCAACTGGCATTAGGGTGAGTGGATTATTTTTAGGGATCAAAGTTAGCAGGGACAGACAGGATTTGATGTTTCAAGGTTAACTTCAGGTTCAGGCTTATGGTAGCTTTTCACATGAGATTGTGCAGGCCACCATTCTATACAGACATCTTTCTAGAAAGGGGGGTGCTCTCACCCCTGAAGCACACAGATTGATGCTCAGAATGATCAAAAGCATTGAGACCACCGTCTTGACACTCCACATTGCCTGTGTGTCTTCTTGAAGCAGGCTCCTGAAATCTTAGAGCTACACAGAGTGTGTGTGTGTGTGTGTGTGTGTGTGTGTGTGTGTGTGTGTGTGTGTGTGTGTGTGTGTGTGTGTGTGTGTGCGCGTGCGTGCGTGCGCGCGCCATGTGTCAATGTCTGTATATCTACTTGTATAATAATTTAAATATGAAGGCCAAGCTCCTCTGGCGATTTTCTAAAGAAGTCAGCTGAAAGAGGCTCCAAAAGAGACTGCTTCTGTGTAGGAAGATCAGTACAGAGTCCTCATCAGAGACTTTGTGGAAGTGTTTCTGCAGCTTTCCACAACACTCCATTCTGGTCAACAGAATCCTCCAAGTGTAGAGAAAGTTGGGCTGCAACTATCGATTATCTTCTTAGCGATTATTCTATTGATCCCTTTATCGAATAAAGGGTGTTTTATTATTATATCAACAAATCAACACTAAAGCATTGTTATAGATTTTTTTAATAATCCACTAAATCAGTTAGTCAGATTGACCACTTATGTAAGCCCTATTTGATACTTTGTCACAAAAATAGCCGATCTACAAGCTTATATCGCAATGCGACACCTCCAAGAGGAAGAAGCTGTTTAAATTCTCTCCTCTACCCATTGCCTAGGCTAATTCAATAGCAGGCGTTTGCATTTGCTCATTTGGTACTCTGACCATCTGCCATGTTGGCATGCATAGGCTTGTGGGCACAGAATTGTCTTGGGAGTCAGACTCATTCCAAAGATCCGAAGATATGGGCTATTATTGCTTTGCTAGCATCTTTATTGGTGCTGCATTTGGGATTGTCGTGGTGATGTGTGATGTGAAACAGGGAAAGTAAGAAGAATAGAAGGAGAAAAAACAACTCAGTGCTATTCTTCAAGAAGAAGTACTAGCTTTAATTAAATTAAAGAAGTGCAGAAGTAAAATAGTTATATTCTTTTGTTGAATGGCACAATACTAAAAGGTTTGATATTGTAGAGGTCATGGCAAGTGCAAACTTCTGTATACTGTAGTCCCTATCGGCATGAATGTCGCCGTTAAAGGGTTTTCAGCCTTAGCTTTACAGTGCATTCTACTTGACATCAGAAAATATGATCCCACAGTGGTTTCAGTCAATTTGGACACATAAGCTGACTGACCTCAGTTGCTCATTGGCAACTGAGGTTGCAATCAGGGCTGGGTGCAATAACCGCAATACCGCAATACCGCCATACCGCGGTTGTGTAATGCATACCAAGGTGTCGAGTTCATAACCACGATTACTATTATTTTACATTTTATAAATGTTTAATTATTATTATTATTTTTTCATTCCAAACAACTTTTTTGGGGAGATACCGCCATACCATCGGTAAACAGTGATTTATTACCGCGATAACAAAATATCCATACCGCCCCAGCCCTAGATGCAATAGCCATGCTATAACACTTTGAGGTCAACCTCCCCAAAACTTCTCATCGTAACATTGTCAGAATTCTATGTGGCTACAAGCCAATGGAAACAAATTACTTGTGTTTCTATGGCTTGGTCAAGCTAAATAATGATCTGCTTTCAGAGGACTAGATTTATGACCAGAGGACATGCAGGTCAGTCACAGCCCAGTGGGAGAGCCAGGAAACTACAGCAGTGGTTCTCAAAGTGGGGTCCGGTGACCCCCAGGGGTCTTTAAGGGGGTTCCAGGGGGTCCCCAGCAAAATTAGTTGATGTAGCATCAAAATCTGCTTTAACCCTGTATACATGGGATATTTGAAAATGACAACATATAGGCTATTTTCTTTTTTTAATACTTTATTGCAGGTTCGTACATTACATTTCATGTTATTGATTTCTATTTATTTTTATTTTTTAATACATATACAATACAATACATATAGGCTATTTTCAATAAATCTAGGAAAATGTGATTTAAAAAAACTATTGAAACATTTTGAAGGGCTAGACCACTTTGGTAGAGTTTTGGGTTGTGTAGTTTCCTTGCCATGATGTAACTCCAAAGGTGGGCAAGACATAAAAAATAGTTGCTCCATTGCTCCTCGTTGACTTACATTTTACAGTGAAGTGGCGTTTGACTGTCTGCCAAATGAAGATGGCTCATATTATAAGCCAAAGGCAGGCCCCAAATCCTCGTAATGACCTCCATCCTTATAGGCTGGTGATCACATTATCACTCAGCCTCTTAATCCTCATCACTGGTAACACAGTTATGGAGGCTATATGAAGGCTGTGTGAAGGTTAAAGCAATATTAACACAACTATTAAAATAGGGCTTGATATCAAGTTACCAATGTATTAAATTGCTCACCAAGATCCCATGCCTCTTTGACGAAGAGGAAGTATTTGTATTTTACCAAATCATTCAGTTGTATTGCGCCTACAAAAATTGCAGAATATATGATGACGTTTATACTTCAAAGTACCAGTTCCAGATTCCAGACCAATACAGGTGTTTTTTTCTATAAATTCTTTCTTCAAAAGGGTCAAGCACATTTGGGCTGAAAAGTGTTTCATTAATTTGGTTCTGGTTCGTGTTAGCTGCATGAAATGGAGCTGGCATATGACCAACATAGCATTAACGGCGCATTTATTTAACATAAGTCAAAATACTTCCTGTCCGAATTCAATACCAAGATCTAATTGTGTTACAAAGTCATATTTATAAACGTAAATAACCAACAGAAACAGAGCTCTTTATCATTTAATGTGGAAACATCAGAGTATTTTGGACACTTGAAACATGACACTCCTGGTCTTCAACCTCCCCAAATGTTCACTTCTCCCCCTTTTCCTTTTGCTTCATTGACTTCCGGTTGCTGCCCATACGCAGTAGCCTGGTATCCCTCCCGGTCACAGAATTCATTCATTTCATTCTCATCAGGGGTGTGCTGTGGATTTTTTAGCTAGTGGAGCGCTACATCGCCCACACGTGCACGTGTACGCACGTGTACGCGAGCGATCGCCGATTGAAATAACCTCTTTAATATGTAGGCCTATTTATTAACCCACAACATAGTTTATATCACATGTTATTCTATTTACTTGCATAATGGGGAAACTTTTGTGTTGCAGACGTCACCTCTGTAATTTAATTAGTTCATGAATCCATCAGCCACTGTTATCCGACTCTTTTGACAGAACATCTGACACCTACAGTAGGCTACTTAGCAGGTCACACAATGGACCATTGATATGCATCCAACCAGGTCGGACATTCCTGTTCATTCAAGCTGTGACACTCAGCATCGATCGGCAGGTTTTGTCAGCGAGGTGCAAAAACTGCGAATGGTGCTTGTGCGGGCGTGTGTGCACCTTCAGAGCTAGTGGAGCGCAGCTCCACTAGGCTCCACCGGCAGCCCACCCCTGATTTTCATTCAGCAAATGAAATGTGAATTCCGCAACCGGTAGGGTTTGCCAGGCTACATATATACGCAGGACAATAGACTTCTGTTGGCCTACAAGGCAGCAAAAGGCTTGGCACCTCCATAACTTCAAGACATGATCCAACCCACCCCTAACACAGGAATGCTGGTCGTGCCTTCCCTAACTGACCCTGGACAGTGCTTCACACATCCTCGACTCTTCTCTCTCCTGGCCAAACTGTGGAACAAACTCCCCATTGCAGTTACAACTGCAGACTCACTCCCAATTTCCCAGCATAATCAGACTCCACCTCACCCGCTAGCACTACTCTCTCCTCGTATCCCTTCTTCTCACTTTTTTTGATGCAGAGATATATCTTGGTCACTTGTTCTCATGTTTTGTTACTTAAGATTAGTTTTTCTTGACCACAAACGTTAAGAATGTTATTTAGAAAGCATGTTGTTTAGACAGATGCTAGGTTCATTTTGACCTGGTATCCTACTTTCTTTGAGGCACTACATTATTCTGTCTGCACTCTGTTTTTGTGACTATTTACCTTGTTTTATAATTGACTAGAGTTCATGCTTATTCTGATCTTGCACCTGTTGTTCACTCTGGACAAGAGTGTCTGCTTAAATGCCTAAATTTTAAAGGTGTATGACTTATGAATGTTTGTAGCTTGTTCAGTGCAAGTGAATGAAGAGATAAAACATGTCCTCTTAGTCACAGAAGCAGGAAAGTTCTTCAAGGTCTATATTCAAAGTTGTTAAAATATCGCGAAAAAATAGCGTGATTCAGAGCCTGTCGGTGACATTGTCCCTGTTTGTTTGTCTCACAGAGAAACCTTGTGTCAGGTGCAAGACACATGTCAGGTGCAAGACAGTGTTACATCTGTTTTTAGGTGTCTAAGGAATATGTGTGTACTGTACACGTATTACATGGTGCTCTAAACCTGTTGAATGCACACTAATAGTTCAGTACCATGTATGGCATGTGCCTGCTAATCTGTTTATGCAAGTGAAGTGTTAAACATCAGTTTTTCTTTCAATTAGCCCAATTTAAGCAGTTGGATAAAAATCAATGAGAGCTGCGTCTATCATGCTCCATTAATTTGATTGGATTGGAGTGAACACATTGTTGATTGACTACAGTACACATCTCCACTGTAACTGTGTGTGTGTGTGTGTGTGTGTGTGTGTGTGTGTGTGTGTGTGTGTGTGTGTGTGTGTGTGTGTGTGTGTGTGTGTGGTGTGTGGTGTGTGCGTGCGTGTGTGCGTGCGTGCGTGCGTGTGGGCGTTCAATTTGTCTCCACGTTTCCCATTTACATTACAATTACAATGAAGTGAGCAATGAATGATGAGTCGGAGAGAAAAGGGAGGCTTTGCAAGAGCTCTCAGCTGCACATGCTGCACATGCTGCAGTTAGTATCCTTGAAATCCCAGAATACCTTTGGAAAGTCATACATAGCGTGGAAAGTTGGGGTACCATCGGCTATGTGTGTAGTCACTAGCACGATAATAAATGAAGCAGGTGTGCACGTACAGTACAACCGCACTGCTAATGTCAGACCGCTATCTGTTTTCAATCTGAACAATCAGTCTAAATTGATCGGTCTGTCCTCCTTTCCTTATACCCACCCCTTCCCTTCCCTTTCTCTCAAACGCACGCACGTGCACACACACACACACACACACACACACACACACACACACACACACACACGCACACGCACACGCACACGCACACGCACACGCACACGCACACGCACACGCACACGCACACACACACACACGCACACACACACACACACACTATTTGGAGGTCAGCATGCCCTTGAGCCTGCCGCTGCAATGATATGATAGTACAGTAGCATTCATTTTATAGTACAGACACGTTTGATACTGTACTTCCGTACGCCTGTGTGTTGCCCATCCCACATTGCATCCAACATTTGAGGGAGATGCTTCCCACTAGATCTGCACTTGATTTGACATTTAACATCTTTATGTTCAGAGATTTGCACCTGGGGTGCAACAGTTAATCGAACTAATCAATTGAATCGATTATGGAAAATAATCAATAATCGATAAGTTAAAGGTAGGGTAAGTGATATTTTTTGGTTAAACTATTTTTTGGTTAAAACAAAACCTTTTTTGTTAAAAGGTTAAGGCGCTATATTCTGATAGTAATCATTGCTATAGAGTGTTTGTTCAGTAACAGGGGTCTCCCTGTCTCTACAGCTCTTTAATAAACTAAATACATTTCAGCCAATCAGGAGAGAGTACACATTTATCAGCTAAATTTTTACCGTGTTCCAGTTCCAATTTTGTCTACTCATTTCTTTGTGTCATCACTTCCAAATGCACTTTTTTAATCTGTATTCTGCCTGTATGTATTCAGTACTATCAGAATATAGAGCTATTTAACACTTATTTTAACCAAAGAAAATCACTTATCCTACCTTTTTTTGTTGTTAACTCTTTATTTTCTGGTTAAAGCATTTTGTTAAACATGACATACAATCACACTTAACCTACCTTTAATAAAATAATATATTAATAATCAATCCTTATTTTGGGCATATCATTATAGGTGAAAAGTAAATTTATTTATTTTTAAAACCCTTTTTTTTTTGCAATACAACGTTGAGTATACTTAAGTTGAGTATACTTAAAGTTGTACAATGCAGAATCACAAATAACGATTTTTAGCAACCTCTGCTGGTCACTACCGTCACTGCATACAATTTCCGTAGTCCTCGATTACCCAGAATTCCATTCGTTTTCACCGGAAGCCGGAAGCGTTTCAAAAAGCGATCTTTTAATTGTTTTATACTATCTACGGATCGTTTCTCTTAGCCAGTGGAGCATTAGTTACCATGAGCTGTGCTTTCTTTTTCTGTTCTTTTTCGATCTTCCAATCCTACATTCTCTTAAAATCAGCGTGAGGTTCCTTTTTGTTATTAGCGCGGTAGTTCCTGGCCAAACAGGAAACCGTTGCGGTGTTCCTGGCCGACGTCATGACGTCGGCCAGGACGTCGGCCACGACGTCATGACGTTGGCCAGGAACGTCATTTTCCCGGGAAAGTCCCCCCAGTCCACGTTCAATAGAAAATATATAAATAAAAGGCTTCCGGGGGTGAAATTCATGGAGTGGGTGTTGTGAAACTTTTGCCACTCACAAAAGATATACAATTTAACTTTAGTTTTGTTGAAAACGTTACCTAGTATGCCTTTAAGTGCGGAAAAGTAATCAGTAGAATAAAAGCTACGTAAATAATCAATAGTTACAGCCCTAATGTGCACGTCTGTGCTCGGTAAAGAGCAAGTGCAGTGTTAGCATAGCGGAGACTCGCCCCATCCAGTGAGTACAGTATGCGGAGGAACAGTGGTGTCCCAGTACAGTAGGTAAACCTGCAGTGAGCACAGCAGTGCTCAGCAGTAGAGAGCCATGTCTACACACAGGCTGGTCATTAATAATGCAGGGAGGCTTGGATTTCCTCCCGTTTAATCAGTCTGTCTGCCTGGCTGCTGGGCACTGCCTCAGGACCACATCTCTACCTGCATCTCTACTCTACTCAGCCGCAGCACGGCCATAACACCTACAGTACAGAGGTGTTGCTTGCATATGGGGGGAAAACAGGCAAAACCACAGAGGAGAATTCTTTGACTTTTAGTTTGACTTTTTAGTTTGACTTTGACCACACTTATAGTATATCTCTACCTGTTAAAAGCTCTTTAACCATGCTAATTCCCACGCAGTCCAAGTGCTGAACGCCAAGCAAGGTTTCTGCAGTATAATGTATCTGGTTTCTGGTACTTTTCCTAATCCTGGTGCGTTACTACCTGCTTACTATTTTTATTGGATTAGATTAGATTTTATTTTGGAGTAGTAGTATTATTTGTTATTACCCTAGCTGTATCTCTTTTTCTGTATCTGTCCTGTGTTCTAAGGTAGGTAGGTTCTAACCTACCTACCTACCTACCTACCTACCTACCTACCTACCTACTTACTGTACCTACCGACCTACCTGTGTCCGGGTAGCTCAGTCGGTAGAGCTCTCGCCTTTGGACCACAAGGTTCGATCCCGGTCACCGCCAACTCAGCGTATGAGTAGCACAGCTTTGGTGCGGCAAGTCGTGTGGTACTGGGAGCTGATGGTAGGTGCGGCACTCCACCTCAGCGATCCATCTCCCAGGGGTCTAGCGCATTGTAACGGGGATAGACTCCCGCATTCTCAGCTGATACCGACAATAAGCCTCTCCGACCTACTTACTTACTTACTTACTTAACAGGAGTGGGCCGACTGCAGCTGAGTTGGTAGAGAGGCCGTCTGGGAATTTGAAGGTAGTAAATGTATGTAAAAGTGTCCCTGAGCTATACACTGAAACTCTAACAGCCTCCAACCGTTTGTGCACTCATCATAGCCGTCTGAGCGGCCATCAGTTGGGTGAAACTGAAAAGCAATTTCCCCTCCCCAGGAGACCAGAAAATACTACCTTTTCCTTTAGGACCAGCCTCTAGTTATACATACATCAAGCTGGGACTGTACAGGCTTGAAGGGACCAGAGCTTAAAGGGATGTGAGTCAACGCTAAGTGGGCGCAGGGAGCTGGGCAAATCGAAAAACAAATGTGCACAGGAAGTCATACTGCAGCAGACAAAGTAAATACCTTGACGCGAGCCAGGTTTATTCCTTTGTATGAGCAATTTGGAACACAACAAATGTGGGAAAGTTTTTATCCGAGAAATGTATTGATCGGGGGAACACAGTGAACAAAAGTGGACCGGCGCCGTGGGAGGAAAGATTAAACGAAAGTCCATGTGGGCGATCAGCTGAGTGTAAACAACCCTGGGGCGGGGGATTGACTCAGTTTAGGTTGCAATGGGCGAGAGTAACGAGGGGCGTTGGATCAGTTATCGAGGGATGGATAAGCCTGATTTATCATTTCTTTTTCTTTGCACATCTATCTACATATCTACAAGCTTGTATATCTGCTATTTTCAGTGTGTAACAGAGAAAGGTCCTCGGTTACTCCTGTTTTTGCACAGCACATTTGCACTTTGATTAATTTGCACAGTTTACCAGTTTATTTATTGTTGAGTTTTGATTGAATGCTTAACATTGCCTGTTAGGTGTTTCAGTAGATTGGGCTGGACCATAGTCAGGATGTCAGAGGGGGTTATGATGTGCGTTTGCAATTGCTAATATTATATTGTAGTATAGTGTGAAGGATAAAGAATCATTATTTTGTAGTTCTTAGAGAGTTGTAATATAGTTTTATGTGGGTTGAATGTATAGGTGTTAATGTATTTATAATGTTTTTGAGTTAGAATACACCCCTTGGAATGGGTGTAAAACGCTGCCAGTTGTCAGATTGAGTTGAGGGGTGGAAAGCTGGACACCACCCTGGCAAGGTTCTGACAGAATTGAATGTTATCTTTGTTGGTGTTTAGTGAATGAACCGTCTGGTTGAACTCTATACCATGCCTCTGTACTAATTCCAACCCCTAAATCGGACATTTCTCACACAGTGCGAGACACCAGCACGTAACTAAGTAGAAATTCAGGCTGTAAACATCTTGGGGCTCCGCCCTGGTATTTGTCAAATCTCTCAGGCTTTTCCAGTTTATAACATAGTTTATGAGGGAGGTGTTGATAGGGTCAGTGAGCATATAGAGACTTAATACTGTACACAGCAAAGTCCTGAGTGTAATTTTTTACAAGTTGTACTCTCACGATCTCAATACTTGATCTGTTAGTGTTATCCAGGCATTCTCTCTATGATGTGCAGCGCTGCTACACAGAAAAATGTGTTGTGTTATTTTAACTCCGAGAGTGTACAAATGTAACGAAATGGACCCGTAGCCTGCAGTTTCAGCTGCAGTGGTGGAAAGTACATTTACTCAAGTACTGTACTTTCAATGTAGTTGATTTGTTTTAATACTTCTTCTCAATCTAAGAGGCAGATATTGTACCTTTTTTTAATATATTTTTTATATTGGCTATTTGAAAATAGCCGATCTACAAGCACACAATGCGTCACGATACAACGGGGGGTCCCTGCTACAACATATTTTCAGATGGGGGTCTGCGCTATGGACAAATACATTTGTGGCGTCTTTAATTATTGCTTAAACAATAATTAAAACATTTGGAAGCAAGCCCAAATAAGTATAAGTATGCTTATAATAAGCATACATGACAACACGCTAAGCTGCAGCCTTGGGTGGTATGATGCCAGCGTTCTCCTTGGACATCTAGTCCTGCCTCCACCAGTGTCTGTCTCTCTCTCTCTCTCTCTGCCAGCTTGGCCGCCACGCTGGTGCCGCTGCTACAGTACACTGGCCTGGCTGCAATGCATTCTGGGTAGAAAAAATTATCCCCCTCTGACTGTGTGCTGCTTGGGGGTGAGAGGAGCTATAAATAAACCTGGGTCCCGTTTTTTTTTTTTTTTTTTTTTCACGCTTCATTCATGCGCAGTCAGACCCGTGCAGCCTCGCGTTGGAGCTGCTCGCACTGATAATAAAATGTTTTCCATGGCTGCTGTTGATGGTTGATAGGTTACCCTCATAAAAAAGAAGATTTAATGCGGGGGTTAATTTATGCTGTGGTATTACTAGAGGGAAAGGCATACGGTTTTGGACCAACTGATGTGTATATCTTTCTGTAACGTCTGTTAATAAATCCGTCCACTCGCAAATTCTAAACATTCCCAATTGCACATCCCCCACTGCTGCTTAGGTTCTTTGAAGGTTTAGAGAGAAGGTCTTTCCTGCACATTTTAACCTTATTTCTATCTGCTTGTCCTATATATTTATAGTGTGTGAAGTATTATCTTGTGTATACTGTATTGTCTTGCAGACATGCCACACACATCGCTGCTCGTTGCTATCTGTATCAGTTACCAAAATAAAATCCTCTTGATTCTTGATTTTCTTGATTCTCACTGGTTGCTTGTTAGCGCACTATACCTTAAACTGGTATAACATTACTGTAGAGCCCTACACAGTGAAATCATGATTTGTGTTTATTTATCCATTCATAACTCTGACAGTTTACCAATGTAATCAAATGGACCTGTAAGGGTCCCTTTGGTTACCCTGGACTGTATACCCTCTACAGTACACTAAGGACCCCTCTGTGAGCTGACATCCTCCGATGCAGAGTGGGTTCAAACAGCTCTAAACTCATTATGTCAGACTGGTTTAGTCAGCTCGGCCAGGTAGCGGCTCTGGAAAGGTTCTCTTTCATATTGACAAAGTAGACACAGTAGCTACCTGTTAAAATGGAAGAAGTGGGAGGCATACACTAGTAAGGACCCTGTTTAAATGTTGACAGAATTGACTCTCGACCAGTGATGTAAAGTAACAAGTACTGTACTTAAGTACAATTTTGAGGTATTTTTACTATCTTCAGTACAATTTTCAATACTTCTACTTCTACCCCACTACATCTCAGAGGAAAATATACGTACGTAAATGTACGTTTACTCCACTACAATTATATGAAGACTTTAGTTATTAATTACTTTGTAGATTTTGATCATTATTACAAAACACACTAACCACTTCAGCCCTATATACATTTCATCCCTTTGACAATAGCAGATCTACAAGCTCACAATGCGTCGCGAGCTTTTTTTTTTCTTTTTTTTTCCGGCTATTTTCAAATGATTTTTTATACGTTTTGAGCTTGTGAAATAGGACATTCTCCACAATGAGTACTTTTACTTTTGGTACTTTAAGTATATTTGGAGGCCGATACTTTTGTACTTTTATTAAGTTAATTTTGAATACGGGACTTCTACTTGTAACAGAGTATATCTACATTGCAGTATTGATACTTTTACTTAAGTAAAACATGTGTGAGTACTTCTTCCATCACTGCTCTTGACTGAACTGTACTTGTCCTTTTTTCACCATCATGGACAATCTTTTTCATTTTTTTTACCATCGCCCTATTATTTCTGTGTTGTGTTTTCTCACTCTTTTACCCTTTCCTCCTTGTTTGAATCTGCTTTTTCAAAATATATTTTCTAAATATTTATATTGCAAATGTGCTTGATGTAATTTGTAATTGAAAATCAATAAAAAAAATATATAAATCATAGAAAATAAAAAACTAAGGATTTCACAGTGTAGTCATAATGAAAAGTGTGATGGTGCATTGTTCATAATGATCCACCCTGTCAGTCTGCAGTGTGAGAGAGCATGCACCTGCACCCTTGATACCACAGAGCAACATTACAGCTAGTTGCCAGGGAAACCGCCTCGTCCTCATTGGTACTCAGGTGCAGTGGTTCTCAAACTTCTTAATTTCCAGGACCCCCCTCCCATAACTCTGAGAGTGTACAAACACTCTCAGAGTTACAGACCGGTGTGGGTCCATTTGGTTCCATATCCTAACTATCAATTGTTTACCTGGGGATCCCCTGGAACCTGCCCAGAAAGACCCCACTTTAGAGAACCACTGCTCTGGTGTATACGCCCATATACTGTATGACTGTTATGATTATATATTAGGCTTCACATGCTTAGCCTTTATGTTTGTTCCGATGTACTCTCACCTGCGTACCCATATGCAGATGTGACACAATGCATGGTCATTGCTTTACAGATACCGTATACCCGAATAATAAAAGTTGTTGAAGTAGCCTACAGCTCAGCATGCATGGTAAACATCATGACGTCATGTTTTATTGTGCATCGTACCATACTTTCTGTTCCATTCTATATCTCTTATGACTCATATCTCCTGGTCACATAATGTGATCAGTACTATACAGTACATATATATATATATGTATAGTATATACATATATACTATATATATATATATTTAATAGTATACACTTAAGAACTTGTAGTGTGATACTATGGTGTCATCTGGCAACTCAACTGAATCATCACTCACCACTCGTAACTAGAGGAAAACTCTTAAGGACCACATTTGAGGGTCTACTTAGTGTGTGTGTGTGTGTGTGTGTGTGTGTGTGTGTGTGTGTGTGTGTGTGTGTGTGTGTGTGTGTGTGTGTGTGTGTGTGTGTGTGTGTGTGTGTGTGTGTGTGTGTGTGTGTGTGTGTGTGTGTGTGTGTGTGTGTGTGTGTGTGTGTGTGTGTGTGTGTGATGCATGCATACATACATGCTCGGTTGCCTGTCTGCAGTTGTATCTCTGTCAAACTGGGTGGCTCAGGTATCAGTTACACTTATCGATGTGTTAATAGTGATCTGAAACAGGAGTCCAGCCAGTCGTGTGTCGGGTACCGGAGGGCTTTCTGATGAGCTGTTCAGTGGCTGTGATTTGACACCATCATGTCCGTCAATACTAGCCCGCTCGGTCACCGACCGATGCAATGCCACGAAGCAGTCTAATGAACCACATAAACCCTATATCGTTGCTGTCGTCCATATTCCATATTCTAACTTTTTTGTAAATTAATGCCCTACTTGATCATACTACAGCGTTACACAAAAGTATCAAAAGTAACAAATCCACAAGCTTAAAACGCGGCGCGAAGCGACACGTTTTGAGCTTATTTGAGGCTTATAGGTACTTTTGATACTTTTGAATTTGAATTCTGAAAAGTAACTGTTACCTGAAAAGTAACAGTTTTGTACATATGAGGTTTCCATCCGACAGAGACGATATACTTTGTTATATCGCCTTGTTATATTCGATAAGCTCTCTGTGAGCTTATCGATCGGCTATTTTCGGCTGAAAGCTTTCCCCCGCAATAACAGAAAACTGAAAATTCACTAGCATAGAGCCCTGAGGGACCCCACTCAACCATACTATTGGGGCTTAAGTGGTTAATCAATCAATCAGAGTTAAATTAGCATTCAGGATTATATACTGTGTATTCAAATGAGCACATGTCCTAACTGTGGCTGTATAGATGAGAATGGAATCTTCCTATGATGAACGCTTCACACATGAGTATTGATGGACTCTTTAGATTGATTTTGTGACCTTTCAATGGTTTGATTGATTGAATACTTTATTAGCAGTTTGCAAAAAAAAGCACAGGAAAGTACAGTTCAATACAAGGTCTGCTAAAAGGATTTTAACCCCAAGAAAGCCTCTGGCTTGTTTCCATTGGGGTCCTTTGTACTCAATTCATCGAAAGTGGACTACTCTCAACCCACTAGTAGGGCTGGTAAATTAATATTCGAATTTCAAATATTCCTCGAATATGGGGGAAATATGTATATTCGAATATGAAAATTAATAAAAAAAATAAAAAAAAATTAAAAACTTTTTTTTTTCATGTTTATTTGACCTGAACAATACAAAAAACAATGTATTATTGGATCCGAGCACTTGATACATTGTTTTTTGCATTGTTCCTGTCAAATAAACATTTTCTTTTTTTTTGTAATAATAATAATAACTAGATGTCAGGGCCGCTTCGCGGCCCTCACATCTAGGTCCGATCCGAGGTTGGTCCAGACAATGTATTGTTCAAGTTCTTCCCTATTTACTTGGCTGGTGTCTTCTTGGCTCAAAGTTAAGACACCATCGCTATTGCACCATCGTTCAAACTCCTTATCGTTCCTAAATATTTCGACTGCACACATGTCATGCGAAGTCTGGCCCCTCTGGCCTCTCCTCTCCTCTCGGCTCCTCTCCTCTCCTCTCCTCTCCTCTCCTCTCCTCTCCTCTCCTCTCCTCTCCTCTCCTCTCCTCTCCTCTCCGCTTTGCTTTGCCGCCCTAACCTCTAGTCCCAACCTCCCAACCCAACCTCGGTCATGTGATAAAGAGGTCAGACTTCCTGTATCTGGTTGCTATGGCAAGCTGCCAGATCAGGCTGAGGGTCTGATAGGCAAATCAGAGAATCAATCAAGCCGAGAGTCTGATCACTGATCGAGGTGGGGTAAGATGCCTAAATCACAGCCATAGCTCTGATCAACAGTCTGTGGCGGGTCTTGGAGGCATGTGGAGTGATCCTGTGCTTGCGAATCCCGGACGAACTTTCTGAGCTTTTGTCAATTATAGTAGTAAGATATTAGAATATATTCGAATATCTGCCAATTTTTAAGACCAATATTCGAATATCATTTCTGAGGAAAGTTACCAGCCCTACCCACTAGTAGGCCTCTATGGCATGCAGACTTTCTGACTATAGAGGCGATTAGAGAGTCTAGATTCTAAAGATTATTTTTCAGCCTCGGACCCAAAATATAATATTTGTGTCTCCCTGCATGATGGGACCCAAACTTACAAAAAATACATTGTGAATATAGCCACTTAAGCCCTATTTAATAGTGAAAATAGCCAATGTACAAGCACACAACGTGTACAATAAAAAATGCTTGTTTAACTAAGGCAATTTTTCTGTTACATCCAATTGTGTTTTCCATCGATTGTGGACAACTGACAGGTAGTTCTAAATCTGTGTCAGTGAGTGTCACAGTAAAATAATGATTGTGGTTAATTATGTGAGAATCTGCAAGTTCTGAAAAATGTGTGTTCAAGACAGTGTTTCTGATGATCAGCAAGCATGCTGGACTTTTAATAATGTTTTTTTTATATCTACGACTGAATCAAGGAATACATTAATGAATATGTATAGCAGCGTGTGATTGAGACAGAGAGAGAGAGTGAGAGGGAGAGTGCATGTTCATCATACAGCATATACACAGTATACGCACGCACGCACGCACGCACGCACGCACGCACGCACGCACGCACGCACGCACGCACGCACGCACGCACGCACGCACGCACGCACGCACACACACACACACACACACACACACACACACACACACACACACACACACACACACACACACACACACACACACACACACACACACGTGGATGTGAGGATGTCAGATCCAAAACGCACCCCTCCTCTTGATCTGCAGCACAAAGACGCCTGAGGCGGCAAGTCTCTAAAATAGAGCAAAGGGAGCTTTATCGGCTTGAAAGGGTGTGTTTGTGTGTGTGTGTGTGTGTGTGTGTGTGTGTGCGAGCGAGCGCTCACGCACATGCATGCACGCGCGGTCGTCGCGCGCCCTGTCTTTTTCAAGATATACTGTAGTACTGTAGAACAGTGTTGTAATGTGTGATGTAACCTTGTATAAGTGCTGAAAATCCAATATGTTTGCGTGTGTGTGTGTGCGTGTGGATGGGTGGGTGGGTGGCTGTGTGTCATTGCATACCTCCAAGCCAACATGGATGCACACACAGCATTGTATTGCACACAGCATTGCTGTTGAATGCCATGGCTGTGGATGAACAAACATGTGACTGTTACTGTCATGGCCAGATAATAGTACTGTCCACTTGTGCTGTCACCTGTCCTTTGTATTAGCTGGCCTGTCTGGCACCAGAATGACGTCCACGTCTCCACAGCAGCCTCTCCTGGTGCTAATGTACGTTCCCCTCAGCAGAGCTACTCATCACTTTTATGGCTCCCTTCATGCTCGTGTCCAAGCTGCCACAACGCATTAATCTTGATGATGTTTAGCGTGGGGCTCTGTTCTCTTAACCAATTAAACCCTATATACTTCGTTGACTGGAGTCCCCCAGGGGTCTATGCTAGGCCCCGTCCTTTTTTTCTCCCATGTACGCCAAATCTCTTTGCTGAAAATAGACGATCTACAAGCTCATAACGCTTCGCAACGCATTATGAGCTTGTAGATCTACTATTTTCACCAAATGTTCGCTAAACCTTCACCTGTTAAGACTTGCCCAGCATACGGATGCTAAGGTTCATGTGGTTAAGGCTTTTTTTTTTATTATTCATCACTAGTTTTAAGTTTCATACTAAAGCAGGGCTTTGGTGGGATAAATGGTATTGAAATGATTGGCTATTACAAGACTTCTGCCACATCATTTGACTTACTGTAAGACTAGGTTACAGTGTCAGATGAACAGAATGAATCCCCAGAATTGATGTCTGTTAAAGCTCAATATCCTCTATAGAACAAGATAGGGCTGCACGATTATTATGGCTAAAGTGATATTCCTCATTATTTTGCTAAATACTGTGCTGCCTACTTGGGAACAATGCAAGTCGGGAACGATGCAAGTTGTGAATGCATACCCACCCTATTATGCAATACCCTTTGTTGCTGTTGTACCCATTGTCAGCATATACTGTTGTCTGTCTGTGTCCCTTTTATGACCATATATGGAGATCTCTTGCTCATTTTTGCTCAATGATGCTCATTGTGCCATATCTGTGTCATATCTTTGGTCAAAGGGTCTGTAAAGGGCTCTGTGATTTTATTATTCCACTGTGGGCCTGGTGGAAGGGGAGATGGCTTGTACATCGTTGGTTGTTAATCATTGTATGAGGGAAAGGTGCACCATCTGACCAAGTGGCTTTTGATGTAATTGCTATTGGATTTGAACCTATGCATTTCTGTTGTTATAGTGAAACACAACAGAGCTACAGTATACGAGTAAAACTGGGTGCAGAGGAAAATGTTGAAACATTGTTGTTCTAAGCCACTGACATGTAATGTATACTGTACATTCTACCACACAAGATCTGCAAGTCAGCAGCATTTAACCACCTAACTTAAAGGAGCACTTCACCCAACCTTATTTTCAGTAATTGGTCAATGCTCATTATAAGATGGTACCACTTTTCAATTCAATTCAATTCAATTTTATTAAAGTGTCAAATCACAACAAGTTGTCTCAAGACACTTTACATGTAGAGAAGAGACCCGACAGTCCCACCCCGAGCAAGCAATTTTGCGACAGTGGCAACGAAAAACTCCCCCTTAACACATTGACCGCCGGGCCCGTAGTTCTACGGGCCGTTAAATCCAACGGTTAAGCGCCGATCCCGTAGCCTACGGGCTGTGGTGCTTTTTCCTTTTTTTCGATTTTTTTTTTTTTTTCAATTTTCCAGGGGGACCATTTTCAGTGTAACACCACCCGAAGTCAACCGGAAGTGCGATCCCGTTTTTTGTTTCCCGTCTGCCTACATTCTAAGTCGTACACAAAAAGCCCTGTAAAACCTGTACAGGACATGTAGTTTTTCATCCTCGCATTTCCCATGTTAACATAAACGCTCAGAACTCAAACATGGCGGCTCCGTTTGACACGCGGTCTCGACGAGTAGACACCAGGACATGTGCCCGTTGTTTACAAACAGTGGATCGGGCAATCTAAAGGATTTTAACGGGGCCTATGGCGACCTGAAAAAAACAAAAAACAACAATAAAACCTTGGCACTGGTGAGTACATTATGAGATTAGCCCTTGGCGGTGGATGTGTTAACTGGAAGAAACCACCCTAGGCTCTA
>NC_137605.1:46686979-46811979 GCF_963280865.1 Gymnoscopelus braueri
AATTGCACACAAAGTAACTTACTATTAATAGCCAAAGATTGAACAGGGATAGCTCACCGTCATTTGACTTTGTCTTTATCAGTTGAATATGGTGTTTTTGTCATAGAATGTAGTGCAGTCATTCACCAAAGTATAAATTAGCCTTTACAATGTATACCTACAAACATATACATACATGTCTATTGCATACACGCATGCACGCACTCACTGACACGCACGCACGCACGCACGCACGAACGAACGCACGCACGCACGCACGCACGCACGCACGCACGCACGCACGCACGCACGCACGCACGCACGCACGCACGCACGCACGCACGCACGCACGCACGCACGCACACACACACACACACACACACACACACACACACACACACATACATATGCGCACATCGACTCCCACATCCACACCCACTCACCCACCCAGTGTGTGGGTGTCTGTGCCCTGCTGGGGTCAACCAGAGGTAACTCTGACAGATAAGCAGATGTCGTCTGTAGCACTCGGCCAACTAACCACACTACATCACTGCCACTTGATAGAGACAAAGGATGTATTGATCTGAGAGAAAGGAGGAAGGGGAGAGGATCATTCAATAGAATGAGAATCAGACAGAAGAATAAGAATTCCTTTATTGTCATCGCACGACAAAACTGTGAAGCAGTGATAAGTATAATAAACAACACAAAAAGAGAAAGAAAATCAGAAAGGAAAGGACACAAACAATCATTTGGAATTAAATGAAGACGGATGAGCAGAGAGGACAGAGATGACAGTTTGTGACAGGCAGATGCTGGGGGTTGGAGATTCAGATAAGGTGATAATCCTATTAACCGCTGTTGTGTGCAGAGGCACAGGCACAAATTGCAGTGTCTATTGACGTTGCCATTGGTAACACACAGTGACTGTGGCTCTCTGATGAGGCATCTTTAAACACAGATTAGCTCTCACAACACCAGGTACATCTCAACCCACTGGGGGCTGATTGCAAAGTGGTCGCCCACAGACACACTGATGGACATGTAACTTGACTGATGCAAATGATGATTGACAATGACATTATACTGATGCAAATTTGTGAGTGTATGCATTTTAGTATTTGTGGATATTTCAGTGTGTGACAAAGGGTATTGTTTGTTTTTCCTATCTGTATGTACACACATGTATAAACTGTTTATGTATATATATATATATATATATATATATATATATATATATATATATATATATAGGCTATACAGTCTGTGTCCGGAGTTAATCTTGCAAACCACTGGACAGATCAGCGACAAATGTCTTGTGCATGCTGCCACTAGGCCACAGAAGTACCTTGATCCACTACTTTTTAGACTTGATTTTTGACATACAATGCAGTCATTTGCCAAAATACGATTTAGTCTTTACAAAACATGCATACATTCTTACATGTATTAATACATGTAGTATTGCATTCATTCAAAGGCCCTGCTGGGGTCGACCAGAGGTAAGTCTGACAGAGCAGATGTCGTCTTTAGCATTTTGCTCTTGAACAGCCCCGCCCCCTGGCTGCATACAGGCAAGCCGTACAGTACAGAGGGTGTTGTGTACTCTATTGGCAGGTTAATTTACATCTTCCCCCTTATGTCAGTCTCCCTATAGAGTCCTGTTTGTATAGAACCAGGTGTGGGGGGATTATGTTTGCATAGAGCCAGGTGTGTGGGGATTAGTGTTATGTCTGTACCACTTCTGATGCTGCTGCTAGAGTGAATTGATGGAGAGAGCGAGATAGAGAGAGAGAGACACACACACACACACACACACACACACACACACACACACACACACACACACACACACACACACACACACACACACACACACACACACACACACACACACACACACACACACACACACACACACACACACACACACACAGAAGGAGGGAGGGAGGAAGTCTCGCCTTTACTCCAGAGGGGATTCTCATTCTGATTCTCACCTCATTTAATTGGGCTGCTGTCTCCTGAATCTAGAGCTAGTGAACAAGTGGGATGGAAGTCTGCGTGTGTGTGCAAGTGGATGCATCCATGCATGCTGATGAATGTGTGTGTGTGTGTGTGTGTGTGTGTGTGTGTGTGTGTGTGTGTGTGTGTGTGTGTGTGTGTGTGTGTGTGTGTGTGTGTGTGTGTGTGTGTGTGTGTGTGTGTGTGTGTGTGTGTGTGTGTGAGTGAGTGAGTGAGTGAGTGAGTGAGAGAGAGAGAGAGAGAGGGAATGTGCATGCGTGCAATGCATACGTGCCTGTGTGTGTGTGTGTGTGTGACGCGTGTGTGTTGTACTAGTGGAAAGTCTTTGGAATAATCTTGTTCTTGCTGGGCTGTATAATATCCCTGCTGGGAGAATCCATTTGTCATTATTCTGTTGTAGTGTTTGATGCTTGCCATGTGACTCACATGCACACTGCAGCAACTCACAAAGGCTGATGCTTTGCTCCGTTGATGCCGTTTTCTCTCACATAAACCAAATATGAGTCATGACACATACTGTATCTGTAAGTCCTGCTTTGATGCAGTTTTTGTAGCGTGTTGATATTATTAAACATTTTAAAGGTCACAGCTGTGTACTCTCAGATGGTTTTGATAAAAGGTTCATGTGTGATAGCAATGAAAAGGCACCAGAATGTAATTATTGTGTAATACAGAGGCAGGTCTAATCATTGTGAAGGTCCAAAGCATGTGCACATTTTGTCCTTTGGTAGGCATGCTGTATTTTCAGTATTTATTTGTCATATGAATAGTGGGTTATTACTGTCTCTTAAAGGAGACACTTTACATTTTGAATGTGTCTGTTTTCTCCAGTATTGCTGTTAACTTTGGAAAACAAGCTAATGTTGGCTAGGGCTTTTAGCATCATGAAGTTCTAATGAAAACTGCTAAAAACGCCACAAACAAGCTGCTTTTATGTTAGGTAAAGGCCAATGTAATTCTAATAATAGTAATTAAAGAAACAGGTGGGATGAGACACTGATTTCCAGCTTTTGCATCTCAAACAGATCTGTATTTCTGTATTCACTGTGTGGCAGTGGGGAGAGCTACTAGGTGGCGCTGGAGTAGCAGTGAACACCTGTAATTAATTGAGCTGAATGTCAGACTGTAAAAGACACTCATCAGTGAGCCAAATTTCTCTGTTCTGTGTCACACATGCCACAGAGAAAACAGACTCTGTGAAAAGTTAAAGTGAATGGACTGTATAGGTTTTTTAACTCAACTCTCGAGAAAGCTTTTTTTAATGGCAGGTTTTATTTTCATGTTTTGTTTGACTTGTACCTTGAAATCTATGAGTTTTTTGTTTGTACAACCCACACACGTCACACAGGCACACACACACACACACACACACACACACACACACACACACACACACACACACACACACACACACACACACACACACACACACACACACACACACACACACACACACACACACACACACACACACACACACACACACACACACACACACACACACACACACAGACACACACACACACTATTTATGTGAAATATTTATTACACAGTTTGGTTGATTGCTCGATTCTGATTGGTCAATCCTTGAATTCAGTGGTCTGTTATTTCTCTATAGCAGACTGCTGTTTTGAAGAATAGACCATTGCTACGGACAGAGTGCAAGCCTCAATCAATCAATCCGCGGTTTATTCAACATGACAGCCATGTAAACAAACACACAATGTCATTTTACAGCACAGTACGCCAAAGAATGTTTTTGAAAACATTTGAAGCGAGCAGTAACAGAATATTCATACTTGATCATAACTTCCTACCGGAGATTTGCGAGCTGCCCTAGCATAATCTAATTGACTATTTTGTTTTGCCCCTAAGCAATTAAATCCTTATAAAATCAATCAAATCATTTTGTGTCAATCTATACATTTATTATTAATCTATCTTTAATAAGGAGCTGTGCAATAAGTGGGATAGTTAACGGTGAGCTGATCATTGTTTAGAAATAAACTCCTTTAGGGTGAGAAAGACCCCTCCGCTTTGTGTCTGGGTCTTATCACCCTGTCTGGGTTTATTTCTCACCATTAACGGCTCACCATTAATTACACTCTTGCTCTTGCTAACTAAGACTCGACCTTTCCCTTCAACCTGTTGCATACTTGATATGTGTATGTCTTCTTCTACAGAGGTTCATTCAGTTCCTGGCCTCCAGAAACACTCTCTTCAACCTCAGTAACTTTCTGGACAAAACTGGCTCCCATGGTGAGTAGCACTTCATCCCTGCATCTCTCGAACACCTCAACCACATCATTTCCCCTTATAATCACTGCACATGTACATCTTCTAATACCTTTTTCAATTCCAGACCATTCTTCTCTTGAATTAACTCTGTGTTCACACTTCTAATCCCTCCTACGTTCATCCAATCAATCGTCGCTAGCTCCTCCTCTGATCTCAACACATCTCCATCCGTGGCAGTGTTTATTAACTCACCTCGGGTGGGGGAGACAAGCTGTCTCCCGGGCTCATTAAACTCATCTCTGTGGTGTTGAGTGTAGTCTCCCATGGTGATGTAAATGGATTTCATCATCCTGCTGATGAAAAATGTCCTCGGCAGGACATTGTTTGAGTAACACTGGGGTGACTTTGGTGTGTGTGTGTGTGTGTGTGTGTGTGTGTGTGTGTGTGTGTGTGTGTGTGCGTGTGCGTGTGTGCGTGTGCGTGTGTGTGCGTGTCCACGCGCTCGTGTGTGTGTGTGGTTGTCTCCCTCAGGCTACGACATGTCCACATTTATCAGACGCTACAGCCGTTATCTCAACGAGAAGGCATTTGCCTACAGACAGATGGCTTTCGACTTTGGCAGAGTCAAGAAAGGGTACGCTTTTTCTTTTTTTCTACAAACACACCCCCTTTGCTGTGTTTATCATTTGATCACGTTTATTGATTTGAGGTATGAAAAGTATAACATTGAGCATAGTGTAGGTTGTCTTGTTCATAATACAGCACCTATTAGTATTTGGCATCTCAAATACAAATACAAACCCTTGACATCCCTTTGGATGGAGTACAATTCTCGGGTGCTTGTCAGTGCGTGGGAGGGCCTGAGATAGGAACCAGTCTGTCTCAGGCCAGGGTCCGTCCATGGCTGCGCTCAAGCAGAACAGGGACCTGAATACAGAGCAAGCTAGCAAGCTACTCGTGCATGCAACACTGACAGCTCCATTTACCCGACGGACAGAAGGTCACTGATATCCGCACCGGGGTGGCAGTACAAATACACACATACAGATAGCAGATGGGCAGATAGGTGCTGCTGTGCACGACAAGAAGGGGTCAAAGAGTTGTTCACTGCTTGACAGTATACAGCATCAGCTACTTTACTGGGACCATGCTGGAACCATTACAACTCTTCTGTATGTTTATGTCTATGTTCTCTGTCTCTGTCTCTCTCTCTCTCTCTCTCTCTCTCTCTCTCTCTCTCTCTCTCTCTCTCTCTCTCTCTCTCTCTCTCTCTCTCTCTCTCTCTCTCTTACATCAGAGCTGATGGCGTGATGAGGACCATGTCAGTGGAGAAACTGATGAAAGGGATGCCAACCCTGCAGAGCCAGATAGACGCACTGCTAGAGTTTGAGGTAACAAGGGATGCATTGCCCACCCATGCCAATAATAGTCACTTTGCCATTTGACTCCATTAGCTGTTGACTGAATTCACTGCTTTCAGCGAAAAATGCCATCTGCTTGTGAAAATGTGCTTTTCAGAATTCTATGATGAAATGTTAGTCGTACCATTATCACAACAATAGCTTCAGGAATTGCTTGTACTCCCATCTGTGATGTCTTCTTCACAAAAGCTCTCTGCATGTAAATGATTCTATACACTCTTGTTAGGTTTTATTTCTTTGACTCGTGATTGTCAACCTTTTTCATATCAAGGACCCCAAGTTTGATACGGTATACGAAGAGTAAACGAATGTGAGAGTGTAAATCTCAGGGTTACTGACTCGAAAGGGTTACTAACTATCAACCATTAGCTGGGGACCCCCCGGAACCCCCTTGAGGACCCCTAGGGGTCTGCAGACCCCATGTTGAGAAACAACAGTGATTTGTCATAATATCTCTTATTGACCCCTCTCTTATGTTCTGTACCATAGGTTTCTCCACAAGATCTTAACAATGCGGTGATCAATGCCTGCTTTCTCCTACTCTTCAAAGATCTGATTAAGTTATATGCTTGCTACAATGACGGCATCATCAATTTGCTAGGTATGCAATATCTACTCAAACATGCCAGTATTCTGTCTTGCTGAGTAAAGGTGCAGTGCCCTAGAGGTGCAACGCCATCTTGATGGTGAATTGAAGTCAGTCCAAAATATCTGTTTTCCAGAGAAATTTTTCCAGATGAAGAGAAGCCAATGCAAAGACGGCCTGGAGATCTACAAGAGATTCCTGACACGGATGATCAGGGTTTCTGAGTTCTTTAAAATCGCTGAGGTAGGTTGCCGACTGTGCACACTGATTGACTGTTGATTATGTTAACAACGGCCTTGAATGCCCATTGAAAAGTTCATTTTCTTTTACAGCAAGTGGGAATTGACAAAAATGACATACCTGAGCTTACCCAGGTAAGACTAATTTGCATGTTCATGTCTTCTTTATTTTCTGTTAAGTTGAATATTTAGCCTGTGAAGTAATTAAATATAGTTTCCTTACTAACAGAGCATGTGGTGTTATTCTAACTGTGTTGCATGTATTTTGGACCCTGTCTAAATCTCCCATTAACGTCTTCTCCTGCAGTGCAAATAACAGATATTCATGGACAGCAACGTCTTTCACTTGTGGTTGTTTTTAAGAAAGGGGCTTTTGCCATCACTGTCCCATGTGTAAATTCCATTCTCCATACAGCCAATGAGCTGTGGTACCCTGATTATTGACAGGCCCTCTGCCCCCCCACCCTCTCTTCTTACTTGCAGAGATGCAGAATGATCATAAAGGCTGAGAGTGTGAGTAGTGTGTAGTGCACAGAGCTAGCTTCAGGGAGCAAAAACAGCCTAGGAAAGATGAACTTTTGAACTCTGTTGAATGCATTGACTTGAACCACACTGCACAGTGAGACACACTGCAGACAGACAGACAGACAGACAGACAGACAGACAGACAGCAGAGGCGCTGGTGAAGATGTGACTGAAAGAACAGACTGGACGAAGCTGCAACGCTGAGCAATGCTGCTGACAGACCTGCTGTGGGGTCTGAGCTAAACGTGGTTTTAGCTCAACAATCATATCTTATCACCACAGAATATTCTACTGTAACAGCACTGTGGAGTTTCCATGGCAGTAGGAAGGGCCAATTTATACTACTGAGAACGACCATGTCACTCGACGAAAGTAACAGATTTTCAACTGAAAAACGTACAGTATGTGGCGTGAGGCATGGAAAGTTTATTTGTATTGTACATTTCATCCACGAAGGCAATTCAAGGTGGTACTTAAGGCATAAAACAATATTTAAAGACAAAAGGCATTTAAACACATCAGAATAGATCATTCTTTACAATTATATTTGTCGAGTGACATGGTTGGTTGAAGTATAAATTATCCTTGAGGAATTGCAACATCAGCTGGCTTCTTCTGTCCTGAGCAGACCAGGGTTAAACAATCAGAGTACTTCAGTGTTGTGCCAGGTAGGTTGAAAATAGATTTCCCAGTGTTTACTTTCGGCCACTCATTATGCTGTACTTTATTTTAATTATAATTTATTTCATTATGCTGAGGTAAACCTCAATCACCTGCCATGCTTGCCAGGTAACAAAACATTCTATGGATTGTTTACCCTGGTCTAGTATTTAGACTGAGACCCATTTGGAATCAGACTGGTGGGCATCTAGGTGATAAAGTAGGTATAATTTAATGAATGATGATTGATGTTGAACTTTGGTAGAACCTTGGACTATATAGGGACCTGGCCATGATATTTAAGTCCAAACATTGTCGATCGTTTTTTTTTTGATTTTTTTTTGCTAATGAAAATGAATGGAATTGGTAGTTGCAGTACTTCGATCACAGAGCACAGAAGCAATAGATAAAGATGATTGACACTAATTGGACTCATATCATGCCCAGGTAGCTACTGTACAGTATATAACCCAAGTTTCTTCCAAAGTTAAACCCCCTATCACTTTTAAGCACTCAAGGCTTCTAGACTGTGATGTCATGGAAACTCAACAGCTGAGTCTGGGGTTAACCCTCAACTCTCCAATGTGACAGTAATGATGACAAGCATCGACAGCATGTCACTATGCTGCCGTTACATGCCGTAGCCAACATAAATCATGCTTGACAGGTGGCTGGAGAGCTATTGGTGTAGGGTTTTACCACAGCCCATCACTGTTACACTTGATTCAGCATATTCAATTGTGCATTGTTTAGAGCTGGTGTGTTAGACCTGGGAGTTGACATGGTCACTCACCAACAGTTCTCCAGAATCATTGAAGTCATTAATTAAGCCCTTGTCAAGGGATTTTTGTATCTCAGGCCTTAGTGCAGACATGTGCTAGGACAGGTACATGACTGGCTTGAATCGCAGCTTCTTCACAAAAAGCTATGCTTTGTCAGTTCATTCAATTGGCACGCTCAGGCTAGGTCAATACTAACTAGGCTAGCCAGCTTGATCAATAGGGTAGCTATTGATCAGGCCCTGTGGAGGGAAAGAGCATGTGGATGCAATGCTACAGTATGCCATGTGGACTGAGGTATAACGTTGTGTTCTCTTCAGATGTCACATTTTATCAGATGGGCGTTGCCTGTGTACTGTACCACCCTTAAGAAAAGTGGAAGAAATGTAAATCCCAGACAGCATTTAACCATAACTGCCTATTTTGTCAAACCCTTTGCGGCAAAACATATATTTTGTTTAGTTTTTTTTGTCAGGGAGAGGGGCACTTAAGAAATATTTTGGGCTATGTGTTCGGCCAGAAGGCTCTCCTTGGTACCAGTCCGGGAGGAGAGAGTTGTTACACAGTCACCTCCAATGTTTATAGAAGTGACCATGTGACCACCCTAAATTAGTCAGAAAACACCATAAATCATCAAGGTACAACCTGCAAGGCTTAGAAGGTCCTGGCTTTAGAAATTAGATGCATGAGTGACAAAGTACAATTAGTGTTAGCGTGTTGTGCAGAGCAGACCTTATAAATCTCCGGAATCCCTGGATTTACCTGACGATAGTCAGCTTGGTGGTTTTATCTCTTGTTTGGAGAGAGCAATTTGTGCTCTTGCCATGTCAACAGGGATTAAATAAGCAAAGATAACAGAGAATTATTTGTAATTCACTATCTATGTCAAGTTGATTAAAGTCTTATGGGAGTAGAGTGAGTGATCGAGCAATGCGCTGCATGTTCCGATAATATGATCGTAACGTCGTTACTTGTTCATTCCAATAGCTCTCATTTTGACCTTCTCCACAGCGGGCTGTCTAGCACTTATCTAGAGAACTGCTGCTTGCCAAGCTTGGCAGCTCTCCTCAACAAGTAATTGAGTGGACTCAGCTGCAGATCCTCTGCGACAAAAACATGGGTCATTCTTATAGTGGAGGAGTCAGTCTTTCGATTACCTCTGTTCCCATTTTTCTTCTTGGTGAAAAAATATGTTTTGTTTCCTGTATTTCTTCCTTTACTTCGTCTTATAGGGCTCCAAGGCCTTCTGGTCTCATTTATTAGATGGCCAAGAACGTAAAGTAGTGAGATGTATGTCTTTTACAGAGAATTTAGACGTATAGTAAGAGGAGTGGGGACATTAGAGGGAGGAAAGAGACAAAGAGACTTATTCAGTTATTTATCTCACATGTTTGGCTTGCTTGATAACAGGTGTACTATCCTTCCTGCTTGCATGTTTATTGACGAGGATGTTCTATTTAGCATGCAGTGATGCATTGTGGGTACCTGGAGCATTGATCTACAGTATGAACTTTGCATGAAGATTGAAACTCAAAAGTGTTATTAGATTAAACTGCTGTCCGTATGGATATTTGTGTGTGTGTGTGTGTGTGTGTGTGTGTGTGTGTGTGTGTGTGTGTGTGTGTGTGTGTGTGTGTGTGTGTGTGTGTGTGTGTGTGTGTGTGTGTGTGTGTGTGTGTGTGTGTGTGTGTGTGTGTGTGTCTGTGTGTTTCAAACTGCTGTATGGATCATATCAAGATCTCCTACCATCTCTACAGATACTTCCACCTGTCTACCTGTGTCCTGTCCTATAGTGCTAATCCCTGTGAACATACAGTACTAACCACCCCTCAGCATTTCATGGAATCAGTGACCCTCCATAAACATCAAATATTTCCAGTCAAACACACACTTGTTCCATTGTATTGCAGTCTGCCAACACAGTGCAGTTGCCTACTGAATACATGGACCATGTACATGGCAAATACATGGTTTCTGTGTGTGTTCAGACCGGTTCCATTATGTTTTGCTGGAGCATACTCAACATTCTAAACCTCTATGGCCATACCCAACATCTCTCTCTCTGACACTCTGGCTCCTGTAGTATAGCTACCTCATCTCTGTATGAATCCTCATTCCTCAGGCCCCAGAGAGCCTTCTGGAGTCCCTGGAAACCCACCTCAACACACTGGAGGGGAAGAAGCCGTAAGTAGTCAGCTGTCTGTTTTGTGGCGTGTTACTTGTTGAATACTGTAGTTCAAACATCTCTGATGCAGTGTATTAACCAGGGGCGTAACTACCGTGACGCAGCCAACGCTGTTGCGTTGGGGCCCGGTGACATTTAGGGCCCACCCGTGCTGTCTGTAAAATGAAATAATAAATATACGGTATAGGCCTACTGTATACAGAGATGCAATTGCAGTTGACAGAATTGTGGCTAGCATGGTGCTAGTAATTAATTATTAATTGATTATTTTGTATGTACATATGTACAGTTTTCAGATTTTCCTTTTTCTTTTTTTCTTCACAAGATTTTGGTTTAGAATGCCAGGTTAAACATGCCTCAGAATCGACCAGTTCTTTTTTATATACAGTATAGATAACATTTGTGGTCTCGTGATTTTTACTATAAAAAATTATGGAGTCACTTTTCATGTCATATATATGTGCTCTTCTCTATTTTCTCCTAACTCAGTGAGGACAAGTAAGTATGCTATTCTGTCAATGGTAAAGGGACTGGTTTTGTTTTGTGCATAATAATACATTTTCAGTTTTTGCCCGTTTATATTGTAGTTGTCATATTGCAATTCAATAGAACTAATGAGCAAGTTTTGTGCGTACATACAGTATATTTTTCAGTAATCTGCCACATACATCTTTATGTTTTCTTGTACTGTTGCTCAAGATGGAGTTCTATTGAAACATTCATTTTGTGGCCGTGCTAGTTGTGTTAATCCTTAACCCATTTAAACCGGGAACGCATCTGTGTAACCACTTAAACCATTATTTTATACTTTGGCTATTAAAAAATAGCAGCTCTACAAGCTCACACAGAGTTCGCGTTAAAAATACATATTCAAAGATTTGCAAAATGTTCAAGAGTTTTCAAAAATAGCAGATATACAAGGTCATAGAGCGGCACTCAGTGCCGCGCTATGAGCTTGTATATCTGCTATTTTTTAATAGCTAAAGACATCTAAAATGACAGAGATGCGTTCCCGAATTGCATGGGTTAATGTGTCACCTTATTATGACAAAATGAAGATCATTCTTGTCATGGTTATACAATAACATGGATTGTCTCTGAGCTGATCCCATTACTAACGCCCTTTACCTTGTTTTGTTTTACGATGTAATGAGCCCAAGCTTTCACAAGGCCAGAGGAGCAAATCATTTCAACTCACCGCTCCTTAACTGTACTGTATATGAGTAGCTCTGAAAAGAAAGGCCTTGTTGAAAGAGAGATGGGCCACTCTTGTTTTATTCACTGGAGTGGTGTCAAGCCATTAAGTGTGGGTGTTTTCTAAATGGAATCGCCTCTAAATGCTGCCTGCCTGCAACAACAGAACTGATATTTAAACTGTCACTTTGCCTCCTGTCTCAGTAACAGTCATTATGCCTCATCATCATGCACATTACTAAAAACCCTTTTAACCTGTGCGTTGTCCTTGTTTTTTGCAGGTCGCCCACCAAGGTAAGCACTGTTTAACTTCAACCTTTCACAGATTGTAGTAGCGGTTTGTAGTGATTCATTGTCAATTCACGCATAAAATTGCAGCTGAATCACATCAGCGTATGTAAATGCCTGGTCACCATAGTAACGGGAGGGGGGGCGTGTACACTCTTCTCAGCAGGAGTCAGCGGCCACCAACGGCTCGCCGGCTGCCGCTGCTCCGGCTACCGCTACACCGGCTAAGGCTGCCCCGGCTAAGGCTGCCCCGGCTCCCGCTCCACCCGCTAAGCATGCCGCTCCCCCCGCTAAGCCTGCGCCTCCTGCAGCTCATGCAGGCGGTCCCCCGGCTCGTCCCCCGGCACGTCCCGGCCCACCCAAGCCCCCAGTGACCCCCACCACCAACACCATTACCACCATCAACAAGTGAGAATGCACCACTCAGCATTATTACAAAGGGTTTTTGACTTATATCCATAGATATTACATTACAAATCACTCAACACGTTGCATGTAACACACTGCATATAACACTGCATTCAACACACTGCCTAGTGCCTACAACACTGCATATGAAACTCAACACGTAATCCTGTTTCCTGATTTGTCTCTCTGCTGTATGCAGTGGTGGAAAGTACATTTACTTAAATACTGTACTTAAGTACTTTCGGTTGTTGAATACAATACGTACTTTTACTTTACAAAAGTATGTCCAATTTTCAATACTTTATACTTCTACTCCACTACATCTCAGAGGCAAATATTGTACTTTTTACTCCACTACAATTATTTGAAAACCTTAGTTACCAGTTACTTTGTAGATTTTGATTATTATTACAAAACATACATTAACCACTTCAGCCCTATATATACTTTGGCTATTTGAAAATAGCCCATCTACAAGCTCTCAACGCATCGCACCACAACGCGTTGAGAGCTTGTACATCTGCTATTTTCACATTATTTTATACATTTAGAAAACTGGGACATTCTGCGTTAGGAGTACTTTTACTTTTGGTATAGTATAGTATATCTTATAAGTATATCTTGATGCCAATACCTTTGTACTTTTACTCAATTAAAATTTTAATGCAGGCCTTTTACTTGTAACAGATCGAGTGTTTCTACATAGTGATATTGATGCTTTTACTTAAGTAAAACTGTGAGTAGTTCTTACACCACTGAGTATGTCTCGTCTATCTGTCTCTCGGCAGTGCTCTTGATGATAGCTTCCTGTTGGATCTGGACCCCATGTCCTCCTCGGCAGGAGGTGCTGCGGCAGCTTCATCCACCAGTGCATGGGGAGGTGAGACAGGGATATGAAATGAAATATTTCACACAACTTTCAATTGGCAGTTATAGCTGTTATGAAATATTCTTAGCTGAACGACTTGAACGACTATTATATGGGCCACATGGCTCGGAAAAACCCAAGGCTACTTACTTACTTAAACGCAGTACATTGCCCAAAATGAGTACAAAACGACTTGAAACTACTGTACATTGCACAAAATCAGTACAACATTGCACGGCTAGAGAAAAATAAAGCTATATGACAGAATTAACTGAATTTTATGTTTCTGTAATGGAATGCAGGATTGTACTGTAACTTCAAGTAAAGTAAAGTACTGTAACTTCATCATAACGTTTTTTTGCAAATTTTTGATCTCTAAAAAAAGTTCTCTCTCTCTTACACAGATCTTCTAGCTGAGGGTGAGTATCACAGCTCGTGCTATTGTGTGAACAGCTGCGTTCCACGGGGAAAATAAGACAAATGCCTTTTAGCGTGAGCAAGTGGCAATGTACCTGGAAAATGCCTGAAGCTCTTACATGGTCTTTGTGACGAGATCCTGGCCATGTTTATGTAGGGAACAAACACATGTTCTACCCCTTTTTTACAATACAAGCTTTTATTTCTTTTTCATCTTCCTCCCACTCTATCTTTCTCCCTCTCCCCTCTTCTCTGCCCTCTTCTCTGTCTGTCTCTCTGTCTCTCTGTCTCTCTTTCTCTCTCTCTCTCTCTCTCTCTGTCTGTCTGTCTCTCTCTCTGTCTGTCTGTCTCTGTCTCTTTCTCTTTCTCTTTCTCTCTTTATCTTTCTGTCTGTCTGTCTCTCTCTCTCTCTCTCTCTCTCTCCCTGTCCCTGTCCCTCTCTCTGTATCTCTCTCTCCCTCTCCCTCTCTCTCTTTGTGGTTGTTTTGACTGGGGATTTGTGGGGTTTGGGCACGTTGCGTCTGCATCTGCAGCGCCCCCAGCCGCCGCTGACAATGGCACCGAAGCTCTCCTGGCGGAGGGCGACGATGCTGACGATGCTGCCCCCGCAGCAGCCACGCCCAAGGCTGCAGCCAGCGCGGCCGCACCTGCGCCAGCTTCGCTGCACGCTCCCTCCACCACCTCCGCCACAGAAGTGGACCTGTTCGGAGGTCAGTGGAGATGGTCAGAGGAGGGGAGGGTGGACAGGACCCCCACTGCACACAGTGGTCTGTCTTGTCTGTCTATCTGCAAGGAACCCACTCCTTCTCTTAGCAAGCTCTTGTTAGACTTCCTTCCGCCCGGTACGCTGGACGTTAAGTAAAACGGAAAATATAGTGGGTTCAAAAAATGCTGTATTGGGATGTCAACAGCATCAAAATCTTAGCTAGATTAAGTAAATGCTAAATGGCTGTCAAAGAGAGACTTTGCTTTGCCCATTTCTGAGCTTGACATTTCCCTCCTTGTCACAGAGTACAAGCTTGTGACAACGTCCATGGTAACCCCTCATTAACCCAAGCCTGCACAAGCAGTGTGCTCACTGAATGCAGCATTATGCAGCCTTCAAAAACCTACCATTCCAGCAATGGTACAGTCAGACAAAAACATTTTGGGCTGCATATTTCTTGTATTCTCTGACCTTTTGTCCTCCCCTAATGCTCTCTAATTCTTGTTTCATCCCCATGCCCATGTGTTTGTTTACTCACCCCTCCTTTTTGTTTGGTTTGGTCCATTCCTCCATCCGTTCGTCTATCTGCCCGGTCTGTGTTATGTTTTGCGTTCCTTGTCGTCCGTCTGCGTTGCCCTAGATGCGTTTGCGCCCTCCCCTGGAGACGGTCCTGTTGCTGTGGCTGCGGGCCCTGCCACTGATGCATTTGGTGGATCTGGTGGGTGATAAAACAGCTTTGTATGCATGTGCAAATACATGCGTTTGTGCGTATGTGTGTGTGTGTGTGTGTGTGTGTGTGTGTGTGTGCGCATGTGTATGTGTGTGTGCGTGTGCGTGTGTGTGTGCGTGTGCGTGTGCGTGTGCACGCGCGTGGGTGCGTGCGTGTGTGTGTGTGTTCAACAAGATGACAGTATATCCATTGGCCATGTGGTGGAATTTGTGGCCTGCTGTCTCGTCACAAACCCTGTTTACAAGGAGCCCCAGTCATCATGGACCCTCTCCACCTCCTCTCTACTAAAACCTTTCCTCGCAATATTCACCTGGTGAATACTCGAGTAAAAAGCACAGCACAGCTATTAACTTGGTTTTCTCCCAATTTAATATTTAAATACCACTAACCTACCACTAATCCTACTAGATGATAATGCTGGTCATCCTTGAGCCCTTGGTTTATTTATCCAACAACTAACTACGTTAATTCTCTCTTTGGCTTGATCGTGTAAGTAGACAGAGTAAGGAAAAGGACGAAGAAGCCATAGTAAGTAAGGAGCCAGAGGACAAGAGCCGTACAAGAGCAGTCAGTACAATATATATACAGTATATACGGTATATATATATAGTTCCTTGACTTTTTTGAACCTCTGGTGTGTTTATAGCATACTGTAGAAGCTATGACATTAATGAAATGACCATTTACTGTTTACTTTCTGACATGCTTCTTCATTAACTTTCTACTGCATCCATACAAAGCCTGCTGTTGTCTACATTCATGATCATGTATGTGAATTGAGTCCATACTACAGTGTAGTGTAGACTCAATTAAAACGTATGAAACACATTTTGAACACAGTTTATTGTTCACTGTGGTCTGTCTATGTAAGCTCTTTTACTAATAGACAGTGCCTATTGTACACTGAGCTGATTCTTAATAAAAGGACTGTATGATGGAGCCTGTGGATGCAGTACGAAGGTTAATGGGTAACGTTTGCATTTTAGTTCATTTAATTACATTCCTTTGACCTAACCCTCATTTGAAAGCTCTTAGGCTTTTTTACTGTGTTTGTTATTTAACAAACCCCCCACCCCCACCTCTACCCCTTCCCTCCTCCCTTCTCTGATCATAACCCGCCCTCCCCAAACCCTCTTACCCCCACCCTGCTTTCTAAAGACCCCTTCGCTACGACAGAAGGGAGTGCAGACATTGCAGCAGCAGGGCTGGACCTGTTCGCTATGAGGCCTACCGACGCGGGGGCCTCCGCCCCCACCCTCACCCTCACCTCCAGTGATGCGGGGGCCATCGCTGCCCCCATCGCTGCCCCTGCCGCCCCCACCCCTTCCTCCACCACCACCACCACTACTACTACTACTACCGCCACCACAGACAACACCACCACAGACTCTGCAGCTGCCCCGGCTCTAGATCTCTTTGGTGGTAAAGTCCTCTCACTCTCATTCTGCCTCCCACTGCATTGCCCTGCATTATGATGATGATGATGATGATGATGATGATGATGATGATGATGGTGATGGTTGTGATTAATGTGTTTGCTCTTGATGATACTGAAGATGACAATAACTTGGCCTCTCCCTACATTTCAGATTTATTTTTTCCATGACACCTTTTTCCCCCATTATGGTTTATTTAATTTGATACAAAAGTCAACGGGTCAATCGAGCATTTTGACCACCTCTGGCAAAATTTAAATGATTGGACCATCAAAAGTGAAATCTACTTACTACTTAATAGATTCATTGATAATCCAATCTGAGGTGATATTGAAACACTTCTCCATCAAATTCATACATTTTATGAATCTGTCCATGCATACTTAGCTAGATCTTTTATTTTTATTTTCACACTGCTTTAATTGACAGATGTGGCTCAACTTGTCTTGACTGCTAACCTGCTAATAGCACTAACAAACAGGCTATACGAAGGAAGAAAGCAACAACAGTTTTGTCTGTCTAACTTGGCTTTCTTCTCTTCCTGCTTCAAGCCTATGCACATTGTTTTCATGACAGTGGAATACCACTCAATGAACCCTAGCGTCCCTATTCTGGGCATGTAGGTGAACATTCAGCGAACATTCGGCAAAAAATAGCATGTCTACAAGCTCACAACGTGTCGCAACACAATGCATTGTGAGCTTGTAGATTGCCTATTTTTGGCGAAGAGATTTGGTGTAGAGAAAGTCAACTGTCTTGGGGTCCCTGGGGAATCATATTTAAATACTGAAATTGTCTGGAATTCCACTATCATTGTTTTTCTCCATTTTTGTAACAAAAGTGGGAAAAAATACAAATAAAACCCAATGTATTGTTTTGTAATGCAACACAAGTTGTTATTGCATTACCAAACCATACATCTGTAGATTATCTTCCTTTTTTCTTTTTTCTAATTATCTTCCTTCATCATTCTGTTTGCACTGAACTTGAAAGCTGGAATGTCCATTATAACTGTGTGTCCTTGTTTGTAGATATGTTTGAGTCAATGCCTGAGCAAAGCCCTACCACAGAAACCAAAGCCGCTACCACTCCTAGCGTAGACCTTTTCGGTTCAGGTACACGAGGTTGATCTCCATTTTATCTCTGTGTGGAACCTCTTCTTCATCTTCCTCTGGTGTCCATGCGTCTGCTCCTCTTGTCATGTGATTTTTTTGCATATACACGTACTTGGTTTGTCCCCATAGTGGTATGAGAAAATGTGCATGCTAGACCACTCGTAAGACGATTTGTTTCCTTTCGGCTGCTTTTATGTCTATGCTACACAGTAAAATCCTCAGTGTTCGTTTAACTCAGAAAGTGTGCAAATTGAACCAAATGGACCCATAAGGGTAACCATGCACACACAGTTACGTTTGCACACTTTCTTTTTTTTGTTCAAAGTTTCTTTATTGGCATTTTCAAAATCGCATACAGGTCAGTGAACAAAAGCATACAAAAAGAGTGTATGTTACCCCTCCCACCCCTCAAAGTTCCCGCTCCGAAAGAGCCACAACCCTGGTATCTTGCTGTACCATTAACAAAAGAAAAACAATACATACAAATAAGACACATTTACATTGAAAGTTGAGAGAAAATGAAAAATTAATTAAATAAAGTAAAAAGCAAGGATAAGTCAAAGAAGTTAAGTATACACATTAGAATATGTATCATTAAATGAAATTACAAATAAAAATACGAAAAAATGCAAAAAACAAATACAGTGGGATCAGTATTTACGGGTCATTAATGTCACGTTTGCACACTTTCTGAGTTTCAAATGTAGAAGGGAACACTGAGGATTTTACTGTGCGCGGTATGTCAGCTACGCTAACGCTTTTCTGTGCTCCCCCTGCCCCGACCTCTCTCCCTCTTTCTCCTCCTGCTCCTCTTGCTGCTGCTGCTCTGCCTTGCTCTGGCGCTGGCGCTGTAGACCTCCCCGCCGTGTCTCGCGGGCCCTCTCCTTTGCCTGAGCCCGTTCCGGCTGGAGACATTGTGACCGGTGAGTTTCGCTGACAGCACAGCTTGTCATCTCATCTCATTCATAAAGTAGGGACTTGAGTGAGTGCATGTCCACAAAGTGGCGCTGTTTACCGTCACACTTCACGAAAACATGGACACCAAATTCAGATGACGGAACCCTTGCACATGTGACCTCATTCTCTGGTCTGTTCCGCTACGATCCTGTACCCTCTCACTGTAACAAAGCATGTCATGGTGCTGGGCTCACATTCTAAAAGCAGTCATATTGAGGTAAATTTTCTTCCATTTCTCTCTCTCTCTCTCTCTCTCTCTCTCTCTCTCTCTCTCTCTCTCTCTCTCTCTCCGCTTAGATGCTTTCTCCTCCCCTGCAGAGACCCCAGCTCCTGCTGTGGCCCCTGCTTCAGCTCCTGTCCCAGAGGCGTCCTCTCCACCCAAACCAGAGCCTGCACTTGTTATCGATCTGCTGGGTACATGGACCTCAAGCACACATACTAACTCTTGCACACACGTCGTCTTGGTTTGTCCGCATAGTGGTATGAGGAAATGTGCAAGCAGGACAATTTGTACCTTTCGGCTGCTTATATCTGTGCTACACAGTACAAATTCTCTAGCCTGGGATCCAGACTAGAGAATCAGTCTGGATTCCAGGCTACAAATCCTCAGTGTTGCTTTAACTTAACCGATTAAGACCGGGAAAGCATCTGTGTCATTTTAGATTTGAGCTAAAAAGCATTATTTTATACTTTGACTATTAAAAAATAGCAGATCTACAAGCAGATCTACAAGCTCATAGAAAAATCGTGAAAATGTGTGCAAATCTTTGAATATATATATATATTTTTTAAAGCAAACTTTTCAAATCTTTGCTTCTGGGTGTCTCTGGGACAAAACATTTTGAGATGGGGGTCTGCGGCCAAATACATAATCATTTTGGGGGTCCTCGACATGAAAAAGTTTGAGCACCACTGATATAGCAACATACGTTTTTCAGAAAACTGTTAGGATTTCAAATTGAATCAAATGGAACCCATAACATGGAAGATTTGACTGTACAGTGAGTGAGTTGTGTCTCTCAGTCTTCACACATCAGTGAAGTCATGGTCTCACGCGTCCTGTGCGACTCCTCTGCCCCTGTCGTGTCTCAGTGAGCGGCCCATGACCTCTAACCCCTTTCTACCCTTCATGCTGCCTTCTGGATTCACTGGACTGACCATGCAGACAGCTTCGGTGGTCCCGAGGAGCAGACGCTGAGTTCTGCCCCTGCAGCAGCTGAAGATGACTTGCTGGGAGGTATGTGGGGTGGTTAGTTGTCTCACTGCATGGCCCAGAACGCACCAGCATGTCATTTTTATATTTTTGTCAGTCTCTTTCTTTCTCTCTCCGTCTCTCTCACCTTTGTGTTTTCTTAAACACACGACGCACATGCACACGCACACGCACACGCACACGCACACGCACACGCACACGCACGTGCACATGCATACGCGCGTGCACACACACACACACACACACACACACACACACACACACACACACACACACACACACACACACACACACACACACACACACACACACACACACAGGCCATCCTCTTCTGATAGTTGTTACCATAGTGGTTGCATCGTTATGCCAAACTGCTGTTAAAGTTTAATGTTCTTTCCTAAAAGTCACAATTCTCCAAAATGACTCCACTGCACATCGTCTGTTTTGGAAACCACTTCCTCTGCCTCTAGCTTTTCCTTTTATCACCATATTTTATCACATTATGGAAATGCGATTGTGTTATATTGGAAAAATGGCTCTCGGCGAGGCTACAATTGAATGTGGTATCGCAATTGTTTATGCTTTCTGTTCCTGCTCCAATTGTATCCAGGTTTGATGTCTCCTTGCCTGCCAACTACGGTGGGCCCAGCTCTTGCTCCGGCCCTGGCCCCCGTTGCGGCTCTAGCCCTGGTTCAGAATGACCTCCTGGAGTCTGGCTTTGATGCCTTGGGTTCCCTGCCTTCTCCCACACCCCCAGTACCCGCTGCAGTCGCAGCTGTGCCACTAGTACCAGCAGCAATAGACACGGCAAAAGCCCCACCAGCGCTCTCTGGTGGTTTTGATACTTCAAGTAGTAAGTGGATTATACTTTATAGTACATTGTGAATGAGTCTGTTTTTAGGAGTTATTTTTTAGCTAACTGCTTTATTTATTTAATTTGGGGGATTAGGCTGTATGATCATCACCCCCCCTATTATAGATTAGTACACATCAATCTTTTTTTTTACAAGATGTTCAACTGACATTGAATGAAAGACAGAGATATTTTATCCTCAATTTCCTCCGTTCTGAAAAGGATTATTTTCAGGCCAGACTAAATTAATTCCCTGATCATATTAAGGGACGTTGGACCAGGGCAGTTGTAGATCAAAACATGTCAAATACAGTACACTAAAACATTCATTCAGCTTCATTTAGCAAGGAGCGCTTTTGTATCCGTCCTCACCATGTAGTTCAGAATGTATTTCTGTTTACAGTTGACAGTGAGTGATGGCAGGTCTTAGCCTAAAACTAGCAGACATGGTCAGAATGGAGCTAGCTAGCCCAGTGTGATCCTTGTTGCAGCGCTGCTGCTATTGCTGCGGATGCTGCTGCTGCTTTATATGTTGATCTTCTGCATGAGTGACGCTGCCACGCAATGCTGCCACGCACCGCTGCCACTGGCCTCTTTGCGTAACACAGAGGCCTTTACACTCCCCACAGCTGACGGCTTAACTCCTCCTCACTGCTTTGTCTTTGCTCTCAATTTCTCGCTCAATCTGTCTCTTTTTCTCCCCCTCCCCCTGTTTCTCACATGCACACACTGATGCTCTCTCTGCTCCCCCACACTCACCCTCACCTCTTTCTCTCCTTGTCACGAATCCCACTCCCCCCCCCCCCCACATTCCCATTTTCTCTGCTGCCCACCTGTCCTCACAACCTTGCCCAAATCCATCTTCCACGTCTGTTTCTTTCCTTCCTCCCCCTCTCTTCCCCCCGCCCTGTCCTTTCATCTCTATCTGCTGGGTCATTGCTTGCTGCTACTATGTATAATTGGTGAGTTCAACCCCCCACGGTGCATCGCAGCATGAGCAGTCCTCACTCCCCCCTTTAAAAAACAATTAAATTAATACGTACGTACGTCCAAGTTTTGCATGTTGCAATTATTTAAACTTTTTTTTTTACTCTTGGTCTCGTGCATGAGACAACATTTTGTGATCTTTATATTTCTGTAATGCATCCTCACTTTCTTGCAGTATCATGTCAAAATAGGCCAGTGTTTGAGTTCATGAAGTATGGACACATACACTGGGTGACTGAAACTCAATTGGGCACCACCACAACTCCGTTCCAATATTGATTTCCTCATTGCTCCGGGGTGGTGCATGCAATGCGCAGCTATAAGCTGTGGCGACATCAAGGCTAGATGGGTCCCAGTCATCGTACAGTCTGGTTACACATCTGCCCCCTGTTGTGTCAGTGTACAGTAGATTAAGGTATTATGGGTAGTAATCCGCGGTGTCTCTCTAACGACCTGCCCCCCTCTCCCCTAAGTGTTCGATGGATTAGGTGACTTGATGATACCTGCCTTAACACCCCAGAGCACCGGGGGCAGCTCTGCGGGCAGCACTGCTGGAAGCGCAGCTGTAGGCGGAGGCATGTCGGCTGCTCCACCCGCCACACCACCTCCTACCAAAACCATCGGAGGAGATCTGGACTCATCACTGGCAAACCTGATGGGCGGTAAATTTGGGATGTTATTAGTTGGAGGGGAAGCAAATGGTTTGATCAAATTGTTACACAGGTTGACCTTTTTTTCTGTTCTTCTTTTGCAGATCTTGGAGTAAAAAAAAAGTAAGCGTGTGTGTTCAGTGTATGTGAGTAGAGTGCATATATATGGACATGTGTTTCCCTTGTGTCCATCCTACAGTACGTGACAACAAATGCTCTGCAGTACAGTATGAATAATACAATAATGGCAAGATCCATGTTCATTGTAACATAGTTTAAGACCTTTCTCCAATCTCCCATCTATGTTACCTTTTAGGGACCCACAGACTGAGAAGAAGCTAACCGGAGGTTCTAACTGGACGCCCCATGTCGCCAGCTCAAGCTGGGGTACACCTGGTGCCCCCATGGTAAGACAATTAACCCACCCTCTTTTAAAGTAAGATCCATAAAGGTTTGGCTTAAAAAAACTATTTAAATGCAAGCAATTGAGCAGAGTTGTCTACTGCATTGCAACTCTTTACTATCCAAACCCACTCTAAACGTGTTCCACACCATTACATTTAGATTGGATTGAGTCTGTTTTCTGATATAGCCTTTACTTCCTCTCTTTAGGGTGGCCCTGGAGCGGCTCCACCTGGTGGAGCCATGATGCCACCTGGTGGAGCCATGATGGCACCTGTTGGAGCCATGATGGCACCAATGGGAGCACAGTCTGGCTTTGGCATGGTAAGCTTATACATAAGTAGTTCCTCATTGGCTGATTTTGGATAAAGTTTTATCACAGAGATGCTACTGTACGCTGCTTACACTGAATGGAGACATAAACCATATGACGTGAAAAATATCGGTTTTACAATCATGTGATTTTGTAATGAACAGCTGCTTAGCTTCTTAGGAAGATATGTATGCTAACTATACGGCCACTTCTTCCCTTTATACCCAGCCCCCCGCTACAGGCCTTGGAGCTCCCATGATGCCACAGTCTCTGATGGGGCAGCCGCTGATGGCGCAGCCTATGATCAGACCAACCTTCACTGCACCCGGGGCTGCTGCAATGGGATCACCAGTAATACATTACAGATATTAATCACACGCACGCACATACAGTACACACATACACAGTGCATGTCAAAACACATCTTCAGTGTGTTGTGAAAAGCTGTACTTTTGCAGGGATGCATGAACATAAATACTGAGGTGTAACACACACATGTTGGGGGGGGGGGGTTCTGCCTTTATTTGGATAGTATAGTGGAGACTGACATGAAACAGGGAGAGAGAGAGAGAGAGAGAGAGAGATGGGGAGTGACACGCAGTAAAGGTTGTCAGGCTTGGGAATCGAACTGTCGAAGTGCTGTTAGGCTGCATTAGAGCCTTATGTGGCACCAGTGGCGTCCCCAAGAATTACATTTAGGGCAGGCAAGATTTTTGCCCCTCGGCCATCGGCGCCCACACATTATGTTATATCTAAAATGTTGTTCTCTTTCATTTCGCTGTGAGCAGCTGTCTCCAGGACCTGCCAGCCAGAGTCTAAAGAAGGCTAAAGACCCCCTGGCAGCCCTCGACCTCAAGGATTTGATGTCATGAAAGGTGCTATACAAATAAAAGGGTATTATTATTATTATTATTATTATTATTATTATTATTATTATTATTATTATTATCAAAAATATTGTCTGAGGAATGCGACAGAAAAAAAAGAATCTCCATGAATTCAAGGTCATGGGGTGTGTAATTTATAGAAAAGAAGTCAATTTTTTCCTTCTTTTTCTCTTCTCCTTCTCCTTCTCCTTCTCCATCTCCATCTCCTTCTCCTTCTCCTTCTCCTTGTCCTTGTCCTTGTCCTTGTCCTTGTCCTTGTCCTTGTCCTTGTCCTTGTCCTTGTCCTTGTCCTTGTCCTTGTCCTTGTCCTTGTCCTTGTCCTTGTCCTTCTCCTTCTCCTTCTCCTTCTCCTTCTCCTTCTCTTCTCTTATGTCTTCATATAGCTGCTTTCTTTTCTGGAGCAAGGCCCTCTCAGTGTTTGCCTGGTGGTTGTGAACAGCTCAGGATACCAGAGCGTCCCCTTCACCTATTCCACCTTAAAAGCCTCCCTCTTCTCCACCCAATCCATCTTCACCACTCCCAGCCCTGCCCTTCTCCTGTGTGATGTCGTAGCACAAACTGTGAAGTGAACCATAGCGGTATATATACATATTTAAAAAAACAAACAAAAAAAACCAAGCGTGTGCTTATGTAGATGTAATAATCCTTTGTCTAAAGAAAACCACACAAAACCCTGAGAAAAAAAAAGTCCGAAAAAGTAAGTGAGAGAAAGGTGAAAGTGTATGTGTTTAGATTCTTTATTTCCAGTGTTGGCGTTTGAGTTGAATGATGGATGTACGTTTATGTCCTAAGCTCCACCCTCAACCCTGTATTCGACCATGCCTCTTTCTAGAGCAGTGATTCCCAAACTTTTTAGCTGGAGACCCAAAAGAGACAATTTGTGTCTCCCCGGGACCCAAACTTACAAAAATACATTATAATCACTTAAGTCCCATTTCAGAAATAGTGAAAATAGCCAATCTATAAGCTCACAAAGCATAGCTATGCAATGCTTTGTGAGCTTGTAGATCTGCTATTTTCACTGGAAATGTTCAGATTTTTTTTTTTACATTTCTGCATTTTATTTTTTTTACATTTCTGCATTATTTTTTTAATCTTTTGACATAACTAAGAGAAAATATATAGGAAACGTAAAAAGAGGGATATTTACAAAAAAAATGCGTGACCCAAAAGTGGGTTCCGACCCATTGTTTGGGAAACACTGTTCTGAAGGGGGAGGGGCTCTTCTCCTGCCCTAGTCGGATTGGATGAGAGTGGTAAGTGAAGTGGCTTCTGTTACGTGAATTTACAGAAGGTCCTATCTTGATGTACATATTTCTCTGGCAAATCTGTGGATTATGTCTCTATTCTGTATGTCTGTTGAAGAGAAATATAAATGTGAATCCAATATGAAACGTGTAAGAAGTCATGTGAGCGATATGTTAATTCCCATCATCATTTGAAAGTGTTTGGAAACAAATGATTACTGCTATATGATTGATATACTGTATAAGAACATGTATGGGCCTCTGAATAATCACAGACCATCAAGTGATTGGTTTTATTTATTTTTATCGTGAGTAGTTTTTCTAAAAAATGTTTTTTATTTTTTTATTTTGTTGCATCTTGTCCAGCGTTGTTCATATGGTTGTTTTCCTCTAGAAACATTCTCTAATGTGGTGTTGATATTCACGTCATATCTGATTACGTATATTTTGAGAGGAAACCTGTTAGTATGTTCAGGCAAATCTATATTTTGTCACACGACCCTTTTGACAAGTGTCGCTTGACAAAAATAACATTTTCAACTGGAAAGTGTCACGTTTTAATTGAATTGAAGTGACATACTGTATATAAGTTAGCCTTTATTCATTGCAGAGGTGAATTCAAACAGTCTTAGCATATTATGAAAATTTTACATAAGTGTGTACAGACGTCTACCTGCTATTTTAACATTTTCCCTATGGATCTATCTCTGCCAGCTCTCCTTTGTTTGATTTTCATTGTTGCCGGTGATTTCTTCATTACTGTCACCAGTTCAGTGTCAATAGGGTATCAATAGGGTTATTTTTGTATTTAAGGAATTTAAGGAAACAGATTCCTTTACCATTCACTTTTCTTTGTTCTTCATTTGATCATGTTGACCCCCTTAGAACCATTGTTGGTGAAACAGTGATGTTGTACAGTATGTTGCCGCACGAGAAGGGCTTGGAACTGAGGCTGTTTACCCAGAGAAGGTACACTGTTAAACAGTGTGCCTTCTACCCAAGGGCGGCATCTTTACAGCAAGTTCATTAATAATAATTAAATTATCTTGTTGTTAAGATGCTTTTAGTAAACCTCACCCATGACTCTATAGGCAGCCTTGTATAACCATTGACCCCAGTCATGTGCTGTAAACCCCCAGATACTTAGAGGATACTCGGTGTGCGTGTTGTTGTCATCTCAATAAAATGTTTCGGCAATCGTGAGGGGGAAAAAATGGTTGACAGTCAATGATGGGAGATATTTTTTTCATGACTGAGTTAAAATGGTATTTTGTTATTAGTTTTTAATTCTTTTTTATTTACAATGGCCCTTCCCAGTGCATGTCTGCCCTTTGAGATGCAATAAACTCAATGACGGATTGAATTGCCTGTAAATGCTCTCCTTTTTCTCAACCATTCAAAAACAACCAGACACATCCTCACAATGTTCTCCTCTTATCCGGTAACCGGAAGGCTCGCCCCCAAAACACACTCGCCCCCATTTTTTCCACGGACCACTCGCCCCCAGCGGTTCTTGTATTCTTGTATTTGTTTTACTGAGTTAGGAATAAGGTTAGGGTTAGGCATAGTTTTTCTGAGGTAAAGATTAGGAATAGGGTTAGGTTTAGGTATAGTTTTAAACTCAGCGGTAACTGATGTAAGTTTAGGAATACCTGGTGGTGACCGTTCCGAGGTCGCCGGATTTGACCCGGGGCGAGCGTGTTTTGGGGCGAGTGTTCTTGTATTCTCTTATCCTCTCCATGATGGTCTGAATGCTGCTTTGGTGGACAAACAACTAAATCCACACGTTTACAGTATATGACAGATGCAAACAGTGATAATCCCATAAAACTCTACCAGATATTTACTGTTACCAGGGATTTAAACGTTTACAATCATAGTACAAGCATAAACAGGCACACACACATACAAGTAGTAATCTTGGTTTTAATGGTTGGTTGTATTCAATCCGCTTTATTAATCTAATGTATTTTGTCAATCAATAGGAATTGTGGCACATGAGAAACAAGAATAATAAAAAATACAACACCTCAACCTGACATTACACAGTATTGTGGCTTCTTTTTTCTTTTGTCATCGCTATACTCCTAGAATTACAGGAATCTATATTGCTCAAGTAAGTTTTTAATCTGTCAGTCCCATTATCAAACTCCATTATGTAGCCACACATTAAATACATAGTTACAGTTCTAGGCTATCAAAATATATTCTGAGAAGTTTTCCCCAAAAAACAAAAGTGTACAATGTATTAAGTTAGCACCAAGTCTCCGGATAAGCACCGTTATAATTATGTGCATAACAATGAAACCACATTTCACTGCATTGCAAGAATAGACAAAGGATGATGGTAGAACTCAAAAGAATCTGATATCCAGGATCGATCAGGACCCTTTCACTAGAGAAAGTGGATAAAGTTATAAAAGGGAGGGGACAATATATGAAATTCAAAGATCTAGATATACACAATGCAACACCAGCCATTTTATTTAGAAAATGTTCATAAAAACAGGCATCATTTCAATATTCCTAAATGGTTTAATCGTAAGAAAAATATATTTATTTTTCCCGGGTCTTTTGTCAAGGCCAATGCACAATTGTTTCCTTTTTACAAACACAGTGGAGAACACCTCAATGTGTCAATGTCTCTCCGTACAAAACCTGGCCGGATTAAAAGTATAATATAACAAGGCTTCGCCCATATGAAACACTGACACAATTGAATATACACCTTCTCAAACAATATCTCCAAATTGGTCAAATCAAAAACAAATCTCGGTCTGAACAAAGCTACAGACCTGGAGGATCTGTAAATACATAATCATGATATTCAGTATTTCTCTAAGAGTGTTTTTATTTTTTAGCAAATAAATTACAAGAGCTGAAAAGCCACAGTTCTCTTTTATCTGTTGACAAAATCCTGTTGGTGTCAACATTGAGTCTGTATGGCAGTGTGTGTGTGTGTGTGTGTGTGTGTGTGTGTGTGTGTGTGTGTGTGTGTGTGTGTGTGTGTGTGTGTGTGTGTGTGTGTGTGTGTGTGTGTGTGTGTGTGTGTGTGTGTGTGTGTGTGTGTGTGTGTGTGTGTGTGTGTGTGTGCGTGCGTGCGTGCGCGCATGCCATGTAGTACGGATGCCATGCATGTATGTAGAATGCATGTGTGTGGTATGTGCATGTGTGTGTGAGGCTGTCACGCCACTGGGAGGCACAGGAGGTAACAGAGAGGCAGGCAGAGAAGAGGCAGTCAGCGGGCCCCTGGTTGGTCATGGGAGAGCGTTAGGTTGGGGGATTAGGTTGGGGGAGGTGGGAGATGAAGGAGTCTTTTGGTTTAAGGGAAGTGGGTGTGGTGTTTTCAGGCCACCCGGCACTCACTGGAGTCCCCGTGGACCCAATAGCAGATCTGGGCATACTTGAGCGGCGTTATTCTCACCGCCACGTTGTAATCCTGCTGCACACCGTTCCCGCTAACATCCACCCACTGGTGGCCTGAGAAAATGCCAATGATCTTCCTCTTCCACTTCTTCTTGCCGGCCTCTTTGAGGCGGATGTAGACCCCTGAGCCGCTGGACCCGGGCTTGGCGTCGCAGTACTGGTAAAGAAGGTCGTTGGACTCCTCTGAGACGGAGCAGAAGCGGTACACTAAATTGCCAGGTCGGTCGTCATCAAAGCCAGAGAAGTGGATCCTGCTAGCTGGCAACTTCTTCACTGAGGGAATGACGCCCAGGTCCATGTGCTTGACCTTCTGCGCTTTCTTCAGCTCCAGAATGGCGTAATCGTAATCCGCAGCCACGCCCTCGGTCACACCTTTGAACCAGCCCTTGGGAACTTGAGTCTGCTTGACCCTGGTCCACCTGAAGGAAGGCTTCTCCGATTCCACACTGCGCCGGCTGCGGCTCTTTCGGCCTTTCCCTTTGCCTTTGCGTTCTCCTTTCCCGCCTTTCTCTTCTTTTTCCTCCTCCTCCCCCTCCTCCTTATCTCGCTCCCCCTTTCTCCCTTTTTTGCCTTTCCCTCGCCCTCCTCTCCCTTTGCCTCCTTTACCTCGCCTGGACTTCTCCTTCAAGACGCCGACACGCAGCTTTTGTGCCCCGTGCAGATAATCCCGTCCATCGTGGATACAGTGGGCGGCTGTCAGCACATGTTTGGGGGACACCAGAACCCCTGAGCAGCCGGTGGAGATCTTGACAGACGTGGAGAAGGGGTACTTGGAGGAGAACTGCTTGTCAGAGATGGTGAAGCGCGTGTCAGTGCCGTACACCTCCCGTTTGCGGCGGGAGCTGGAGTTGAAGTTTGGGGACCAGCTGGTGACCTCATTAAGGCCCTGGACTGATACGGAGGTAAGCGTGCGTGATCCATTCTCGTACACCGTCTCGTAGGACAGGAACTGCTCCAGGTCTTTCAGAGACGGAGCAGGGAGGTGGCGCTGGCACTCGATTCCACAAGTGCCACTCAGCTCTGACTGAGGCTGGGCTGAGAAGCTGGGGCTGCTCAGAGGCACGGTGCGCCTGTTCCTCACCAGAGGGACCTTCCACTGCGGCCAGGTGTACTCATCATCAACCGAAGCCTCCTCTGCCGCTACAGCCACCACCACGGCCAGCACCGCCACTGGGAGCAGGACACACAGGGGTACAGGGCCCATTATTAAGGTGGGCCTGGCTCTGAAACACAAGAGAGAGAGATATGAGGGATGGTACATGTAGATACTTTCATTTCATTTTAATTTGCTGTTGAAGTCTAGTGTAAGGGCCAAACACACTCCAGTTAAGTCCACAGGGGGGCAACACAGACCACAGATTTTAGAGCCCTCTTCGACACTGAGTCAAGACAGCTTAGTGGATTCGGTACAACTTGCTGTAAAGTTTCACAGTGCTCTGTCGCTCCACAAGAACCTCAAAGCTATGCAAGGCAGCATGTTTCAACCACAAAACAAAATGCACAAGTTTGCAGAAATTATGGGTAGCCTACCATTTTCGTTAAGGCTGAACTTGGGACATAGGCTATGAGAGAAGAAAAAAAGAAAGAAAAATCTTAAGGTATTTCTCTCGAGGTGATACAGTATACTAGCTCTGTGGTTGAAAGTAGATTTACTGTCTGTGAGTGTGGCTGGAGGCTGTGGGCAGTGAGGAGGAGAGGATGAACCTCGACGCTGTGACTGGGCTGAGACAGTGGCTTGGAGGTTTGCCACAATGGTTAACCTTCCCTCCCAGTAATGACCATATCTGGTTTCCCCAGCCTGGCTGTTCCCTCTCTGAGGGCACACATGACATCACACGTCAAGACCGCGCAAGCTGCTGCCAGCATACAGTTGTGTGCTTCTCTAAGTGTTGTGTTGCTAATGATCCTGATAGTCCTACACAGGAAATTTGAATTTGGCCTTGACATTTTGATGTATTCAGCAGCAGACCATCACTTCACCGCAGAGAAGGTGATCATTATTTTGTCAGCAGTGCTGTAGCGGAGGAGTCCCACACATCCAAACACAACCAGAGAAAGACATTTGGAGGCTGAAGAGCAAAGCAGAAGGCTGATTTCAAACAGAAGCATCGACAAGCCACAGTAATTCCATTCATCCTGATTGTTGTTGGAGTTCAAATGATCTGTGACAGGAGGCCCAGCATCTGGGGCTTGAGAGGGACACTCCATTTTGGCCAGGTTAATAGTGCATTCCCCACCAATTTGATGTTAGTGTAGCGTGAAAATGATCTGGATGCCAGCTGCAACAGCAGGCACTTCCCAAAGAACACAGCTGAAGCAAAATAATTCCTGTGCTATATGAATAAAAGCACTGCATGACCCACGACAGTGCTTGTGTCACAGGAGGTTTTGAAGGTCAGAGAGTCAGTAGAGCAGCATAGCAATATACAGCAGCCAACTGCCCTGGCCTGACCACTCCACAATGTCTCCCATAAAACATGAATAGTGGTCTTCATCAAACTAGTCAGAACCAGAGTATATTAAATAAATGCAGGCCCAGAGAAGCTATAAAATGTCCCTATAAAACAAGAATACAAAAGTTTCAAAACCCACGCTTCTGGCCCCAACTTGTGTGCTTCCCCCCACACTGACGCATAGCGCACATTCAGCAGAAATGTAATCATTCAGGACAGACAGAGTGGAAACTGATATGCTGCCATTAGAAGCTTGGTTACAGACGCCTCTCATTTCAACGAAATATATTTTCCATGACTGTGTGGCCTGAGAGTTGAAAAAAACGCAGCGCACACGCCGTTCGTGCGCCCTCTCCATTCAGCATCCCTCTCCATTCAGCATCCCAGCCAGTGTTGCCACATTTTATGAGAGAAATAAGCAACCAGGTATAGGAAAACAAGCCCAAAAGAAGCAACTGTAGGCCACATGAGCACTTTAAACCTAGTACTGTCTGTAGCCTATATGCATTTGAAAATAGCCGATCTACAAGCTCACAACGCGACGCGATGCGACGTGCCGTGAGCTTGTAGATCTGCTATTTTCAAAAACTCTTGCAATAAATTGTGGAATAAAATATTTGAGAACCACTGATTTAAATAATAATAATAAATGTTGGAAGCAAGCCTACATAAGCAAGCACACGTTAGAAACAAGCCCAAAGAAACCGCAACCCGCAACTAACCAATATTTACAAGCAACTTTACAGAAAAATAAGCCCAACATCGCTTATAATAAGCCGACATGGCAACACTGCTCCATTCAGCATCCCAGCCAGTCTTGCAACTCCAAAAGAAGCTATGAAAGCCACCAGAAGATGGCGCTATAACGCAGTCCTATCCTCATCACATAGCCTACTTCCATGGGTCCTTTGAGAGAGATGTACCCTCAATGTCTAATTGAACTTGGAATGGATAATTTCATCCAATTTGACATCTTTTCTATACTACAAAGTCTTATCCTGTCAAAACATTAGGCCAATATAGAATTATGTATTAGTTAGAGATAATTAGCTCTGATGTTGAGAGAATGTATTTTTTTTAAATAATGATTCAGTTTAATTGTTACATATTAATAATGGAATGTAATCACTAAACCAAAGTTTTTTCCCATTAACATAATCCTTCCCATATTAATTAGTATAGGCCTATATACTACCAAATCAGCCCCTATAGCTCCTATAGCTACCCAGTCGAAACAATACATCCATTGAAATATTCTAAAGTTAATTAGCCTACATCTGTTGAATGAATAAAGGTTTTACACTACCTCTAATAGCCTAACAAATCGAGCTACTGGAAGAAACCCCTCTACAGAACAAATAATTCAGTTAATAAATATATGATATTTAAACAACCCTAATTGATCTATTATGATCTACTGATCATAATTGAATTAAGTCTTAGTTGTTTAAAAAAAAAGGCTTTATTGAGTCAACTCAAGGCTACTGATTGTTTCTTCTTTTTTTCCACTTCAAGTGGAAATTAATAAATAAATAAATGTATTTAAAAATAGAATGAAAAAAAAAGAGAGAAAACATTGACTAGTAAAAACTGAATGCATTTATGATTAAATCCTTTGGGGGGGGGGGTCCAAGAACATCCAACAAAAAAAATGATTTAACCACATGAAAGATGCTATATTTCTCAGTTTTTTAAATAAATATAAATGAGTCTTCATACCTGCTTGCATTCGATTGATGTGTATGCCAAATCCGCAAAGTATTGTTTTCTTCTTTAAATATAATAAATATGATCCCTCTGTGCTATTGCATCTCAGGCGTCCTCCTGCTATCAGTTGGTGATACTTTCCCAGCCTCTCCTCATTGCATGTGCAAGAGGCTGCGAGCATGCAGTCTCCGACCGCTCCGTGCGGGCTGCACTTGATGCAAGGGAAGGGAGGGGGGAAAGAAAAAGTCTGAAAAGGCTTCTTTTTTTTTCTTCCCTTCTCTTCACTCGCGACAAAAGCTGTTCACATTATGGGTGGGACCAAACGATTTAACCAAACGCTGAATTGAAGTGAAGTCAGTTGCCTATTCAGCAGTGCAGCCGCCCGCAGCCCCAGTCGGGGAGGTGAGATGATACATGCCACAGCTACAGCCCATGAGAAAAATCCCCAATGTAAAAGTGTCGTTTGTGCTCCAGAGTCAATGGCACTTTCAGTGGACTGTGAACAAATTAGTTCCACGGGCTCCACAATAGCTCCTGCTGGGCAGTCCATTGTCAGCCATGAGCCTCAACATCTGCAGTACTTTTATTTTCAGTGCTCAATGAAGTGGTAAACACATTAAGCAGGGCGTATTGGTGCAGTGGGAGCCCCTGGTTTGACAGCACATGGGAAAAGAAACACAAATGAGTCACGCAGTGTGAGTGAGAATCAGGCATTATGAAGATTCCTCAAGAAATGTTAAAAGCATAGCCAATGTTGATTTATATCAGCTGCATAACAAGACCAAGAGTCTAAAAGCCATGCTAGCACCCCCTAAAGGCAGTGCTGCTATTACACCCAACTGGATACTTGGGTCAAAGTGTGGCACTAGAGGAAAGGCCATGGGGTCGCCAAAACAGAAGGGTTAATGGACCCTTCGCTAAACCCCACCCCAAAAGCGATTGTCCAATGCCAGCTTAGCAACCGTTGTTAGCCTGGCACAGGTCTGGCAAGCTTTCGTCACCTGCCATAGCTGCCTGTCAATGTTATTTCGCCCGCACACATACACACACACACACACACACACACACACACACACACACACACACAATAATTTGCAACATAATAGCAAGAACAGGAATCATACCACGATAACGCAATGGTGATGAACCAGCAACAGATTCCACGTACCCAAAACCGTTGGATGGTTATTTTCCCAAGCTGAAATCTGCATTTAAACTGCAAGGCTGCATGGCTGAGTTGTTGAACACATACACAGTTTAACGTCGGGAAAGTTACACGACTCACTCGCCCAGGTGGTGTCACTAATCACCGTAATCGTAACAAAATTCAGAATCACAGCGCTGCCTGTTTCGGATTCCGCACGTTAAAGTATATTCATTCATTTGTTCGTCTATTTATTAACTGTTACTGTAGTCTTACCCTGCGGTACATGAAAACTCCTGTTACAATCATGGATCAACTTCAACCTGGTGTTTGCACTTTCTCCATTTACGGTCCGTACATCTATATAAACGTTCAGATTTCAAATATAAATTGCTTACCCTATGGCCACGGATGTTAAAATGATGCACGGGACTCTCAAAAGTACCCGTATATTCTGTATTGTTCAATAAAAAGCATTTTAATCCGATCGGTGGCCATTTTCTCATAGAGTTATAATGTATCAGAGTGCAATACACCTACCAACCGATAGGGTCGCTTAGTTGAAAGCATATGGAGAAAATGGCCACCGATCAGATTAAAATGCTTTTTATTGAACAATACGGATGATACGGGTACTTTTGAGAGCCCGTACATAAATGTAACATCCATGGCCATGGGATAAGCACTTTATGTTTGAAATATGAACGTTTCTGTAGATGTACGGGCTATAAATGGAGAAAGTGCAAACACCAGGTTGAAATTCATCCATGACGGTCGAGACAGACGACCGTCGTGTATCCATGGCTATTACGCCCTCTAACATTTCCCGTGTTTTTAGTTTATTGAAATAATGTCATGCACATTTGTCCAGTGCATAGCCTACTGCAGGCCTTGTTGACTAGATTTAGAAGAGATTTTGAAGCTATTGCTGCTGAAATGATCAATTATTTTAAAGGGGAAAAGCCGTCATTTAACATGCAAGTCAATGGGTGAGAAGCAGAGATTGCCAGGCGCTGCCAGGCCTGGGTGTGACTAACTTCGCACCACCAGTCACAGAGTGGAGTGGGTGGGGCTTAGCGAAGGGTCCATTCTGGAGTCAGTCAGTTTATTAGATTATGAGATATCTTGTGTGCAAAGTAGAGGGTAGCATGGGTCCCAAAAAAATTGAGGATAATTTGCATTTATCCGACTGGGACTTTAGTCCCATACTGGACCCGATGCACATTTATGCTAATTTCACCGTGGCATTGAAACTAGCTGTCTGTGAGTGTCACCTCCCCCCGCCCCAGTGGAGCCTCCGGAGGGGAGGTCTCAGTCACAGACAGAGCTAGTTCAGACAGGAGTGCACTCTGCGTTAAAGACAGAATATGTTTTCACCGACTTTCTTACTGTCCCTGACAAACATGCTCCACACCATATGATGCTCCACTTCCAAATTCCTGGTGGCTTTCGTTTGCTTTTCACTCCACTAAAGAAAACCTCCATGCTGTTCAGTAGGCAGTATACGCACCGTATTGAACTTGAGATTGGCTGCGTTTGAATCTGCTGTAAATGTTATGTTATGTTCATGGCTAATTCAATATTCAAGAACAGACAATTTTAGAGCGGAATTACATAACACATGTGTCTCATTTTAAATGACGGATGGATTAAAGGATGGAAGGTTGGACACATCAGGCACAGGCACATTACCTACACTATATGAAATAGGTAGGCGTAGGCCTAGTGTGTTTTTTTTTAAGCAAATACATTTTGTCTCCTGTTTTCTGGAGTCATTGACAATGTGATGTATAGGGCAGAAAGCCATTGAGAAAGACAAGTCAGTAGCCTACATTATTGTGTTTTGTCTGCACATTATGCAAGGTCAGGTTGACCAAACAAGGGCCCCCGGCAGACAGAGCTGGATGCCATACGGAGACTGGTCTCAGAGAGCCACAGAAATCCATGGAAAGAATGTGTGAAATCGGGGCGAAGAAAAGTGAGGGTTAGGGTTAGGAAGTGTCATAATACACCAGGATTCCAGGATGATGGGATGGATTAGACTGTGTGTGTCATTTGGATTTCAAACTGATGCGTATGCAATCGACTCTGTCATTCACCTTGAGCCACAGCAGGCTCCACACCCACTGCACTGATTTCAACACAGCCGCTGGCCTGATTCAACAGTGTGTGTGCATGTGTGTGTGTGTGTGTGTGTGTGTGTGTGTGTGTGTGTGTGTGTGTGTGTGTGTGTGTGCGTGTGCGTGTGCGTGTGCGTGTGCGTGTGTGTGTGCGTGTGCGTGTGTGTGTGTTCCTTTTTTAATGATTTGCTCATGTTGAAGGGGTAGGGGTGCTGATCAAATGTGCATAACCAACACTCAGCTGTCTGTAACCAGGTCAGGTAAAGGACACCTTCTCAGTCCCTCCTGGTGTGTGATCCAGATGCCTCTTTCAGATTCAGTATTGATCACAGTTGTGGGTCTCCCGTGCCCCCCTCTGAGGCTGGCCCCATCCCAACACAATAACAACCTGTGACCGTTGGCATGGCAACCCTGACACAGCCAGACAAAGGCACACAGTAGCCATTCCTGTTTTCAGTTAAGTTCAAGGTCAAAGGTTGCCAACGTGGTGTGAGAAGTGTAACAGAGAGAGAGAGAGAGAGAGAGAGAGAGAGAGAGAGAGGTAGGGGGAGAGAGAGAGAGAGAGCTGCCTATACATTTCCAACTCTGCAGCTTTCAAATAGAAAAGCTATGAGTGACATTTCTGGTTATGGTTGTATGCAGGGTGGATAGAGGGGCTTTTGTGCCAGGCGTTAACACCCTCGCAGGAAGTGCTTCCTTTTGAAAGCTGTGAGTTGAGGGGAGATAGGTGGGGAAACTCAGCTTTAAGGAATTTTAGTTGTGGCGTTCGAATGTATTGGATGAGACCTCTCCCAGTAAATCAAGATGATGATGCTCTTCTAAGGGCCAAATTCTTAGAAGAGCATCATCCCTGAACAACCAGCTGCACTTTGTGACCCTCACTCAGTAGATCAAGGGGCCACATTAAAATCTTTATTTTGGATGCTCCCAGTGATTTACATCCTTTACTTAATGTGAGAAAAGTGCAGTGAAATGAACCATGGCAGTGCTAAGTTACCTGATTTGTGTAGTCACAAATTTCACAGACTACAAAGCGTATTTCTAATAACAGAGCAGTGAAACTCTATCTGTGTCAGCTAAGGTCGGAGAGCGCCTCCAAACACATTTGCCGTACATAGCAGTATACATTAAAGGAAGCCTACTGCTTTTGGCAGGCTGGACTAATAAACCAACCCAGAGGGGTCTAATGACCCAGAGCTCACTTCCACACACTTTATTTTGACAACTGAATGGTCTTTTAGCTAGGCTCCACACTAAACAGACCACCATTGATAAGATAGGACTCTCTACCACTCTCTCTCTAACGCGCACGCACATGAAACGTTTTGGGACAGTTGTTAAAGGTCACGTTTAGATCCGCATACAGTATATAACCTTTTTGAAAATAAATAAGGATGGCTTTTCAACGTTCAGACTGTCGTAATATTGATGAAAGGCTGACTCTACACACATTCATTTATGCTATTCATCCTGTACATGTATCCTCAAACTAACACAAACCTCCTCGAAGGGGCTTGTGTGAAAAAGCTGGACTCCAGTTTGTCGTGCTGTCCGGCAAACTTTCCAGGAATAAAAACTGTACTGGATAAAACGCTGTTATCCTGCTTTGAGAGTCTGTGCGTGTGTGGCCTCACGTTCACTCTGACCACCTACAGGTAGAATTCCTTCCTTCAATAAAGATGAGGAAAACTCCACTCCACATCACAGGGCTGTACGCACCTGAAACATCCACCAGGTATGTCCCTAATCCCTATGAATATCTCCATTGAAAAAACAAGCCTACTCTACGTGTAGGAAACAGAGTGGCTGTTTCCTCACCTATTACTGAGCATACTGTTTGGACACCTGAGATCTCTAACCACTGTGATTGATGAGCTCGTAATTTGCACTCAGGTACAGTAATCATAACTTCAGAAGGCCTACAGCCCCTTTCAGGAAGAAGGTATCGAGCAGCCCGGGCCACAAAAATGCGTGACTAAAAATAGGATGCCTTTGGTCCTCACTTCTATGAGGGTCTCACAGGGTTGTTTCACTGACCTCTCTCTCAAATACGCTGATTGCATTACACCACTTAGGACATGCATTGCCATTGCCTGGATGTTCATCTGAGCATGGCACTGAAAACATGCAATCAAAGTGCTTCAGAGCCGTCTGCCCCCATTCACTTGGGAATGTTTCAAGAAACGTCCTCCCCCCACATCTGACCAGTGTCAAAACATCCAGCGCGGTTGAGAAGTTGGGGCTTGAAAACAGGATGCAAAACAAACATGATCTCAGTTCTGCACACAAAGTCCAGCCCTAGCATACACAAGCCTTTATCTGTTATCATGGTAATAATGTGTACACACACCAGACAGGCCAATGTTTAGGGCAAAAGTTTGCACAAGCAGGAGGCTGACGTGAAATCGGTTCCTCCACTTAACAATAAGTCCACAAAACTTAACCTGTATCTCTCTCAGAAAGTACACAGTATACATAGAGTGACCATACCAGCTTAGCTTGATTGGCTATACCATGTAAGTGAAACCAACAATTCATGTTGATTCCTGAGCTGAGGTTATGAGAGATCCGGATGATGTGTCCTTGCTGGAATTAAATTGTTTATACATGCTGAGACAAACAAGGTGAAACGTGACAGTTACTCCCGACAAGCCTCTTGTTTATAGAGAGGATTTAGACAGGGGCGGTGTTTTCATTGAGCAGTGTGCCGCCAGGATTCAGGACATGCGAGTGCAATTCGATTCATTTCAATTCATGCTCACTGTTCATTTTCAATTTTAACCATTTTCAATCTGGCATCCATATTTGAGGCTTTTCATTGTAGTATTTTCACAAATTTTCAAAAATGTCAAAAGTAGCCAATCTACAATCTACTGTATATCACTATTCGACATACAACAAACTAAATCATATACTGTAGGGTTTAAGTACTTAATACAGTAATACCACAAGTAGTTAATACCACACTCATGTCAGGTTCAAGAAACATACACCGACAACAGTCCACATGCATACAAAGCGTACAAAGCCACCACGGGTGCATATGCATTCCTTCATACACGCCTACACACACTCATACCCCCACGCACAAACATCAATACACATCCAAGGATTTACTAGATTGGAATGGATATGTAGACTGTAGAGAATGAAAGAGGCGGGGAAAGAGAGAGTGAGATATATTCCATGGGGTCAGAAAGGTTACATAAACACACTGTGACCAGGTTAACCCACAAATCATCGGCCTCCTTTCTGGAGAAGAAAGAGGGTTTTGTTGAAGAGAAAGGATGACGCCTCATTGGCCCATTCTGCCATTCGGTTTGACATTTTGTGTTACTGAGGAGAAGTTCCACTTTCTCTTCTGTCCTATATCTTCATTCTCCCCTCATGTGTCACATGGCTATCGTAGGGGTTTAGCTTGGGGAACCTTGACCTGACAGCTACAGCCAGCTATTTCAAGTCATGGAGTTCACGATATGCCTTGTGCTGTGGTTAGAACCAACATACGCCCACCCACACGCACGAACGCACGCACGCACGCATGCATGCAATTGGTGCAATTGGACGAGACTAGAAGAAAGAAGTCTGTTGATAAATCTGTTCAAATAACTTAGCTTCTTAGCTTACAGGCTCAAGATTGCCTTCCTCACGACATGTTCGGTGCTCCCTTGCCTTCATACTAGCCTTTTATGATCGAACTCTCTCTTGTTGTATACTTACATGTCAAATCAGCTTTCTCTCTCAAAGCTAGACAGTAAATCTCCAGCGTAAAGATCCCTTTTTTCCAGGTCCCAAAATATCCCTGGGCTCCAAAACAGTGGGTCATTCTGAATGGTGATTAATGAAAGGGCCCATTGATTGGGAGGGCTGCTTGAAGGTCATGTAAGCACTCACACTAGAGTGGTTGTAACCAAGAGAAATCAAGCGAAAGAAAGCAGAGGGCTGAGGGCAGCAGTTGTATGGCAGGAGACCTGGAAGTGCACAACATCCCCTCAGGGCTCCCTCTAAACCTTCCACAGACTTCCTGTACCTGTAGGTACTCAACCTACTAACCCCCACGTGCTTTGCTGTGTGAATTCTGCCCCCAAACAACTATTGTAGTTAGGTATAGGGAGGTGTAGGGCGGTATAATATTTTCTTTTCAAACACACCTTTAATTTGTGTCAGTTATGAATAGCTTATATTTAAAAACAACATCAACAGAGATTGTGTGTCTGGGTGGCGCAGGTGTATTTTTGCCTGCCCACCACCGTGGAGGCTGGGGTTCAATTCTGCCATGGTGCCTCATGGCGCCCGGCACTCCAAATAACACAATTATCCTCATGGGTGGTGAGCTGTCAGGGGAGGGCATTCTCTGTCACTGCACTAGCGACTTCTACAGGTTGGTCAGGGTGCCTGTTCAGCAGGGAGCAGAACTGGGATAGTGTGTTCCTACACATGCACTACTCCTCAACTGTCAGGTGAAAAAAAACTCCATGTGTATCAGAGGGTACATGTGGTTGTCTACACCCTCCCCAGACCAACAGTAGGCATTGGTAGTGACAGGGATTACACTATACTCATGGAGGGGAATTGGCATAATGACTACATTTTGGAGAAAATTAAAAGGATAAAAAATAGCATATAAAAAACAAAACAAGACAATGTCAGGGATTTGTGGAATGCATGGACAGTTAATTATACCTGTGGGAAAGGTTGCTAAAGTGTCTGCTGTATTTCTGAACTCACTACTACAGAATGAGTAATTGAGATTGTATTGTTTGTTTCACAGCAGGGATAAGTTATGTTCAATATACACACCTTGAAATGTGACTATAATTGTTTCACCTAACACTTTGACGTTTGCTTCCTTCAACGAATTGCTCTGTTCCTTCCTCAATCGTTTTCAAACCGGAATAACCCACAGGCATAGCTTTCATATTCAGATCCCTTCAACAAGTCTCCCAACACCCAGCGATTTTGCACGCCATATACACCCACAAAACCACTAAACCCCTCTCACATTTCTTCTCGTTTGGTTGCCCACCACAGACGTTCTCACCCACACCAGGGAACCTCATGATGTGGAAGGACGTCAGCCTGTTAAACTGACCAGAGTAATTTCCTCAGACAGAGAGGCTGGAACAGACCCATTCCATACATCTAGTCCTATATTCTACTGCTTATTTTTCCATGTATGAACTCTCTCTGCTGCAGTTTGCATTGGCAGGTGCTACTACAGCCAAAAGGTATGATTTGCACACCCAATTCCTGGGAGTCTGGCTGTAATCTCATTTAATGGCCATGTTTGCAAATCCCTTACTATCAGCTAACATGGGAGGAAGCCAGGTGTAGTGTGATGTATGAATGAATGAATGGAGGATGAAGGGAGACATGGGTGTAAATTCTGTCTGTGGATGATAGGGGTTTCTTTGTAATTTGATTTCCCTGTTTGCTTCCTCCTCTTCCTGACCACAAAAACCTGCATGAGTAAATAAAAGACGGGCAATTTCAGATTGGGCTACAATTCTGTATGTATGGCAGAATTAAGGCATTCAGATTGTATGTTATGGCAGGCTCTTACATTTTTGGGCCTGTGAGTCAGGACAGTGTCTGTTATTTCAAGAGATGACGTCTGCCTGACATCTGGTCCAACAACTTTGGAGACAACAAGTTGATGTAGGTTATGCACGTGAGAGAAAACACACACACACACACACACACACACACACACCACACACACACGCACGCACCACACACACACACACACACACACACACACACACACACACACACACACACACACACACACACACACACACACACACACACACACACACACACACACACACACACACTAATGGAAAAAAGCGGTAAAAGGTTTATGACTCAGCACTTTCAATATGACATTATTATATTATCTACCCCTTGATTAACATCCAAGGAGCCGATGTACTGTAACCCAGGTACCCATAATCCTCGTCAATCTCTTGAGAACACTGACGTTGACTGTTGCCCCTGACCCGTGTCATCACTCTGTGAAGCAACTTTCTATTTCAAAAGCCTTCTCAGTGAACAGAACCTGTCTGCTCTCTTTTCTAGACTAGAGCAAGAGGTTGATTGGTCACCTGAAAAGATTTACGGCTTTAGGGCTTTGTGTGTTGGATGAAGAGAGGCTCCTGCTGGGACTTTACTCTCTTTATGTGCCTCTCTGTGTCTAACGTTACTGCTTAGATACTGTATGTACTGTACATGATGTATGTCAATTCCAGAGTGACAGTGTACAGCGCACAGATGCAGACAAAGTAAGATACACAGTACACAGTAACAGCGCACAACAACACATATGACTGACTGGTATAAAAAATGAATGACAACTGAACTGAATTACCTCGACGAGATCAATATACTGTAGGTCTATCTTTCTATCTATAAGAACAAGGAGAAAAAGACAATTTAAATTTTACATGTGAGCTGAGAGCATTGAGCAAAGTGATAAATGCATGGAAATGTAAGTGTGTAGACATTATAAAATTATACATTATACAATTATTATCTTATGTAATACTGCAATCTGAAACGTATTTTAATGAATAAAATGCTATTCAACCAATCTGGTAGAGTAGGTTAATACAATATAACAAGTCCATCTTCAGTGGTTGGAGTTAGTTTCCCTGTTTTACCGTTGAGACACCTGGGTAGGACACCTACTGATTGACAATTATTACTGCCTGAAGCTCATAAGTGCTCTCTCTCTCGCTCGCTCGCTCGCTCGCTCGCTCGCACGCACGCACGCACGCACGCACGCACGCACGCACGCACGCACGCACGCACACACACACACACACACACACACACACACACACACACACACACACACACACACACACACACACACACACACACACACACACACACACACACACACACACACACACACACTCACACACACACACACACACACACACACACACACACACACACACACATACACACACACACACACACACACACACACTAGCATTATCGCCAGATGTGTACAGAACTTCCTGCCAGTTTTTGCAGCACTGTGATCACTTCTTTCCTTTCCTTGATACCAACATGATGATTTGAGTGGGCAAATCCTCCCTGCATTCCACACTCCATGCCTGCTGCCTGCTGGCACACTGCCCAAACCTCAGAAGTAACTTCCATCTGCCGCCATAGCCAGAGACAGCAGATGTTTGACGTCTCGATAAGCCATTCACATCCAGACAGTGTGTAGTCCAGTGGGCACTGAGTTATCTAGTGCTATTTCAGGGAGGGCTTTGGCTGGAAAGTCTACTTGGTATCAAACTCTATAGGGGGATAAAGGAAGTATTTGCTGAAGATTGACCCCTGTAATGGAGCTGTCACTCAGAATAGATCAACAATCCTGTGGGCATTCAAACCCTGCAGAAAAGAGCAAATAGTTTGGTATTTTATCAAATCTATTCTTTGGCACTTGAGTTTGTACAGTCTAGTTAGATAAGAGTTTTATACTAACATATCCATGGTGTGTTCCAGGGCTGTTTAAATTGTATGCATTATAGAGAATAATATTAGGACCAAAACTTCTGACAGGATTCCTACAGTATATTGATTTGATATAAATTGATTACAGACCCCCAGATCAAAACGCTTTCTATGACTTGATAGAGGAACATGTGGCAGGTTTAGAAAACTCGGAGACAGTACTTATTGGTGACTTTAACACCTGTGTTCTTAAGGAAGACTCAGCCATCTTTAAGTCCCTCAGAAAGTTCTGTGACCTGCACAGTTTCACCCAGCTGATAAAGCATTTTACAAGGGTGGGCATTGCTTCTCAATCAATCATTGACTTAGTGTCGACGACGGACCAGTCCAGAATTTCAAAGAGTGGGGTGATTGAGTGCAGTTTAAGTGATCACAATATCATTTTCTGCACTCGGAAGATTCACAGACCTGTAGCTTATTGTCACAGGACGATCAGCTTCAGGTCTATGAAACACTACTCAAGTGAAATCCTAACAACAGCTCTTGAAAAAATGGACTGGTCCTAAATTGCAACTCTGCGGAGGAGTCCTGGTCCTGTTTCAAAAAAGCTTTTTTGTGTGTACTTGATAACATCGCACCCACAAAGGTGGTGAGGGTCAAAGCAAGCACAGTACCTTGGATGAAGGGTGACATTTTGAATGCCATCAAACTCAGGAACAAAAGCTACTCCGAGTTCAGGAAAAACAAAAGTGAGCAGCTACTTGAAAAGTGCAGGAAACTACGCAACGTAGTTACGAGATTGATCAGAAATGCCAAAAAGAATTTCTTAAATGAGAACATAGAGGCAAACAAAAGCCACCCACAAAAACTGTGGGAGGCACTACAACAATTAGGCTGCAACGGCAAAATTCAGACCAAATCTACAAACATTTGCATTATCTCAAGTGGCTCGCTCATTACCGACAAGCAATTGGTAGCGGGCTGTACAGTTTCTTCACCACCGTTGCAACCCAGTTGGTAAGCAAACTCCCCCAGCATTCAGGTCTGTATGGCCCAAACCATATCCAAGCTCACTATGAGAAACTAGGGGCTAAAAAAGATTCCTTCACATTCAAACCTGTAATGACTGATGATGTGCAAAACAAACTCCTCGCCCTACAGCCAAACAAGGCCACCGGCCTTGACAACATCCCCACCAGATTCCTCAGAGATGCAGCGGTCTCTATTGCTCCCATAGTAGCTCACATTACAAACGTATCCATCAGTCAGTGTCACGTCCCACAAGAATTCAAGTTGGCAAGAGTAATCCCTCTATATAAAAAAGGAAGCAAACTAGACCCTGGCAACTATAGGCCTGTTTCCATCCTTTGTTCCATCTCAAAGGTCATAGAGCGATTAATCCAAGAACAAATCAACAGCTACCTCAGCGAGCGTAAACTGTTGTTTGAATTCCAATCGGGCTTCAGAACATCCCACTCCACTGACACATGCATTTGACCGACTACATCAAACGTGAGGTAGACTCGGGCAAATACTGCGGCATGGTCATGCTGGACCTCCAAAAGGCGTTTGACACTGTAAACCACTCAATTCTATTTGATAAACTGAAGGCGATTGGTTTTGATTGCACATCACTAAATTGGATGAGATCTTACTTGGAGGGTAGAGAACAAGTGGTTGACATCAACGGAACCATGTCCTCATCCCTCCCGGTGAGCTGCGGGGTTCCTCAAGGCAGCATTCTAGGGCCGTTACTGTTCCTTCTATACATTAACGACATGAATGCTGCCTGTAACTGCAAACTGTTCCTGTTCGCTGATGACTCAGCACTCCTGATCTCGGGTGAGGACAAGTTGCAAGTTGAGGAAGCTCTCAGCTCTGAACTCTCAAAAATCCGTACCTGGCTTACCGATAACAAACTGTCACTACACCTTGGGAAAACTGAATCCATTCTCTTTGGGACCAAACATTCCCTCAGTAAAATGAAGGTAAAAGACTTCAAGGTCAAAGTCGATGACACAATCATCACTAGCAAAGAAGAGATTACCTATTTGGGATGTATTCTTGACAAATACCTGACAGGTGAAAGCATGGCAACAAAGGTGGTCAAAAGAGTAAACAAGAGAACCAGATTTATGGGCAGAGTTTCCTCTTTTGTCAACCCCCAGGCCCTCAGGACCCTCTCAGGGGCCCTGATTCAGCCCCTTTTTGACTATGCTTGCTCCTCTTGGTACTCCAACACCTCAGTGTCACTGAAGACTAAGCTTCAAACCTCCAAAAACAAACTGATTCGACTACTTCTCGGACTGGGGCCCATGACCCACCTCTCTCCCACTCCCACTCACTTTGCCAGCCTAGGCTGGCTCAGGGTGGAAGACAGGGTTAAACAACTAAAAATGGGACTGGTCTTCAAAATTGTAAATGCAGATTTGCCCGAAAATGCCCCCTATACCCGCATATCTGTATAAATACCTCGAAAAAGTTAGTGACACCCACAGTCACGAAACTAGAGGGAGCGTAAATAACAATCTGGTACCACCCACCCATAAAACAAAAAACAAACATGGGCAAATTCTCTTTCTACAGCACAGCCACCAAGGTATGGAATAGTCTAATCCCATCCCTCAAAAAATGCAGTTCGCTGGGCCCATTCAAAACAGCCCTAAAAACTCATCTTTCTGGAGGCCAAAAGAGGAGCTAGTACCAGTTTCCCTGTAGACAGACGACCCCCCCCCTCCCCTTTTTTTGTATATATTTTTAATTTTTCATGCTTTTTTTTGTACATAGTGGTATTTTTTTCTCTGTATTTTTATGTTGATTTTTGAACTGTTTGGTTGCTACTATACATGTCTATGAAATTAATTCAAGGACCCCAACGGAAACAAGTCCGCAAGGACTTTTTTGGTCGGACCTTTTAGACAAAAGTATTATAAATGTAACTGTGTTGTTTTACATTCTTTTGCCTAATAAAATTTTCAATCAATCAATCAATCACATTTGTTGACTCTGTAGCTCCTTTTGGTTCATTGTCATATAAACCTTCTATGAAACAGCAGCAGAAGTGCAATGCAGTTAGCTGCTGGGTAAAAAAAATACATACATGCTTCATGTCATATCTAGTGGGCCAGTTAAATCACAACTCGATTATTTGTTATCTAGACACGAATGCATAACCTGATGACAATGTTCACCAACATAAGACAGCTTGTTTATTTCCATTGAGTTACCATGTGAAGTCTGCAAGTGTGGAATCTGGGCCAAGAGGTCACAGCAGCAGCCAGTCAGTGATATACTGTACATTCCGATTCCTATTAAGATTAAGAAGAGTTTATGCTGTCTTATTAACTGAATCTTACAGTAATATTCCACAACTCATGTAAAAAACACAACAAGTAAAAACATCCCCGCTAGGCATAGGTCAGTAAACATAAGTGAATGATTACACAGATCAGAGATCCAACATAATTCTATTCTATTGCATTGTATTGTATTGTATTCTAAAACCTGACATTCTCTCTAGCCCCTATAGTGTGCAGCTTGCAGTAATTTCTGCATGGTTGTGACCTGACCAGTAGTTGCTGGTGCCTGTGTAAAGGGACTGTTGTCAGTTCCTGCCATGGACACCGGCCACATGCAGCAGAAGAGGTCTGCGGCGGTGTTGACTTGCGGCCAACAGCAGAGGCAGTCTGCCAATGAGTCTGCAGTCACAGTGATTCAGCAGAAGACCCTATCTGGCTGTCTGCCCTGTGATACAGCAAGAACTGACAGACTACAACCATGCAGGCTACTAGTGGTACGTTGTAAGTGGCAGATAATGGATCACAATATTCTGTTTCTGTGCCTTTCCTTCTCTCTCTCTCTCTCTCTCTCTCTCTCTCTCTCTCTCTCTCTGTCTCTCTCCCTATCTTTCCCTCCATCTCCCTCTCTCTGTCTATCTCTCCCTCTCTACAATTTGCAATTTGGCCATCTAGCAGATGCTCTTATCCAGAGATAATTAAGTGCAAGGTCAGTGTAACCAACAACAGGTCACAAACAGGAGAAGTGCCAAGATATAATCTTTATGACTCTTTCACAGACAGGCAAGGTTGAGCAACCCTGTTTCTTTAACACAAAGCAGTAAGTCTACTGTAGCTGCTAGGGCTATACATTACGTGCTTCTGCACTCACACAAGGATAATCTCCTTAAACATTTGTGCACATGGAGGAGGAATCCCTTATGGCGTCTCCAAGCCAAGGCAAAATACCGTAAGCTTGATTGCACAAACATAAGGAGCAATAATGATTTATTGATGTGGATAACCAACACATGGCAAACTGATTGTAAAGTAATAAGTGAGGGAATTACCCCAGAATAATCTGTATGGACTGGCCTGGAGTCACTGAGGACTGGGGGATGACTCCGCCCCCTCACCCTATAATGTCAGGATATTTCTGACTCCCAGTTGCCCAATATTGCATAACTCTTTGCTATAAACTGTGAAGGCTCAGATTTGACCTGGTTTTCATACCCTTTAAAACAAATATCCTCCTCCACTCAGACACAGTCACAGTGTGCTAAAGGTGTGCCATAAAAAGTTCAGTGTAAGAACTAACTTGCAGACATGTGTCATAATAAAAACGCAGCAGTTGTATAGTATAATCTCCTTTTTTACTATTATCATTTCTAAACGAGGCCTATCTATTTGTGTTGGCTCGTAAACTAACTATATCCCTCTGGGGCAAGCTCATTATTACACAATGAATGTTACATAACTCATTGAGGCTAAAGTGATGAACTTCACGCAATAGAAGCAATTTCACTGATGACACAATAGCCATGGGTCAGATGACGGTCGTCTATCACGACCGTCATGGATGAACTTCAACCTGGTGTTTGCACTTCCTCCATTTACGGACCGTACATCCACATAAACGCTCAAATTTCAAATATAAAGTGCTTACCCCATGGCCACAAATGTTACAATACTTTTCGGGCCCTCAAAAGTACCCGTAGCTTCCGTATTGTTCAATAAAAAGCATTTTAATCCGATCGGTGGCCATTTTTTCAAAGAGTTATAATGTATTAGATGCAATACATATTCTAACCGATAGGATCGCGTAGTTGAAAGCATATGGAGGAAATACGAAGAAAATGATCACCAATCAGATTAAAATGCTTTTTATTGAACAATACGGAAGATACGGGTACTTCCGAAGACCCGCACATAATCTTAACATCCGTGGCCAGGGGGTAAGCACTTTATATTTGAAATCTGGACGTTTATGTAGATGTACGGACCGTAAATGGAGCAAGTGCAAACACCAGGTTGAAGTTCATCCATGACTGTCATTACATATGACGGTCATGTTTCAGGGCTAATGTCACAATAACGAGAGCGTCCACTATCTTTCATCACGCGCGTCTCGTGTTCCGGGTCAGGAGCGAACTCTGTGGTCAGGAGACATCGGACCAGTGCGCTCCTCTTGTACAATCGCTCTCCAGTCTCTCCGGACAGAGTGCGTTCGATCCGTTGTCTGGTAGCAGCCGCGGGCGGTCACTATATATACTCTGCCAACAAAACAGGCTCAACGAACAAGCGAGCGGCGCATCATCCACTTGTTGAGTTCATAAACAGTCGGCTCTGTTTACAAGAGGGGACGCAACGCAACAAACATGGCACAGCACGGCACAGTCAGACAGGAATCCGTGGAGACGGAGATGCATAAGTCCGAGGACCAGAGCAAGACCTTCGTCTACACCAAGAAGAGGGGCTATGACGTGACCCGCAACCCCTACCTGAACAAGGTAAACAAAACGAGACCTCTTTCTAAACGCGACAACTTCTTAGGGTTATTATCACACTGTTAGTCAGCAGGGTCCAGCAGCTTTACAGTTGGCTATATTTAGATTTAAAGGGACCTAAACGTGCTTTAAGCCAACCAGAGAGAGTATTTTCTTGAAGTTGTTCCATGTGCTCTACTGTACAGTATGTACTGTACAACTGTAGCTTCACTGGGGAGCAAGGCAAGCAGCACGCCCCCAGTCATTCCAAACAAACCCCGGTGATTCAGCTTATTTTGACAGATCGCAAACAAGCTTTAAGTATTAGTTAACAAACATTGCGTAAAATGGGTATTTCCTGCTTGCATTAATATGCTTAGCCTGCTTTAATTTCCCCTTTTCCGGGTGTCCAAGGAATTATAAGGCTTGTTATTCTCACTTTCTTTCACAATCAAAAACGTTGAGCCAGTTTACTTCCTTCCTCATGCCGGTTTTCCTGAGTCAGCAGAGAGGAAAGCAGAGTGTAACTTCTTAATGTAGTGCATGGGTTCTCAAAGTGGGGTCCGGGGACCCCCAGGGGTCTTGGGGGGTGGGGGTACCTGGGAGTCCCCAGCAAAATTAGTTAATACAGCGTCACAATCATTTTAACAACTTTAACCATATCTATTCAAAAATAGCACATCTACAAGCTCATAGCGTGTCACTTAGTGCCGCGCTATGAGCTTGTATCTGCTATTTTTGAAAATGTTTAGAAAGGTTTGAATAATTTTGATTTTTTTTTACATAAATCTTCTTTTCTGGAGGTCCCTGACAAAAACTCAGATGGGGGTCCTTGGCGAAATAAAAAAAAGTTTGAGAACCACTGATGTAGCATAAAGGAAAGGCTGGTTGGTCAGTCGCTGCTTTTTCAACGCCATACTATTTCAGTGGCATACACAGCAAATTTTTAGACGCTAGATATTTTTTCCCCTCCCTTTCAGCTGAGCAAACCATCACTGGCACGTGTGATGCTGTCTGTCTATTTGCCTTTCCAGTGTATTCTCCTTGTTTTAGTAAATGGAATGGGCCCCCACAGGTCTCTCTGGTTCAAGTCTAGGCTGCTGCTGTGACATGATCACTGTCCATGGTGCTGACTGGCCAATAAATGACAGCTGCACAGGTCAGCCATGTGTCAAGTTTGCCTCTGTGTAACAGAGTTATAATAATATATCGGTGTACAAAAGTCCTTTCAGGTGATGATAGGACATAGTTTTCTCTGACTCTGGAACATGTCACAACGGGGTCAAATGACTCATTCATGCTTGCCTTTAGGGTTTAAAAATTGAAAGAAAGATGGAGGTGATATAATTTGATAATCTGCCTTATCATGTACTGTATAGCTTGTCATATTCACTACCTACGGGGCTGTTACCGATTCCTACCTATGGCCGAATAGAGGATGTATTAAAGTATTTAACACCACCAAAACAACATTTATCGACTAATTTTATTTCCGCTGTACCAGCACATTGTCTGTTTTAACTCAGCTAACTTCTGTTGCTTTCCCTGCGTGCCTGTCTTTTGTGACAGGCTGAATTTTGTGATTACATCAAAACTTGGCCAATTTGTGTTGCATCCTGAATTTAAACTTTCCTGACTTAATTATCTGACATAATAACTTCCTGGTGGGGAACGTGTATACAGAAAGAAAATACAGACAGAAAATACAGAAGAAAAGACAGACATGGACCTCCTGTAATCATTCCATGTGGACCACTACTTGAGAAGCAGTGCACTAAATGACCTGGTGACCTAAGATGACGAGTCAATGAAGTCAGTTACTGGGAAGTCTGAGGTCAAGAAACTCCACAGAACAGGGAGTTAGAATCTCAAGAAGAGAAAGTGTCATCATTATTATGAAATGTGCTTGCTCACTCATAAATGTTACAAATCAGTATAGTATCAGTTAACATGAGTTTAATATGGAAGGTTGGATAAAGTAAGAGGAATAGATCAGTGGTTGGTTCTCAACCTTTTTTGAGCTCTGGACCACTAGCATATTTCAAGCAATCTTCAAGGGCCACCCCAACCCACCTTTAACTAATCTTAGCCCACATATCCCCAGCCAACACAACAGTGGTCCCCAGGTTGATTCTTAGTCAGGGTGGTGGTCCCTGGTTCACAATCAGTTGAAAACCCCTGGTTTAGCATGTCTTGCATTCTATTTAATTACATTTTATTGCATTTTATTAAAGTGTCAAATCGCAACAGGTTGTCTCAAGACACTTTACGTGTAGAGCAGAGACCCGACAGTCCCACCCTGAGCAAGCAATTTTGCGACAGTGGCAACGAAAAACTCCCCCTTAACTGTAAGAAACGTCAGGGAGACCCAGACTCTAGGGTGGGCGGCCATCTGCCTCGACCGTGTGGGGGAGGAAAGAAAGAGAGACAGAGGGAGAGAGAGGGAGGTACAAGCAAATACAAGTAGTAGCAATAAGAATAATAACTAGAAAATGTGCTCCTCGGAGCACAAGTCTCCGCCAGCAGACTATAGCAATTATATTATCATAGCAATAACTAATGAGATACAGTAGAGTAGAGTACAGAAGAGATTGTAGCAATCTTTGCTGTGTCATATTGTAAGCATTCATGGCTAGTCTTCGTCTTTTGTCATTTAGCGATTTTTTGTCTCTGATTAATTTCATTCTTTCTTTATGATTCTTAGCTCTGTTTAATTGAAGCAATGCTCTGTTTACATTGAAGCAATCTATCATATGGGAGTCATAATTGACTGGTTTGTTCAAATACTTGTCTGTCTTCTTCATCTTCATTGTCTTGAACAGTTTCAGCAGTTGATTGGTGTGTTTGATCAGCTTTGGCCTTCTGCGCCTTTGTTTGACCAATGTTAGGTGTTCTCAGAGGGACACACACACGCACGGACGGGTGATTTGGACTAGAAGATACTGTTCCAATCAAGACTGATTGATCCTGTCTTACCTCGCTTCAAAAACGTAAACGTTTTTTTGAAGTGACACACCTATTTATAGAATTGTATTTCGTCATGCATTCCTCTAGCCAATCAAAGGCATTGGTGTCAACATATTAATACGTATTAAGATTTCGGTCTTGTTGTGGGATCAATTCAACTCTAGTCCTCTTCTGTGTTACTGTTGTAGATGAGTATGCTTTCTTAGCTTTGGCCTTCTGCGCCTTTGCTTGACCAATGTCAGCGTAAACGGCTTTTTGAAGTGACACACCTTTTTATTATAGGATTGTATTTCGTCATGCGTCCCTCTAGCCAATCAGAGACATTGATGTCAACATATTGACACGTATTAAGAGTTCGGCTTTGTTGTGGGATCATTTCAACTCTAGTCCTCTTCTACGTTACAATTGTAGATGAGTATGCTTTCTTAGCTTTGGCCTTCTGCGCCTTTGCTTGACCAATGTTAGGTGTTCTCAGAGGGAAACACACACGCACAGACGGGTGACTTGGACTTACTGAAGGTACTGTTCCAATCAAGTCTGATTGATCCTGTTTTACCTCACTTCAAAAAGTAGGGGCTTTTTGAAGTGACACACCTATTTATAGAATTTTATTTCGTCACGCGTCCCTCTAGCCAATCAGAGGCATTGGTGTCAACAAATTGACACGTGTCACGTGGAGCTTGCCCAATGTTAGCTTGGCTAACAATGTTTGCTCACACAAAGCGAAAACATATTCTCCACCTTCGGCGGAGACAATAAAATAGGTTAAATATAAGCTGTGCCTGTTTGATAAAGACTGCCGTTTACCACAGTAAATGTGTCTGCTAATCAGCTAACCCGCTCCAGCTGATAAGTCAGTTGGTACTGTAGTTCAAACATCCTGGAGTTCAGGACCCTACTGTTTCCACAGAGCCCTACATGTTCATCAGGTTAATGACTCCATCCAGGGGAGCACACCAGCTGTATGCATGCACAGATTGCACACACACACACACACACACACACACACACACACACACACACACACACACACACACACACACACACACACACACACACACACACACACACACACACACACACACACACACACACACACACACACACACACACACACACACACACACACACACACACACACACACACACACACACACAGTGTGGATGTTGTAATTCAATCAGAGGCTGATGATATGATACCACATTTTTTGTAGAGTTGCTGGACTGCTTTCAATCCTTCTCTACATTATCATGTTTGTTGCTATTGTGTTTTTTGTAGGTCAGGCCTTTATCCTGCAGAACTTTTTTTTGTAGTTTAGAAAAGGGAATATGAGAGAGGAGAGAGATAGAGATATGATAGCTTTGCAGATGCTGGATTCAAATCCAGTCAGTCGTATGGACTAATTTACATGAACTAATTTAATTGTTTCTAATCCTGTTTTGAGACAGTTCCCTTTTGACTCCCCTCCTCCTCTGACTGAGAGGTTGACTGTGTGTGATAGGGGTCAATTTGTAGGCTCTACTATGCCTTTTGGCTCTTAAACCTGGCCCCGTAAATTGTTTGTTTATATCTCAATTTACACCTCAGGGTCCTGAATGGTGCCTCTGTACAAGAGGGCCATTCAATGCATTTCTTAGATTACTTGACCCAAATTCATGTTGAAGCATGATTGGTCTACCACTTACTACATTACACATTGTTTTGTCTACCTGGTAAAATCCAATTAGTAACTGGACCTTCAACCAGGCAATCAAATCTGGGACCCTCAGTACATGTTTGAATTTGACATTGTGCAATGGATGGGAAATGTTATCATGCTGTCGTCTCACCCTCTCTTTCTTTTCTCTCGCTCGCTACTCTCCCTTCTTTTTTCATGCGTTTTGTTTGTGAGCAGTGTGAATAGTGAATGTTATGAGAGCCATAGTTCTTTTATGTTTTATGATGAGGTTTTTCGCTCAACTTTTCACGTTACTTCCTAATGAGCCACAGGCAAAGAACGTGTGTTATTGCTTTGTTTTGGAGACTGAAGCTTAATGAGACTAATTAAGTGTGCGCAGAAACCATGTTAAGAAACCTTTAGCAGCAAGCATCTGCTTTTAAAAACTGAGGACCGTCCTGGCCTACACTTATCTGTAGAAACAAAACTGAGAAAGCTTGTAATCAGTTTACATTTCCACTTTCCAGTCATTTGGTTAAAATAAAACGTTTTTCCTTTGTCCTTAAAAAAGATTCAATTTTCTTTCAATTTAGTTTCAACTCAATAACAAATTCAGAAGATTTTATTTATTTTATTTGTGCACATATGGCAAAGTTGATCCAGAGGCCACAATTTTCTGTTATTCTAAAATGACCTTACTTTGCAGTATATGTTGAGGAGAAGAGTGTTGAGGAGAAGAGTGGCAAACCACAAATATTTGCAAATAGAGCACTGCAGTGAGGCACCCCACATGACTGAGGTCATCTTGGCTCTGGAATTGGTTGTGAGTGATCAACCTGATACCCTCATCAGTCGGGGCTGAAATGGACCTTCAGACAGAGGCCGCCCTCAAATGAACAGTTTAGAGCAATAGAAGGGGAAAAAAGGCTTCTTATGCAGCAAGGTGAACTATCCACTGTCAACCTCGCACATGAACCAAGGCGAGGAAATTAGAGGAGAAGGTAGGAAATGACTCCGAAAGCATGTTCTGCTGCCAGGCACAGGCAGGCTTCTGTGGTTCCACCAGGGGCACATTGTTGCCCTCCTTCTGAGTTCAGCGTGCCCCGTGTGTTTACATCCCTCACCTGGCCCACTTCAGCCCCAAACAGGGGCCAGTCACAGCACAACCTGCTAATTGATGCTGAGGGACACGGTGCTGAAAGCAGCCTGTCCTCACATTGACAGGAGTCAATTTCGTTTTTTAATCTCCTTACAGCCAATGCGCACGCACGCGTGCACACACATACGCACACGCACAGATTCAAGTGCAACATATGCATGTGCATACGTACATACACTCACTAGCAATCTTACATCTTCGCTCAACACTCCCTCCTTTTTTTTTAACAGATGTGGAACAGGATATTATAGGTGTGTTTGGACTGTGTGTGTGTGTGCACCATGTAATAAAGAGATGAAGTGGGGGGGTTGATGTGGAGAAAGGGGTCTCTGTGGAGAGGAAGAGAGAGCTGGCCACGCTTCACAAGACGGCCTCTGTCTCTCTGCTTGATCACGCATTAATGAGCCGTCTGTGTGAATCCCGGCCCTCACTACGTCTCTCTGACGCTGGTTCCAGCTGGAGAAAAACAACCACAACCACCTTCCCTTAAAACTCTTAGCGCCCTATCAGCAGTGCTGTTTTCTCCATGAACACAGAGTTGAGCCCTCGGTATGTAGGTGACCAACAGATGCCCATTCACCGGGGTTATGTGCTGCTGTTTGTGTGTGTGGGGACAAGTGCAGTCAGTTTGAAGTGTTAAGGAGAATGGGAACCGCGGCCACTCTGCCCTCCTGTGGATTCCGTGATCTGGTTCCATACGCGGCTCTATCAGGCAGGTGCAGGTTGCTTGTTTGCACTGCAATTTAGATGTCATCAACATCCTTTTGCAATAGACCAACAGAGCGACGAACAGTACTGCAGATCCACAATGTTTTGTTTGTCAAGGCTCAATAATTGCAGTCTAGGCCTCCAAGTGTGGAATGGTTCAATCAGTCATCTCCATGCTCTTAGCAGTGAAGCCCTAGACAATTTTAGATTGATACCCCGGATTAAATGGTAACGTTTATTGTGGTTTTTTGAAATAACTAGCTTTATGCAACATTTGAGACTAACAGAATGCTGCTTGACAATCCAGGCTCAGACAGGGTTGCAATTGGATGCTCCATTTGCAACCACAGGCTCCACACATGACATTGCAAGATGGGCCGTCAGATGAAAGAGCTCCATTAAGAATCTTTGTTCTTGGCAGGAGTTGAACAACGCTGTATCTGATTGGCTGACGAGGACGTGTTGGTATGCCAACTGCCCAAGCCCTTTAATGGGGTTGGGCTTATGATAACCCTCTATAACAACTGGAAGTCATCAGGTTTGGCTGCTTCACCCGCAGTAGTTTAAATCTTTTCTCTTTTTTTTCACCAAGCTTGCATTTTCCTCAAGCTGAGGCTTAAATAGAGATACATTTAGCAATAAACAAACAAATGGTAACACAAACATCTACAGTAGCTTCCGATTCAGTAATGGAAAGATCTCTGGATGAACTTATCTGCGGCTCTCTGAATCCTAGTTGGTTTTGTTTTGTTTTGATGGTTATTGGACACGAGTGTATGGAATCACTCCTTTGTGTGTAGCACGTATTTTGGACAAGATACACTTCATAATTGGAAAAAGGTGCCAGTGGACTAAAATAGTCTGAGGATCTTGCCCTGACTTCTGCCCTCGTGGAATGGGCTGATCTCTTAATGTTAAAGTGTGATGAAACTTTTATTTCCACTGAGTCACAGTGTCAGCTAGACATGGGGATAAAGTTCCTTCTCTGCAAAGGTTTTGTTCTGCCAGTTCTGTGTGTTGGCAAGGTTTTTTGGCAATGCTTTGTTTGTGTATGGATGTTACAAGCTCAGGCTTCCAGGCAGAGTTAAATGGTGATTAATTACCTGCATGTAATGGTTTACAATGAAATAATGGCCATGCCAAATTCTATCACACTACAGCAGTTTCACCCCACAGTCTGTCTGGGCAGTTAAGGGCTCATGGAACAAAGGCTCTATAGAGCCCGCCCAATGCCAACATTTTTGGGTCCGATGCCAATCCCGATTCTGGAGAGTCCTAGACTCTAGGACTCACAAAATATTGGACCATTGCGGTGATTACCGATATTTGGACAAATATATTTAAAAAAAGTACTAAATCAATTCTAATCAGTTTCAAAAAAATAGATTTGATTTTAAGTTTTTCAAAATTCTAAAATAGCTGATTTACGTGTCGCAAATAGTTTTGGGAAAACTTTAGAGAATGTTTTGAAAACCGCGACACACCAGCTGCATAATTGCAGCTATACATACAAAAAGTCAAATAATGACCGATATATTGGCCAAAACGGTATAGTGGTCTGGCTCTAACAAAGACAGATGTGTTCTAGTTTGTTCAGAGGTGAATGACAGTGGTTAAATGAAGTTCAACTAGAGATGATTGTCCACAGCAAGATTACAGCCCTCTGTTTAATTGTGCAGCGACAAACCTTGTTCTGTTCAGACTTTCTGTGGGTCAGGTGTACTTGTCAATCCTTCTCACTAGGTGGGCCGTGTGTGTGTGTGTGTGTGTGTGTGTGTGTGTGTGTGTGTGTGTGTGTGTGTGTGTGTGTGTGTGTGTGTGTGTGTGTGTGTGTGTGTGTGTGTGTGTGTGTGTGTGTGTGTGTGTGTGTGTGTGTGTGTGTGTGTGTGTGTGTGTGTGTGTGTGTGTGTGTGTGTGTGTGTGTGTGTGTGATGGCCCTGTGGCCCCAGGTGTGGCCGGGGGCCTCCAGGTGTGGCGACACGTCTGCATGCATCACTGGTGGCCAGACATTCCACTGACGGATCAGAGCATCTAGACAGAGAAAGTGCACCCTCGCTGCTCTCCAATAACTCACCCCCAGTAACACCTGCCAACACACACACACACACACACACACACACACACACACACACACACACACACACACACACACACACACACACACACACACACACACACACCAGTTCTGATCCTGTGTTTATTCAGGGAGAGACCTGTCCAAACTGGCCAAAGTCCTCAGGTTTTTGTGTGCTTTTTGGAAGACAGGCTTTATTCAAGTCAGGACAATGGGGAAGCCATTAGAGAGAGAGAGAGAGAGAGAGAGAGAGACCTCATCGCCTTCCTATCAAGCACGTCTCAAACACCTCACCTTGCTCAGCCCCTCCTCCATTTTGTCTTTCTCGCCACTTCTTTCATTCATCAATGCAGCTTTTGTGTGTTATATTTGAAGGGGGGAGGGGCTGTCTCAATCTTTTGGCAGAAATGTCCCCATGGTGATTCAACAAGGGATGACAGGGATGATGTGGTTTGTTTTCACAACGAAAATGGCAGTATTTCATTTTCATTTCATTTCATTTCAGTCTGCATTATTCTGCATAATGATAGAGTTAAGTAAACAGGACTATGCAAGCCTAGATAAGCATGACCCGCATACATGCCAGTGTACGCTGGAGAGCTTTTAATTTGAAACGACAGATACAGGAAGCTCTGACACTCGGCCAGTGTAGTGTGGGGTGGTGGCCAATCAGATTGCTGGATATGACAGGGCAGCAACCACGTAGCAGCTGTTTCCTCTATGGAAACCCCCGAAAATTGTTAACAAACTTTTAAACTAGCCGTTGTAGATTGAGCAACTGCACGGCCTATTTGTCACAATTGTTTTTATCAGAAACTGTTTTTGTTGGATTGTATAGGTTAAATAGAGATTCTGCGATTGTTCAATGTTAGGCCAACCAGTAATAGACTACAGTTGGTTGCTCTATGATTGGTTGATTTGTTGTTAGGCCTACAGTACGCTGATCAATGCTGTAACTTAATTATTCAGTCAGTCTCTGCATCTCTGGTGCACGGTACATGTGTAGGGAATAGTTAACTCAGTCAAGCATGCGTGTTTCAACAATGGAGAGTCAGTCAGTCTTTGTTTTGTTTTGTTTTGTTTTATTTATTCGCACAATAAAAACAGCACAACGGTAACATTATTAAAAGACTCAGAAATAAGTGCAGGTGAGAAAGGTTCTCACCTAAAATAATAAACAAGTAACAAGTTAAACGTAGTAATCAAACATAAGACATGACAAACAAGTCATGAAAAGTACCTTTTGTGCTGTTGAATGTGTGGGTGTTTGTGTGTGTCTGTCAGCCAGGCAGTCAGTCAGTCAGTCAGTCAAGGAAAATATCAGTAAGCGACATGCCCTTGTACTGACAGGCCAATAGGTCTGGCTAAAGGTTTTGTTGTTGGGGTATTTTGCTACAGTACATTTGCACATGCATAGAATTTGTCCTCTGCATGCATTACCCATCCTAACTATTAGGAGCAGTGGCTGCCATTAATATGGAGCAGTTAGGGGTTAAGTGTCTCAGGGATGCTTCGACACATAGACTGGGTGACCTTTCGATTCCAAGACAGCCTCTAACCACTCAGCTATGCCCCCCAGGCCCGAGGGCTTACAATATTGTTTCATATATTGACATCCATTTGTAGACACATCCTGACAAACGGGTTCACTGGATCCGTTGCCTTATCGTGTTCACGTGACCACCATAACTCAGTCCAGTCAATAGACAAGCTTCTCTTTCTAGGGAACTGTGGAGAACAAATCAACTTCTAGTGTCAGACATCAGGACATCATCTTAGCACCACCATCATCACCACGTAACGTAAAATAAAGCATCTGCGGACTGAACTGCCGGGACCTATAGGGATTCTTTCTGTTATTTATGCCTGAGCGTGAGCTACAGCTTTATTGGTGAGTATCTCATTGTAACAGAGAAGGTGTTTGCTCTGCCAAGAAATCCTCCTTTCTTCGCCCCCTTTTCTCTCTTGTGAAAGATTCATTCAGAGACCTGGCTGCTTTCTAGGTGGCCTTCTAGACAGCAGAGATTACTGTCATCATAAAAGCCAACAGGGACAACAGAGATACACATTTCACTGGTCCTCTTTTCAGTGGCTTAAGATGTTCAAGTCATATAGTAGCCATTGATGCCTCTGTGGTCGATCCCAAACTGAAGAAGTCACAGAGGTCAGTGGGTAGGTTCCGTTTTCTTCTTCTACAATGCCATTGTAGCCCTGTCAATTGCAATATATCACCACACAATCTGCACTTTCTTGCCCCTCTGACTGGACGCGATGATGATGGCCTTGTTTTTAGTCATAGTCTGTGGATAATATAATGTTAAAGGGATTGTTCACCCCCAAAATGACTTTTTTTCAATCGATTGGTCACCCCATGGAGACTTGAATTCATGGATATTTAGGAATGCGACAAAAAACTAAAAATATCCATGAATTCAAGTCTCCATGGGGTGACTAATCAATAGAATTGTCTTTTTTTGGGGGGTGAACTATCCTTTAATTTGGTCCCCACTCCTTATGGGTATTTTTTTTCACTGTATATTTTGCACAGACTGTACGTGAAATGTGTGTTCTGCATTTACCCGTCCAAACGATTAGGAGCAGTGAGCACTATTAGTTCAGCACTTGGGGAGCAGTTTATGGGTCAAGTGTTTCGCTCAGGGACACTTCGACACTTAGACTCGGGGCCGGGGACCTTCCATTTCCTAGACGGCCTCTCTGGCCACTAAGCTATGGCCACGCCAGCAGGACGTCGATAACATCCACCTTCTGTCTGTCGGTCTGTCTCTGTCCATCCATCCACCCCTTTGGGCCAAAACAAATTGAACCAGGGCATGATAACAGGGTTTTAGACTCCTTGTCTTGTTTCTTTTTTTGTCCTCTGGGCACTGAGTACAGTGCATTAGACAGTTATTTTGAAAATAACTGTCTAAAAAATTGGATTAGCTTTAGCTGTGAGATGGCAAAGAGATTAATTTGAGATTTCCTTTAGTATTTACGGTGAATTCCCATAGTAGAGGCGTTTAAACGAGAGGAATCTATAGGGAAATATCTCATTTAGGCAGGGAGGAAATGTATTTGCTTTGCTTTCTTTTTTTTCCTCTCTCTCCTAATATTACTTATTATTCCACTGTTATGAATTTGGTCACTACTCTCAAGTGGTCAGAGCCTCTATCTTACGAAGGAGGGTTTGAATCACAAGTCAGCATGTCCATGTTTTACCAAAGAAAAAGCCATGGGAAACCTCTGATTGGCTGGGTCTGTATTTGGTCCGTGGTTGGTCTATGGTTGGTCTAAGGAGGCCTGTGGTTGGTCACTTCATATGTCTGTTTGTAGGTATGCCACTGTGCTCTGACTGTCTGTCTGTGTTCATAGTTGTCTATAAACATTTAGTAAAGAAACTTTGCTTTTAGAAAGATCTGCTCACTTAATGTAATTGCTTGCCAGGCCACAGAACTGGCCCTCCAGCCTATGTCCTACATTATCTGATTCAATTTGATTAAGTTTATAATGCAGTACAGACATGGGCTTAATTGAAAGTGTGTGAGTGACTACCACCTGTAGGACAGCTGTGCGAGACAGATCTACTGTGTGTGTGTGTGTGTGTGTGTGTGTGTGTGTGTGTGTGTGTGTGTGTGTGTGTGTGTGTGTGTGTGTGTGTGTGTGTGTGTGTGTGTGTGTGTGTGTGTGTGTGTGTGTGTGTGTGTGTGTGTGTGTGTGTGTGTGTGTGTGTGTGTGTGTGTGTGTGTGTGTGTGTGTGTGTGTGTGTGTGCGAAGGAACTCTGCCGCTAAAGAGTGTTGAAGAGCACCCTGGCCTAAAGTAATGTGAACGGAACCCAAAGCTTCACAGAGTTGCTGATTTGTTTAGAGGCCTGGACGTTTGCCCGGCAATGCTCTGGCTCCTGAGGGACCTGGAACATAGAGCATGAAAAGGCTGTCTCAAGGGGTCCGACTGTGCTTGAAAAAAAATCCTACATCTCCTGCTACCTCCGCCCGTCCTCAGCCTCCCTCCGTACCCCCCTTAAATCAACAGCGGCTCGGTTTTCAAGGTTGTTTAGCCAACAAGCGTGTCTATACATTCACAAGTTGACACCTTTTGATTTAAAGTGCTCTATGCGAGCATATTTGCTCAGGAAGAGGAATTCAAGATGCTCCTTTTGGGTCAGAGAGAGTTATACAGTTCAACAGGGCTGCAGCTGATATGGGGGGTGGATGTGGTGGAGGGGGGGGGGGGTTGGGATGGATGAGATGACTCACTGGAATAAGAGGTAAATAACAGACCTAGCTTGTTGTTTTGTCTCTAATGGTGAACTTGGACCAGTGATGCAGCTGTTGTGTATGCCATCTGGAAAACTATCTACGGCGATGTTTATATTGCTCAGGCCACCGCCAACAAGTCCTTGTGCCCCCCCCCCCCCCCCGTCTCTCTGCTCTGCAGAGTTTAACCATTTAACCAGAGTTTAGCATTTTGTCCAGTGGTGGAAAGTAACTAAGTCAATTTACTCAAGTACTGTACTTAAGTACACTTTTACTTTCCAATCTTCAAAACTTTCACTTCTACTCCACTACATCTCAGAGACAAATGTTGTACTTTTACTCCACTACTATTATTTGAAAACTTTAGTTACTAGTTACTTTGTAGATTTTTATTATTATTTATTACAAAACATACATACATTAACCACTTCAGCCCTTTCGGCCATTTTTCGACCACTTCAGCCCTTTCGGCCATTTGAAAATAGCCGATCTACAAGCTCACAATGCGTCGTGATGTGGCGCAATGTGAGCTTGAAGATCTGCTATTTTCAAAAGATTTGTATTCATTTTATACATTTGAAAACATGTGAAATGGGGAATTCTGCATAACGAGTACTTTTATTTGAAAACACTTTGATACCAAAAATACTTTTGTACTTTTACTCAAGTAAATTTTGAATTCCAGACTTTTACTACATTGCAGTATTGATACTTTTACTTAAGTAAAACATTTGAGTACTTTTTCCACCACTGATGCTGTCCAGTCCAGTTAACCAGAAAGCAGTAGATAATAATCATTTATCAGATACAAGTCATATTAAGACAATAACACCAAGTGTTGCCTTGCTGATGAAAAGTGATACATGTCCTATTTTCTGTGCCTTGTTTGAGTTTTTCACTTGAATCATGTTGGAATGCTGGAGCCCTAATGCACTGTCTATTACCCTTGCATTCCAGTCTTTTCTTTCAGAAATTTAGCAAAACTGGATAATATCCTTCCAGCACACTGGCCTGTATCACTACTCCAATTATTGTTTGACAAAGTAGGAATGCATCCAGGCCGTGTGACCGTGATCTCTCCTAAATGATCATACTCTATTATACATGTTTACATACTGATAAAGAAAACGGCACCTATCAGCCTGATTAATGAACCCGTCCCTCTGAGCAGAGTTTACAGCTATGCGACTCTCATCCCCCTAATGACCAAATTTGTTGTGGTATGAGAGTGCACATCGAGGCCCTGCCACGGCACATTTGTTTGGAGGCATTCATTGGGAAAAGCCTAGTCAGGCTGTAAGATCCCGAGGAGAGATGGATGGGAGGGGAGCTGATGTTTGCTGTTTCCCTTCCTCCTGAGAGGAAGGGATGGATTTAAAGTGCTTTGTTTTGAGGGCAATCCTCCTGAACCTTTGCACTGCCATGTTAGCAGGAAACAGATGAGGGTGTCCACAGGATTCATGCTCAACAGGCACAAATTGTTGCTCTCCCCAGTAGAGCTGCAGCAAGCCATTATTTTCTTTGTCGTACAGCAGTGTCGTGCAGAAAAAAAAGAGAAGGAAAATAGCCTATCTTCAAACACTGTGTCATATACCTCATGCGTTGTGAGCTGGTAGATCTGCTATTTTTGCTCTTTTTGTAAATCAATGATTTGATTAAAATCTATAATTTTGTATAATCGATTAAATAGATCAGTTTGATTAACTGATGCACCCCTACTCCCCAGGTTGATTCTAATAAGACACTTTTATTAAATGGGAATTTGGGAATTAGGCAATACAAATTAGCTAAAAATGACCTAATTTTTAGCATGCCCAGACCACCTCATATATATTGTGCAGAAATGTGTGCAGAAGAATACATGCTACAGTAGTTCAATAGAACCTTTAGCTGAACTCTGTATTGAACATTGTCTGCAGTATGTGTCAAAGTAAACTATATGCTATGCATTCTCTATTGAAAAATATCTATTGAGTCAAGGAGGGGCAGAGGGTCTGTCAACAATAAGTGTAAACTCAGTACGGAAATTCACAGATAAATATCCATAAGTCTATAGACTGTGAAGCATTCTATAGTCTCTATTATGATACCCTTTACTGAATGATTAACAGTAAGTCTGAATAGCCCATTTCATGCTGTATCATATCCGTTCTCTCAACATTCCCTGAAGGATGATAAATGGTGGTAAAAGAATGTAAATATTAGACATGGGCTATATATTTTAGTAGTTCCTGGAGTGCGCTAGGGAAGAACAGCGATTAAGCTGACACCTTAGATAAATGATTTATTTGAGAAACGGGAGAAGAGTTAGCCTACTTAGTGAGTAGACCTTTTGTGACGTGTCATGGTATGTTTTGTGCATTAGCCTACATTGTGGTGAACTTGTGTCTTTCACATATAAAATAGAATGTTTGCATGTGTCTGTGTTTGCATTTATGTGAATAATTTTTTATTAAATTTTTTTAAGGTAACATGTTTATTAGTCAATGAATTCTTATGTTGAGCGTCCCTCATCATCACACAGACGGAAAGAAGCACAGGGGAAAAGCGGCACCCTTATGGGTCCATTTGTACCCTCTCAGAGTTACATTAACCCATTAAGACCTGAGGCCGATTCTGCAATTGTTTTCTAAATCCTGTAACATTTTTCAGAAAAACGTATGTTGCTATATCAGTGGGTCTCAAATGTCAGTGTTCAGTGTTTTCATGTCAAGGACCCCCAAAAAGATTTTTGGGGGCGGACCCCCGTCTCCAAATATTTTGTTCCAGGGACATCCCTAGAAGCAAAGATTTTAGTTAAAATGTTCGCTTTAAAAAGATAATATATTCAAAGATTTTCACAAAATTGTTCACGATTAAAAATCTGCTATGATTAAGATCATTGCAGATCTACAATCTCGCTATGAGCTATGAGCTTGTATATCTGCTATTTCTTTGTTGCCGACCAATGTGCTATATATAGCTAAAATCTAAAATGACAGGTTTTAATGGGTTAACACAGAGGATTTTACTGTGTGTACTTACTGTAAATAAGAAAGCGGAATATAATATATTGGATGGTTACACACAGTGGTATTTCTATAGTTGTCTTCATGAAGGCTGTTATTGTTTATTTTATTTTATTTTTTATTTTTTTTAATCAGTCTCAGATATATTGTTCTACGTGATTGAATGTTGAATAAGCTATCTTGTCTAAACAATACACGCAGTATGTTATTCGCAGCTGTTGTCAGGTCGACCGGGCTACGTGTGCAGTCCTGTCTGTCAGTGAAAGCTGTTGGTCTCCTAGGAGGGGGAGGAGGAGGTGAGGATAGGAGGATAATATGAAGAAGACTTAGAAGAGGCGATGAGTGAGCAGTGATGGTGTCGGCACTATGGAATAGTGTTGGCATCACAATGTACTTGAAGCACCAAAAGTAAAAGTACTCATTGTGCAGAATGTCCCATTTCAGTTCACAAGTTTTCCCATGTATACAAATCTTTTGAAAATAGCAGATCTACAAGCTCACAGTCACAATGCGTCGCATTGTGATGAGCTGTCTTTCATCATCTTGAATGTGCTGCAGGACGGAAGTGACTACAGTAGATTGAACTGAGGCATCGAACATCGATCAAAAATGTAGCTTAATTATTCATGTCAATATAGAGTGGGGTGAAGAAAGGGGATATATCATAAATCAAAACTATATTATTCTCTCTTAGAGTTGCAATCCATGAGTTTCATGTCCTGAAACGTACTCTTCCAAGAGGTATTTAATTTCCCGCTTGTCCTGGGGAGATATTTGCACTTAGTTTAGCTTCAGGCAGTGCTACTTTTTAACCAGTAGGTGTCCTACCCAACACCGGGATCTACAAGGGAAGAGTATGGAGACCACCTTCCAACCACTGCAGATGTGCTTTAATGTATTAAACATACATTACAAATTCAAATAAGTTCCGGATTGCAGCTTTAATTTAACATATCAATGCCATTAGAATGTTGAGAAACCAATGTCAGACCTATTCAATAGCTATATTCATGTCATTTAGCATGGTTTATTTCCCACTAAGTGTACTTCTGATGCACTTATTATGAGAGGCCTGTAGTCTAAATGTCAGTCCATACATCCATAATGAGGAAAAAAACAAAAATGTCAAGCCTATAATGTCTCTTTCTTGTAATAGCTTTCATGAATGACACTTGCGTTACAATGAAGTTGCTACAGGAGAGGCATTATGGATGGTTGTAATGGAATTTCCACTAGAGCCGGGACTTCCCCTGAAGGCAAGCTGCTAGGTAGTTCTGGAGTGTTTCAAGGTTTCCCCTGACTGGACAGACTGTACACACACACACACACACACACACACACACACACACACACACACACACACACACACACACACACACACACACACACACACGCACACACACACGCACACACGCACACACGCACACACGCACACACACACGCACGCATGCATACGCAACACACGGGTTGCACAGCCCTCACGCACTAACGCATGCATTCATGCATCCAAGCACAGTGCATGCACGCACACACAACACGCAACACACACACACATTGAGCTGTGCAGGCCTTTCTTCCATTGCACAACTGTACACCTGCAGTCAGGAGCCATAAAGAAATCCCTCACTCAGACTTGTGTGTAGAATCGGAACCGTTTAACGCACCCTGCCTGCTCTCTCGCTTGTGTTCAAGGAGAAACACTTTACAGCCTCTCAAGGTGGCATTAATGAAACGTTCCAACCACTTCACAGGGCTTGTTACCGTGGCTCGTTAGGTCAGACACTCTCTTTAGGATGATAAATTGAAAAGGCGGTGATGTGACACGGGAGTCCTATTTAGTTGGAGGAAAAGAGCAGGCGGGGGGCGGTAGGGGTGGGGGGAAGCCGGTAATTGTACACGCACGTCACTGCGTTTTCAACACAAAATCACTCAAACGTTTGTGAGGCCAGGGAGGTCAGTAGCATGATTCTTTGACATGCAGGTAGAGTTATGAGTTGCGGGGGAAGGAAAGCAGTCATCAAGATGGATGGTAATTGGTGGGTTTCTATGGTACATTGCCGTAAAAGTGTTTTGTGTGTCATTGCATAACCGCCAGAGTATGAAGATACATGTCATGAGTCATGACCACATTTATATACTCTTGGTCTTGGAGTTACAAATGTACAAAGTCAAATGCAGTGTTAGTATAACTCTTGTGAGAGAGAGATTGCATCAATAATCAGTCTTTCTGATCATTCTGACCTGCAGGGTATTAGTTGTTGCTTTAGACATTTCTACATGTTGTCATATCATCTGTAGTTTTATACATTTACATTTGCTCTGACTGAAATATTGAATATACTGTTTCCTGTATATTAGTGATGTGATTCCTGTATAATATACAGCTTCCTGTATGTTATACACACATACACACACACATACACATGCACATAATTCAGATATACAGATTCCTGTATATTATACAAGAAACAGGCAGCAAAACATAAATAAAACTAATCGGTTATTGAGCAGGATTTCTTGCGCCTTTGAAAAAGTGCGATGTTCATTTTCCTGGCAGGGCTTGAGTCCATATAACAGAAAGAAAAGTAAAGCCTAAATACATTTTTATCCACTCCGAGTAATCGCTGTCATTTCTATATTGATGTTAGTGGGTTTATTTAGCATGTAGGCCAGGCCATGAGTGATCACTGAATATTTGTGAACATTTTTTAAGTCTTTTGAAATCGCTAGATATCACCTCACTCATTGAGAGATTTTGGAATTGCATCTGAGACACTTGCCACTATAAACACTACACCAAAAGGCTTTGTGCTGTATCCCACCAGGAGGGTTGCAAACACAATGCAGTGGTGTAAAGTAAGTACTGTACTTAGATAACATTTTGAGCCAGTTTTCAATACTTTTACTCCACTACATCTCAGAGAGGCAAATATTGTACTTTTTACTCCACTACAATTATTTGCAAACTTTAGTTACTAGATTTTCATTATTATTACAAGACATACATTAACCACTTCAGCTCTGTATACATTTCTGCCATTTGAAAATAGCCGATCTACAAGCTCACAATGCGTCGCCTCGCGACGCATTGTGAGCTTGTAGATCTGCTATTTTCAATTTTGTTTCATACATTTGAAAACTTGTGATATGGGACATTCTGCATAATGTGTACTTTTACTTTTGGTACTTTAAGTACATTTTGATGCCAATACTTTTGTACTTTCACTCAAGTAAATTTTTATCCGGACTTTTACTTTGCAGTATTGATACTTTTACTAAAAAAATGTAGTACTTTTTCCACCACTGCTAGAATGTTGAATGTGTGCCAAGGCCTGAAGCCTGAAGCTCTTATAGCGGTTTATGGTGACCTGATGCCGTATTAAAATGCAAGCCTTTCTAGTGCCAGTCAGTCACCTAAGCACATAATTAACCAAAAGGACTGTTTTGACACATTGTTTGCATTCTCAGAAATTAACAAGCGTATAGGATACTGAGGGGCGTACACATTTGTCAGACATACGTTGGTCTCTGGTGAACATGTGCTGGCCGCGTGTCTGCTACTCTGCTTGTTTCGGCCCGTTCCCTGAACAATCAGACGTGGTTTCCTGGCCCCGCTTACAGAGAAACCCCTGATTGAGCTGTTCTGGATCCAAAAGCCACACGGATGATGTGCCTTCTCAAGCATGTCCCCATCTTAAACATCTCCAGATATATCAGACAGACCAGGACTGCAACGTAACCAGAGCACAGTCATTCACATGAAGGCAGTGAGTCAGTTCTGCCAGATGGAAGCAGATGAGCATGGAGTACTTTAATCTCTTATCACACCAATGTGAAGTGAATAAGTGATGAAATATAGGTTCTATCTTTGCCACGATCTCAAAATGTCTTCTCAGCACTTTAGATTTTCTGAGCATACAATGTTTGGTCCTCAACCAAGTTTTATATAACCAGAGCAATGCACAATCTCACCATACAGTACATCAGGTTCACAGAGGTCATTAAATACCATTTGAGCAGCAACAAATGCATTCCACCAAAGAACAATAGTGATAGATAATCGAGGTTGCAATATTAAGCAAAGATATCAGGATTATTTATCATTTTAACCATAATCATTCACCCCTAGTTTATCATTTGCAACTCAGCAGGACACTGCAATTTTGGTGTCTGGTGGACCAGGTTATTAACCGGCGCATACCGCATAGCGTCACTTTATATGGCGGAGGCACACCCAGATACAGTCTACAAAATCATACAAACCCGCTTTATTTAAAAAAAGCATAAAATGATCGGTGTAGCTGGGTTATTGCGCTGACAACACCACGTCGCATTGCGATGCATCGATCAGCGTGTTCATGTTTCAGTACCGGGTTATTGCGTGGCTGAAATAGGCTCTATACCTCTCTCCCTCCCTCTCCTCCTCTTAGCTTGAACTTTATATAGTACTGTAGATGCTGGTCTGTTTCACTTTGGAATGAATCCCTCAAGCTGGAAAAATATGCTTTTTATGCATTCTAACCCACACATGACAATGGTTAAATGCTTGTATCCAATAAAAATGTTGTCATTACGCCCACAGATATATAGGTTTGTCCTTCATGAAAGGCTCACTGATTGGTCAACTAGATAGACTGAAACATTGGATAGAATGAACTACATTATTGAACCATTTCTTAAGGCGCTTGCGTAGTGTGTAAGACAGGGAGCTACACATACAGCGGGTGGACTGTCGGTGGACTTATGACTTTCATAGTCCAGTGAGTGTACTCGAAGGAGAGCATACCAGCCCCATTTTATAGACAACTCATGGACAGGTCACATGGACAGACAGGTACACAAAAGATTGCTGGCATTCGAGGGGTGGATATGGATATCCTAGGCGGATGTCTGCTCAGGGTCTGCTTTGGATCTGCATGGACCCTGCGTACGTCCATCTGGGTAGTTTAATGGGGCGACTATGAATTGGGCTTTTGAACTGAGAAATGCTTCTCGTAGGACCAGTGCCAAATGTATTAACTATGTTTGTTATTTCATCTGGCGGTCTGTTTGAGGTTCTGTAGATTTATTTTAGTTTCTTTTGGTTTTTATTTCTGCTTTACTTTTGATGGAGACATGCAGCAAAGAGTCTCGGTTTGGATTTGAACCCAGGCCAGCTGCAGGAAGGACTTGCATTATTTAAAAGTATGCGTTAGTATGCTCTCATACTCAGTGAGTCACCGGAGCACCCCTGTAGATTCGTTTTTGATGACTCTGCACCTCCCGCACAAAGACATCAGTTTGCTCTAGGGAGAGATTACCTTTGCTTCCATGACACTGTGGAAATGACCACTATGCCATTGCACTGAGCATGTTGCACTGCTCTTAAAGGTAATGTAAAGTGATTATTGGATTGGTCATTATTGAATCCACCCATTACACTCCTACTGACAATACTCAGCTTAATCTAACCCATCTCTCCACTGTGCTGAGTATACTCCACCCTTCTCTGGTTCCAAAAATACCAAACTTCAGTCGCAACTAGGGATGGGTGTCGTTAGGATTATGTTGATTCCGATTCCGATTCGCCTCATCGATTCCAGTTCTTATCGATTCCCTGTTTTGGTTCCATAATGGAGAAAAAAAAGAGGTCAAATGTTTAGATAACTAAAATATCACCCAAAAAATAGCATTAACTGAAGTAAATATTATTAACTATTACAAAATGTGTAAATTAATTAGTACTGAGATAGAGCCAATACTGAAACATTTTTTTCATGAAAATACATGAAACATATTATCCGTGTAATCAAATGTTACATCAATCATTGACAACTTTAAGAAATGTAATGAATATTAACCTGTAATACTTTTATTCTACACAATGGAAAGCAGTAGCAGGAAGGAAAATTACTGGAAAATTACTGGACCCTTAAATGATTATGATTTTATCTATACCAATTCCTTAATTTTTATGGGTACCCGGTAGCTGGCAATTTGGATTTGGTTCCGTACCGAACTGAATTTCAATACCACACTCTAATCGGGACACTCAACCCGCCACGCCACCGCCACTCGCGTCCCCTAACATTTGTGCCTGAAATTGGTGCTAGAGGAAAAGTTGTGGGGCACTCAAATGGTTAATTTTCATACTCCAGGGGGCATGATTCATGCACTTAGCAGGTTTCATGGCAATCTGCCCATTAGAGATTGAGATCTCCTGTCTGCAAATTTGACATTTTGGTTTAAGGGTGGCAATCAAAGGAAAGGCCATGGGGTCACCAAAATCAGTAGGGTTCATCCTCCAGGGGAGCATGAAAGTGCTCGCCTGGAGAGCATGGAGGCACACAGCGAATTCCATGGCAAACCAGAGTGTTCTTGTTTGGGACCAAAGCGGACAGACAGACAGACAGATGGCTTGTCATTGCCATCCTTAGAGACCCACCATTAGCGGGGATACAAAACTGTCACTGTTTTTCCCTGGCAAAATTTCAGGTTATATAGCTGCACCAAAGATCTGTCTACAGTACTGTATATGGGCTAGACTGCGTAGTCTTGAGACCACTTCCATTTGATTACTGATGCCTGTAGAATTCATATGGTGTAGGATGACTGGAATGACCAGTGGAACAATGAGTCCAGTGATGCCAACGGGCCCAGGCTTCCTCAGAACCAGGAAATGCATCCTGATGAAGCGTGAGCTTAGCCCATAGCTCAAATAGATATGGTATTAGTTTACAAGGAAGCCCACAGGCTTTGCTTCATTGAAACATATTCCATAGCATGTACAGTACAAACTGTAGGTGACCCCAGTGGTCCTGTGAGTCTCCCATAGTGTGAGAGGTATCCTATCCTATCCCGCGCTGCAGCATCCGGCTGGGTGATTGATAGCAGGCAGTGCATGGGTGGCTGCTCTCTCACATGCGCATGCACGCACGTACACAGGCACGCACGCACGCACGCACGCACACACACACACACACGCATGCACGCACGCACGCACGCACGCACTCACACGCACACACACAATTTCTCCCTTAATAAGTAGAAAGAGCAGAGTGGATAATAAGAGGAGGAATGGAAAATACGGGATTTATGTGTTGGAGAGACTAATGGCTGTGGAGAGACCGGAGGAGTTCACATTTTACGGGTGAACGCTTGGAGATGAGGGTCAGTATTTGTGTTGGATTTGAACCAGTCCAGGGCTGGGCTCCGTCTAGATTGATGGCTGCTGTATGTTTTAGGGATCAAACGCATGCAGGGAGTGAGCATGAACACACACATGCATGCACACATTGACACACACACTGCCCTGAATGAATGGATTCATATTTGCCCTCTCTCTCTCTCTCTCTATCTCTCTCTCTCTCTCTCTCTCTCTCTGCCTTTCTCTCTCTCTCTCTCTCTCTCTCTCTGCCTTTCTCTCTCTCTCTCTTTCTCTCCTCTCTACCTCTCTCTCTCCTCCACCCACACTTGCTCGGTGTTAACAGCACAATGTGTCTTTCCATCGGTGGTGCTGTTAACTGTGTTAACAGGGTGTGTTTCAGGACATGCAACACACACGTCACAGGGTTGTTAGAGAGCACCGCTGCCCCACGTCCCCCCGCACCCAGCCAGCGTTTGAGGGGGAGTCTGACAGGAGTTGGGATTGAGACTAGGTGCCGTGTCTCTTCCAGCCAATCAGTGCGCGTTCCCCTGACCAGTAAATCTGTCACGGTTCTTGTGATTTACCACATGCGCCAGTTTTGCTCATTGTGTAAATATGCGGTGGTCGTCGGGATTCTAGTCATCATCACTCAGAGCCTTTCTCTGCTTTGTGCTTTGTCCGTGGAGTTGATCTTTGTCTACTGACCCACGTCCAAGTTGCCCTTAAAGAGTGAGTCGCTCAAAGGGCTACAGTTGAACTGTGGCCTAACGTAGCGATGCGGGTGGCAAATCCTGCCTGATGTCCAGCACAATGTTCCTGAGTGTCGGGGCTACGCTGAGGTGTTATTGCCTTGGACCCATTGCCTTGGACCCATTGCCTTGCTTGGACCCATTGCCTTGGGCCCATTGCCTTGGACCCACTGGTGACTGGGTCACCCAGTTCAGCTAAAATGTGTCATTGTCATGCTGCAGCTGCTCTCTGGCAGAGCGATCGATTGTGTGGCCCTTCTTAAATGCTACGTGGCAGCGTCAGAGAGTGGCCTGACGGAGCATGATGGTTGAGTGGTGTGGTGGTTTTGGCCCTCTCTGGACTGGCTGATCGCTGAATACTGTCACTATACTGGCCTGTTTTGAAACGCCTCCTACAGCCAGTCTGACTTTCCGCCAGCTAGCTGGAGCTGTGGCCCTGTCAGTTGATTCTGGTGCCAGTTTGTCTTAGAGCGGCAGAACAGTCTTGCTCTTTTATTCTCTCTCTCTCTCTCTTTCTCTCTCTCTCTCTCTCTCTCTTGTCTCTCTCTCTCTCTGCCCTTTAACTGTCTTGTTCTCCTGTCCAGCCCCCCCTCTCTCTTTCTCCCCCACTCTTACTCTGTCTCTCGTGTGTCTCTCTCTGGCCTTTACTGTCTTGTTCTCCTGTCCACCCTTCTCTTTCTGGATTCTCTCGTCTAATCCTGGCTATGAAAACTATGGGCTGACTCCCCCCCCCCCCCCCCTCCACCACCCTTGGCCCAGCCTAGCCACAGGCCTACTGTTTTCACTGGGTCTAGACACACATGCCAGTATTGATAAAACAAGAGTATGATGTGGTGGGTCTGCTCAACAAGGAGGAAGTCGTGGAGTGAGCCTTCCCTCCTTCTTCACGATGAAATGGACTCAACTGTTGAAGTATGACAGAATGTTTTGGGTTATAGGGCTTTATGAGAGGCTTTGGAGAGTGCAGTGGATTTCCTCTGTGTACCTTGGGTTGTACTGTACGTGTCTTTGTCTGCGGGTTCGCAATGTATATGCAAATCCTTTGTGTTAATTGAACCCTTGAAGGGTCCATTTGATTACATTTTGTAGACTCTCAGAGTTGGATAAGTTAACACTGAGAGTTTACTGTGTATGTGTTTATGTCTTATGCGTGCGCACACGCAGTTATAGTTAAAGGGATAGTTCACCCAGTTCACCCAACTTATTCTATCGATTAGTCACCCCATGGAGACTTGAATTCATGGATATTTTTTTGTTTTTTGTCGCATTCCTAAGCCAATAATTTGATGACCAGCGGACCGGTAGGCAGCGGTTCCGGTAGGAGACACAAAGAGGACTCTTTGTTTCTCCTACCGGAACCGCTGCCGGTCGTCAAAGTATTGGCTTAGGAATGCGACAAAAACAAAAACAAATCCATGAATTCAAGTCTCCATGGGGTGCCTAACCGATCAAAAAAAGTCATTTTGGTTACTCTTCTCACATCTTTCTGTACAGGTGAGTGAGATTGCATTTCTATAAACATTTGAGTGTTGTCTGCATGACTGTACGCATGTGTATATATATATACCGTATCTGAATGTGCTCTGCATGTGTGCCTGCGTGCATGTGTTTATAAACACTGCAGCAGAGTAAAACACATAGCAGTATTATGAGTCAGTCTCTCCCACAGCTGTTGGCCCGAAGTGCCCCTCACCGTGGGACGGGTCAGCATGGGCCAGAGCAGACGCCTCATCATCAGGATGAGATGATAGCACGCTTTGTACTTCTCACTTTTCTGCTGACTCCCCCTATATTTAGTAGGTCTGTGGAATGGTGTTTGGTTTCCAAACGGGCTTACTTTGCATGTTGCGGTGTGCGATTCCCCCGTTCAAAATAGAAGAATAATGATGTCTGCGATGTGGCCACGTCTTCTGGTCCGGGGAGATGAAGCTTTGTTTGCGTTCAGGTGTAAAACAATACTCTTGCTTGAGAGGCGTTTGTTTATTTACCCCGACTATTTTCCATGACCACTGCTCTTCGTTTATTACAAAACTTAACTACATGTGTCTTGGTTGACGCCCCGAATCACTGTAGAAAGTTAAACGAATGAAATTCTGTACTGCATGCCGCCCATGTAACTGTATGGTCTGGACGCCCATGTAATTAATTGTAAGGTCTGTAAAAGGTTCCAATGGGTCAAAAAATTCCCATAAAACTCGTACCTTGTAATATCAAAATATTAATATTGAAATATTGTCTCCCCGTGTCTCTCCAGCTCTTTAGGAAACAGAAAATAGGTTTTCAGGGTGGGATAGCAATTTGATCCAATCAGGAGAGAGAAGTCAGCAGTGGCTCAGGAGGTATTTGGCCGCTTGGGAATCGGAAGGTTCCCAGGTTCGATCCCCGGCTCCCCCTGCGTTAGTGTCTAATGTCCTTGAGCAAGACACTGAACCTTCATGGTTTCCTGTGAACATATCGGGTGAATGTAATGCACATTGTGGATGCTGTTGCTTTGGATAAAGGTGCTACGGTATATAAATGCACCATTTAGCTCATATACAGGATACAGGATAAACATGTGAAATTGGAAGTGATGAAACAATTCAATTCAATTCAATTCAATTCAATTCAATTCAATTCAATTCAATTCAATTCAATTCAATCTATATTTCAGACCCAGGAAGATCCATGGACCATATCACAATAAAAATAAAATAAAAACACACAATTAAAAAAATGTGAGCAGACTAAATTCGAACTTGGAACACTAACACATTGAAGCTGATAAATTACCTTTTTGGTGATAAAATTGACTTTAGATTTAGATATTTTTATATAGTATCTTATATTATTATATAATAATGTATATATAATCTTATATAGATTTATATATATAACCCAAGAAAATATCACTTACACCAAATTCATTAATTGATCAATTCATTAATTAATCAATGGACTTGTTTCTATTTGCATTTGACATGGTAAATACAGCCTGAGTAAATAACTCCTGTTTCCATTCTATTCACATTATTTCCTGATATTTCTCACAAATTCCTCATAAATTCCCATTCATTCCCATGGAAAGGTTCCACCTTGAATATGGATAGTCCAAAGCTTAGTGTTTTCAGCTGACAACTTTTAGAAGATGCCGCAGCAGCAGTCATGAAACGGCAGCAATTCAGCCCCCTCAGGCCTTCGTCAGTGGCCTCAGGTGCCGAAAACTGTGGATTGTTCCACCTTGAACATTCCCAGAAGTTTGCAACCCTAGGTCTGTATAATGTCCATGTCTTCTGCTGGGTGCAGTGTGGTCAGAACATGTGGCAGTAATACAGTGGCTGGGTTGATGGTGCTGATGGCAGGGTTGGGTGTTTGGTCAGCTGCAGAGAAGGGTCTGGTTAGAGGGTTGCTGCTCTCACATCACAACAAGATAAACCTTGGTCAGTTTCTGCAACCCGAGGCCATCCTCTGCTGTAGGTGACTTTCTCACGGTCTTCTTTACCTTACAGCATGTTTTAGACATGCTGAGCTATATACGTTTCTTTTTCCAGCTTTAACGCAGACTGGCAGATCTAGGATGTATGCACCCATTATGGAATAACGTATTACTTAATTGTTCAAAGTTAGCGTTCTATAATAAGGGCCGTACTATAAAGACCTTTTTGTGGGAATTCACAGGTGTTTATTTGCATTTCACTTTCACAAAGAGCAAGAATGGCTTAATTTACCAGGTGTTACATATTGTAGGCCTACACATTATATTGTATTTATGCATAATTCATACTTAATTATTCTTCATCCTCAGGGCCTTATTGTTTAGTTTGACTTGAGAATGTTTTTCTGAAATGATGTGAGCAGTTTTCAAACTTGCTTGCCTAATTAATTAAATGTCATACACTGCTGTTTATTTAAGAGGGACCTTTATTGATCCCGTGGGGGAAATTCAGTTGCCAGAGGCAGCAAGTTACAGATACAGAGTAAGGAAAGTACAGTCAGGTATGAAACTAGGGGTCAGGGGAAGAATACCATCACACAAAGCGTTATGAATTATTTATTATATTTATCATGCTTTATCTAAATGATATACCAACTGCAATATGGGTCTGCTTTTAGAGGCCTCTTCAGATGCAGGGTGATAGAGGGGCAGAGGTCAGACAAGGCAATGGGCATGCAGACGGTGTGTACACAGTAACAACTAAATATAGCTACAGGTCTGCAGCCTGCAGCACAGACAGAGAGGCCTGATGCAGAGAGAGACTGGAAAATCACGCTGCTTAATCATGATATTGCAACACATCTCATCTTGTGCTGATTATGAAAGGGACTAAGAATAAACCATGTAAAGGGCAAACATCGTATCTAATGTCTGAAGAACATTCATGAATGATACTCTGACCTTTTAGGTCAGGTATAAAACATTGTCAAGAAGCCCAGTTGAGCAGCTAATAATGCAGTGACTGGACGCGTCCTCTCCATCGCCAATCTGGGAACCCAAAGCCAAATGAGAATGAAAAACAGCGCCCTCTGCTGTTTGTACTATCTCATGTTGGCTCTGGGACAATGACGACGCAGCACACGTGCGCAAAGGAAACCGGGGTTTTAGTCTGCCTTCACGCTCCACTTCCGGGTGGTGCGACTATGTTTTCATTCCCACTAACAATATTTCTACACAGAACACTAACACCACTTCTCCCAGAGAACATGGATCGTTTTGGTTATAAGCCCACTTGTTTCTATGATGAAAGAGCAAGTTAAAATGTGAATATCTTTCCGTGGTTTTGTCTGCTCCGCGGACGCCATTGTTAAATTAGTTTCGGCTTGTTTCGAGTAGGGAAGGATCAGCGGACACGTAAATCCCGCCCACTACATTTGATTGGGTAAAGCGCGGCCTGCTTCCTGATCTGAAGGCACGCCCACGCCCACACAGTGCGTACACGTTATGACGAACCTTCACGACAGATTCCAACGCAGAGCAGAATCTGTTCTTGAGAGATTACTCCATCGCTAACATCTTCTGCTATGCGCTCTGTGTGACTACCATCAATAAAGTATCTTCTGTTACTCCATGGTCGTGGTCTTGTCAATACTTCAAAGTAAATTATCTACAAAAGCACCATCAATAACAGTCTACAAAAGTATATACTGTATACACCTATGATCTTGAATGGTCCAGCACGTTATAGCAAGAAGTATTTCTTCTATAAAAGCAAACATATACTTAATCTTCCAGGTGTTATTGCTCTATTAATCCAGACTCATTAATAAAGTTATTGCCAAGCCATAGCTCACAAGCTCAGATGTTAAACCCTCTCCCTGTTACAACAGCTCATCCTTATATAGTGTTTGAACAAGCAAAAATACAGTCACCAATTATTGAATTTCCATTCTTGGTCAGCTTGGCAAGCACCCGGCAAGCCTTCAGTCAGCTTGGCGCCTTTCTCGTGGTCATCTCTCTGATCACGTCGAACAGCCTTCATCTCTCCCTATTCATTCAGAATGTATAGTTAATGGGTGCATTCCTGCTACTGGTTACCCCTGACCTTCTACAAATGTTTAACCGTTTACGACCCCTATCGATCACTCCACACACTCAAAATAACGTATTTAGTGTGGAAATTAAATGGCCATTCAGTCTAAATATCAGGCAAGGGAAATCCAAGATCCACTACTTTTTGCATTTTTAAAAAGTTCAGAGAGAGAGAGAGAGAGAGAGAGAGAGAGATTCAGAGGGTCAGATCAGAGAGGGTCAGATTCAGACCCGGTCCAACTGCGGGTTTAGCCTTTTTCAATTAAATTCAAAAGAGCTTTATTGGCAGGAGAAAACATACGTTTACATTGCCAAAGCAAGTGTCAAAATATAATAAAAAACTGTTGAAAATGTGGAAAGCATAACACAGTTGGAGAGGGTACAGCGTTGTGTAAACAGAGCTGTCACATTGTGTCGTTACAGTATATACATGTTAAATGTACAGGGAATAAAGCTTTTTGAGACAAATAGCAGCAATATTTTGCAGTCACTTTGGGACAACTTTTTCTCAGAACTATTTAAATAGTATACAAAAAAAGCCTCAGATTTAAAACGCGTTTAAAGGTAGCAGCTCTGTTTATATGTGCAGTAGGTCTAGAGGTCTACTCGGGACACTCAATGGTTAGTAGTCCTTAGGGTGGTTGTATTCCATTGGCTAACCTTCTTTTATCGCAACAGTTCACAAATCTTGCTGCTGTGTTCGCACATTGTTGTATTTCTCCCAGTAGGTATATGGGAGTTTTCTGGCATTGGTCATGTTTTTAAACTCACTTTGGGTGTATGTAATAATCTGTGGAAAGTATGTGTCTCTGGTATAGTGGGCAGGTGGTTAGAAAGTGTAGCTCTGTTTCCACCACATTTTGTGTGCAGTGGGTGCATAGTCTGTCTTCCCTTGGGAGCGAGGTCTGTCTTATCCATGTGGTATGCACTCTTACTCAGGTGAGCCACCCCAGACCTATACCACTTTTAAGTGAACAATTAATTCAAGAAGGTCATCCCACCCAGAGTTTCATTTCTTCCTCTTTTGAAATGGACCACTTCACTCACTCTTATAGCCCTCTGTCTGTAGGTAAGTGCTCTGTGACAACACACATCGCTGCCAGGGAGAATCTCAATGCCAAACATTTGAGCCCTCTGCCTGTAGAAGGCCTTTTGTCTCTGTCTGTGATCTGTGACTGGGGTTCAGTGAGGCTGAATGGGGGAAAACCTCCCTGTTGTGTCTGGCTCAAGTCTCCCTCAGTGGAGGTCTTTTCTGCTTGAGTAGCGGGGCACTTCCATTGGAAGCCCACACCCAGGACACTTATAGAGGAAAGAAAGAATGTGCTGTTTCGTGAAGACGTTTTTCTCTGGAGCTATGTAAATGGCACTCAACAGGAACAGTTCCCTCTTCTCAGCTCATCTGGAAATCGCATGTCCCTGTGACATCATCATTTTAACTTTCTTCTCACGGGCCATGGTAAAATGTAAAGTGTGTAAGGGTCATACATTTTTGGGCCATATCTTATCTCTGCCTCTGAGAGATTTGCGAGCCATTTACTTCACTTCAACTCCATTCGGGTTAGTTATTTGCTGATATTATCATCAGGGGAGAAAATTGCAAAAGATTTAGTGATGGCTTTTCATTTTGAATGTGAGAAAACATAACAAGAGAATTGTGCATGAAGACAGATTCAGAGGGGTCTTAATGTCGTGCTAAGTGGGCCACCCCTTAGGGTGAAGAAATCCAAACCGTGGCATTAACGAATTTAACTCTATGCGGGGTCAGTTGTTACTTTAAACTGTAACCAAGGGAGTGGTTTTGTTGTCAGTCTCCGCCTGCCTTGCCCTTTACAAGCCCGCTGTTTAGACGGAGCTATGTGTGGTTGCGACAGATGGAGATTACAAGGCTCGGGCAACGGCAATGTTTAAGCTTCTGAACCTTTAGACAGGGGGGGAGGGGGGTAAGTCCCAACAAACAAACCCTCCCTTTGATCTCTGTGGAAAAGCGCAAAAAAATGAACTTTATCAGTTTCAGAGAACTTTGACTTTGATCTCTCATGTTTGACCATCTGGTGAACTAATTACCCGTTACCTTTATGGTGCTGGTTTTTGGGGTGGGTATGGGCAGTGGTTCGAGGTGAAAGGGTGGCACTGCCCAGTGAGCAGATTACAGGTTCGGTCGCTTCCCACTGCTTCTGGAACATGGAGCTGCGGGCGGCACACGTGTTGGCACAGGGCTCGGGTACTTCAGATGTGGTCTGCAGCATGTGGAAGCATTCTAGTGTTTAGCCTGCCCAGCCCAGCCTGTGGCTCCCAGGGGGACAGTGAGAGAAAGCATTTCCACCAGTTTATCATCGAAAACTGTGCATTGAACAAACAACAATGGTGTTTTTTTGTTTTTTTTTTCTGTGTGAACGTGTGTGTGTGTGTGTGTGTGTGTGTGTATGTGCATGGTTGGTCATATTTGGGTGCATTATTTGTATGATCTGATGTCACAGTTTGTTTCAGCAGCATACAAGCTGACAGCTGAGTTCCTGTGACACATGTTCCATGTTTGGTCTATTAGATTAACACCACAACAGCCAGAGGGGAAGTTCTGTGTGTGCTCTGTGGCTTTCTCTATGACATCTGAACCACAAGACCTCCTTCCACAGCATCTTATCACCCCATTCTCCCTTCTTCTATTTACCCTGGGCTATGCGAGGAGAATGGTTTTCATCAATGGCTATTTAAGAATGCAGGCGGACAAACAAAACGTTAGACAAACAAGGGGCTGAGGGGTTGAGGGGATTGGCGGATCTGTGCATGTGCTGAGACCGGGGGGTGATGCTGAGCCAATATTCAAGTCACAAGTCAAAGAACTGCCAAAACTGGCATCACGAGTTCCCACGGTTCTGTTGCCAGGTTCTGCACGCCATTTTGCTTTAATCTTCCATGCCATCAAAGCCCGCTGTGGAAAGGCAGTCCCCCTGCGCCTGCTCTCACTCCATGCCGGTTGCCCAACCCTAACCCAACCATCCGTGACCCCAATCAGAAAGTCACTTCACAGGCCAGTGTTTCCCCTCCGTCTCTGCCAAGCTCCATGCTCCATTGTCTGAGTCGTTAATTGGTCAGTTTGGGCCGGGTTCCATTTCACATATGACACTGGCAGTCTTTGAGGGCCCATGGAGCCGTGTGGATAATTACTCTTAATGAGACCATGGCTCCACTCACTCACAGAACCAGGCCCTGGTATATTAGGCACCTCTGACACAACAAGCCTTCACTGTGTATCTCACTAAAGATAGTTTTTTTTGTAAAGAAACAAATGAAGACAAAGAGAGCATTTTTTGTATGCAATGAGTGTGTGTGTGCATGTGTATAATGTCTATGTGTTTGTGAGTGGTACACTGTCAGCCCTTTTATGTCAAAGAAAGGGACACGACTGCTAAGCGTGTCAGTGAATACTATATGCAACTTCCTCCATGTACTGTGTGTGTGTGTTTGTGTGTGTGTGTGTGTGTGTGTGTGTGAGGACTGGATAAAATTTTTATATAGTCCTACATTAAACTCAGCTCGCATCATGTATTTTAAGGCTCCACTGTGCTCTGTCATATTCTTCATGGTCAGCTCAGGAAGAGCTGTATAATGGTCTAACTGCTGTCCCAAACCTCTAAACACACACACACACACACACACACACACACACACACACACACACACACACACACACACACACACACACACACACACACACACACACTGTGTTTGTGTGCTTTGTGATGTCAACCACACTGACTCTCAAAAAAATAGATTTGGTTGTAATTCAGAGCTGAGCTAAGTACAGACTGTGTCAGGCCTCATGAAGTGACACGGACGCAAAAAGTACTTCAGTGGCTGAAATAACAACAGCCGACGCTCTTTGTTTCATTCATGCTCAAATGATTTTAGGGACTGGAACAAATTAAATGTGTGCGGGTGTGTGTCAGTGTGTGTGTGTGTGTGCATGAATAGTGTGTCATTACGCTTAAACAGACCTGTTGATGTGACTGGTAGACAACAACCAAAGCACAAACATTTTCAGGAAATGTTCTGCCAAAGTGAAAATGTCATGTTTTGAGTCTCTTTCCCTGTGGAGGAGTTTGAAAGTCGTTCGTCTTAACATTCATTGAGCAAAACAAACTCAGTGTAAATCTGACAAGATTCAATAATGTGCCTGAATTACAGACAGCTTAACTGCCTAGAAATGTATCTTTCTAAAGTTGGTCACACAGACACTCTCTCTCTGACGTCACAATAACACCACTTCTTCTCCTCTGACAGATGACTGTCTTCTCAACTGGCTGAGGAAGCAGGTGTTCAAGGTTACAACAACCCTGACACTAAATGTGTGTGTTTATCAATAGGGGTCAGGGGTGCGAGAGGAAATAGATAGGAGAGGTCAAGGGTCGCCAGTGAAACAGGTAATTGGACAGGGCCTCAGCGTTGGCACAGGTGCCAGCGTTTCACAAGTCTATACGTTTCTGTGGTTGCATGGGCGTTTCTGAAGATGTTCAGAGAGCGGTATGTCACACTAGAGTGTGAGCTAACAGTGGCCTCTCTGGACACAGATGAACCAGCAGGGTTAATCTGTGAACCCATGGCCACTGTCCGAGCAAACAGCCCAGCGGAACACAGAACAGAGGGCACGTTTAACGGACCATAACTCATCTTCCTGGAATGTTTGAATAGACTCGACCGATGAATGTTTTCCTGATTACTAGACTGCTACTAGACAAAGTTCAGAGTGTTCACAGCATGCCTAGCTAGTGACGGTAAATGTCAAGAGGCTGGAACATGTTCCATGGAGATGTCCAGGTGGTGCCAGGGTAAAGTTCCTGCCCACCACTGACTCTGGTTCGATCCCGGCAGGGGAGTGCTGTCTGTTACTAGTCACTGAGTGCAAGTGACTCCTACAGGTTGTTTGGGGCACCTGTTCACAAGGGAGTGGAACTGGGAGGGATATGCAGTATGTTCCTATGCACGCGTTATGCCCTCCTGCTGAAACTCTATTTACCAATTTCTAAGTAACATAGGCGTTTCTGATGATGATGATGGCATTTCTAAGTAACAACAACATACGAACAAGTGACCAAGATACTGTATATCTGCATGTTAAACTAACATAATCGAACAAAGGTGATAAAATGGGAGAGAAGTGCTGGGGGGTGAGGTTGGAGTCTGAACTCACAAGTCGGCCTCTAAATGCTTCACTCAACTCAATACTGATGACAGTCTCATAGCTTTCATTGTTGAAACTGGGTATCTAACAATTAGAGCATTGCAGAACCAATCCGAAGTCTTTAGGGTGGTCTTTCATTTTGTGGCGGTGACATGACTGGTTTCCAACACAGTGCGCGTAGGTTTGTTAGTGGCTGTTCCTGCAACCATTCTAGTAACGACCCTGCATGTACAAGTGCCGTGTACATAGAGCCAAGTTCCAAACCGGGTTGTATATCGAAGTCTCTCTCTCTCTCTCTCTCTCTCTCTCTGTGTCTGTCTCTCTATCTCTCCCTCTCTCTATATCTCCTTCTACTTTTGACTCATTTTGACTCAACTCGACATAAATTAACCCATTAAGACCTGAGGCCGATTCTACAAATGCCTTCTAAATCAGTATTTCTCACACTTTCAAGATTTTTTTTTTTTTTTCAAAACTAGCAGATGTACAAGCTTGTGACGCGCTGCAAGCTTGTACATCTGCTAGTTTTGACTAGCCAACGCAAAAATCTAAAATAACACTGATGCTTTCCCGGTTGTAATGGTTTCCAAGTAGCTGACACCATAGGAATGGTGCACAGTCGTAGAGCTGTTATTTGTTAGCATGTGGGAAGCTAACAGTGGCTGGTGTGTTCTGTTCTCTGCAGGGCATGGCCTTCTCCCTGGAGGAGCGTCTTCAGCTGGGCATCCACGGGCTGCTGCCTCCCTGCTTCCTCAGCCAGGATGTCCAGCTGCTCCGCGTAATCAAGAACTACGAGTTGAAGAAAGACGACCTTGACAGGTGAGAGACTCGCGTAGGCAGAGACACACACACACACACACACACACACACACACAGATGTGCATACCACTCACTACCTCCTCCTGATGTAGTGGGTTACAGAACATTCTTGTTGTCATTCTTCTGTCATCCGTTTTTCTTCCTTGCCCCAAATCAGCAGTCCTTCCAGTGCTGCTTTTGGACGGAGTCTCTCATCTTTTAGGGGATCCCCTGCCGAGAGAGAGAGAGAGAGAGAGAGAGAGAGAGAGAGAGAGAGAGAGAGAGAGAGAGAGAGAGAGAGAGAGAGAGAGAGAGAGAGAGAGAGAGAGAGAGAGAGAGAGAGAGAGAGAGAGAGAGAGAGAGAGAGAGAGAGAGAGAGAGAGAGAGAGAGAGAGAGAGAGAGAGAGAGAGAGAGAGAGAGAGAGAGAGAGAGAGAGAGAGAGAGAGAGAGAGAGAGAGAGAGAGAGAGAGAGAGAGAGAGAGAGAGAGAGAGAGAGAGAGAGAGGAGAGAGAGAGAGAGAGAGAGAGAGAGAGAGAGAGAGAGACTCATTGTAGCACCACTGAGAAGTAAAAAGCTCAATATCATTCATGAGTGAATAGAACCCAAAGTCAACTCTGACTCTGGCCTTCACCAAAGCTTTAAACAAGGGCAGCAGCCCCTCCCCTGAACCATTCAACACTTGACTTTTCCTGCTTTTGTAAATGGCCAGTTTGGCCTGCCCCACAACAAAAATTCAAAACCTGCCATTTATTTGCATTTTCCTTTTTATAGCCAGCACCCAGAATGAAAGCCATTTTGCACCACTCCTCATCGCAACAAAAAAAAAGTGTCTTAACGATTTCAAACAGCTCTTGTAATCTGTAACATTCCATGAAACAATGAAAGATAGTTTCCGGCTCAACACAGAAAGGGCACTTATTGGGCACTGAGGGATTTATCCTGGAAACAAAACTGTTAACTCCCAATGCTCCCTTCAATATCCTCCACTGTAAATCCCCTGATCTCTTGTTTAGGGGTGGCTTATACAACACCCTCCACACTGGTTTGCAATCGTCCTCTCATCTTTAGCGTCTCTCTCCATACAGTGTCGGTTTTACCACTCAGCTGTTTTTTGTTCAGAGCTTTTTACACAATGTTTGTACATAGTTTTCCCCCTCAACATATACAGGTCCGTAGTTGCCTCATTTTGTGGTCTAAAGAAAACCCCCATCAAGCCAGTTTGATCCACTTCAAGTCCCAACTCAGGGAACGGGTCTCCTTCATCAGGGTGCTCCGTACCACTAAAGTAGTCCTGCAACATCTCCAGCTCCTCTTTACTCAGCCTCTTAGTCCAATTCATTTAGGATGTCTCTGGTGTGTCGCCTCGACCTTAGACCCAGAAGAGAGGCCACTGCCTCTGTGTTGTAGAATCCTGGACCTGCTATATCCACAACATGCTTCAGCTTTACTGTCCCAGCCGACACCAAGCGCTGGGTGAGCCCAGGTCTGCTTCCATCCTGCACATCCAGTCGGGCCCCATGTGTTAAAGGCTCCTCAAGGAGCCAGTGCAAACGAAGCTGCAGGTTCCAGCCTGTTCCATTTAAAGAGAGACCAAGCCCTAAACAGTCCCCCGATAAAAAGGAGGCAAATCACACAATCTTAAACATTTACAGTCTGCCAAAAACAAAGATGCATCTAGCCCCAAACCTGCTATTCTCCTTAATATTTTGGTCATTACTGCTCTCCAAACCACATCAATGCTTCCCGTGAGGTACTCTTGTATGAACTGCAACCTGAAAGCTGCTGTTCTGCTTTCTAGGTGAATTAACCCCTGACCTCCTTCTTCCTTGGGCAGATAGAGGCACACTCTGTGGAACCCAATGCATGCTGTCCCAGAAGAAATTAGTCATCAGTGATTGCACTCTTTTTAATAGACCAGCAGGAGGCTCCATGCATTTAAGCCTGTGCCAAAGAGTTGAAGCCACACAAATTATTGATAATCAGGACTCTTCCTCTGTATGACATTTGTGGTAAGAGCCACCTCCACTTTGCCAACTTCCCCTCCCACCTTTTCCACCACTCCTTCCAATTCTTTTCTTCAGTCTGCTTATCCCCTAAATAAACCCCCAGATACTTCAAACCTCCCCTCCTCCAACGTTAACCCTCCTGGCAACTTAGGTAAACCTGCAGACCACCTCCAACTGCTAGAGCCTCGCTTTTGGCCCAGTTTACCTTTGCAGAAGAGATTTCACCAAAAGTATTGACTATGTCTCCTAACCTTGTCACCTCATCTTGATTCTTTATAATGACAATAATGTCATCTGCATATGCCGATAGCATAAAGCGTGTGCTAATATCAGGTATACTCAAACCCTCAATCCTGGACCGAATATTGTGCAACATAGGTTCAATTGACAAAGAGTTAGAGCATACCCGACATTGCACACCCCTGCCTAATTCCCCGTGTTGCTTTAAACGGTTTGCACAAACCCCCATTAAATTTCAGTACACTTTCAATGTCCTCATACATCACCTTAATCCTGGCGATAAAACCATCACTGAGGCCGTACCTCTGCAGAATTTTCCAGAGGTAACAGTGCTCAGCGCGGTCGAAACGCCTTCTCCTGGTCCAACGAAACCAGACCAGCATCTAACCCCAAAGAACTGGAGACGTCCAAAAGGTCTCGAATTAGTGACACATTGTCAACAATGGACCTGCCGGGCACGCAGTACGTTTGGGTCCGGTGAATGACCTGGTCCATCACCTTCTTCAGCCTATTGGCCAGGACTTTTGGACAGCAGCTTGTACTCTGTGCACAACAGAGAGACCGGCCGCCAGTTCTTTATCTCCTGCAGGTCACCCCTTTTTTGGCAACAGAGTCAGGACTGCCCTCCTGCAGCTCTGAGGCAGAAAGGAGTCTTTAAAGCATTCATTGAAGACGTCCAGAATGTCCACTTTCAATAAAATCCCAAAAAGCTTTATAGAAGTCAGGTGGTAGACCATCAATGCCGGGGCCTTACCCCCCCTGCATGCTCTGCAGTGCTGCATGTAGCTCCTCTGTAGTCAGAAGACCCTCCAGCTCTTTGTTGGTCTCTTCAGAGACTCTGGGCAGTCCCATCGCAGAACAAATCGAAAGCCTCCTCATCCTCACTGTACTCACTGCTATAAAGGTGAGAATAAAAATCCACAGCTCTCTGCCGGATGTCACCGGCTTCAGTGAGCAGTTGCCCTTTTGCAGAGCGCAGAGCATGAATGAATCTGCTCTGTCCCCTCCTTTTCTCCAGGCTGAAGAAGAACTTTGACGGTGAATCCATCAGGGCTTCGCTCTGGAAGCGGGACCGAACCAGCGCCCCCTGCGCTCTAGAGCCCAGCAGGTCTGCCAGTACGGCTTTTTTGTACTTGAGGTCATCAATACTGCCTCGACTTTCGGTGGCTGCTGCAACATTTTGCAGCTCCACTATTTCAATCTCCAGATCATTCATGGATCTGGTGATGTTACGAGAGACATTGAAAGTGTACTGTTGACAAAAAAAATCTTAATTTCCACCTTTCCACATTCCCACCATTGTTTCAATGAACCAAACTCTCTCTTCCTTGATTGAAAACCATTCCAAAGAAAAGTAAAACACTCTCTAAAGTGCTCATCTAATAAAAGGGCAGTATTGAAGTGCCAGTATGCAGATTTGTGCTTAACATTTGCAATAAATATATTACACAAGACCATTGAATGGTCTGAAAAACCCACAGGCAGTATAGTGCACTTTTTGAAGGTACTGAAATGGTGCTTAAAACAGTACAGTCTGTCTAACCCTGGCCATGGACAAAACATTGTCTCTGCTCTGGACCCATGTGAATTGTCTTTGCTTGTCATGCATTTCCCTCCACAACGTTCAGTTAAAGCATGAGTTTCGACAAGCCGCTTCATGGCTCGTTTTGAAGGACCATGAGGCTCAACATGATTCCTGTCAATATAATCATCTTCTGTACAGTTAAAGTCTCCGGCCAAAAACAGAAACTCTTCAGGCCCACACTGATTCAAAACAATACTGAGTTCACTTAAAAACTGAACTCTAACAGGTCCCAGGTTAGGAGCATACACATTAATAAAAGCCATCGTAAAGAGTTCATATTTGGCCCTAACCACTATTAGTCTGCCCTTTACTAATTCCTCAACCTCATAGGACTTGGGCAAAAAATCTTTGGAAAAGAGAAGTGCCACTCCACCACTGTTATTGTGGAGATGGCTTAGGACAACCTCCCCCTCCCACTCCCTCTTCCAGTCAACCTCATTCAAAGAATCACTGTGTGTTTCCTGAACTAAGGTAACATTAACGTTTTTTAATCTGATCATTTCAAAAAAACTCACTCTTTTCCTCACATCTCTGGCCCCATTTAAATTAAGTGTGGCAACCCTGAAATCGCTCATGATTTTTGATGTGAAAAAAACAAACAACAATAAACCCCACAGAAGACAGCCAGCCTTACAATACATCTGTACTCTCATTCCTTTTCTTTAGCTTCGTTACTATTTTTCTCAGCCTACACACCTCCTGAGAGGTATAGCAACCGTCTCCCTTCTCCTTTCATTTGGGACCTGACAGACTTTAAAAATAAACCTACATCCTCAAAATGATCTCCAACTTTTACACCTTTCATGTTCTTGGTTATCTGCAGGAACCTTTGAACTTGCCGAATTTCATAAAGTTTTTCCTGTAGCTCACCAGACTTTTGCGCCACAGTGAAAGGACCAAACAATGACTGGCAAGACAAGCTAGTGTTAGGCTGGCTGTCATCAATACACACATCGCCCCACTCTTCATCTTCTCCTCCTCCACCCTCCTCCTCCTCCTCCTCCTCTTCCTCCTCTCCCTCCTCCTCCACCTCCCCTGCACCTCCACTACTAGTAGGCACACACTCTGTCTGCCCTTGCTGAGCAACAAAATCCAACTTTATGCCTTTCATTGCCTGAGAACAGCTAACCCACATTGTTCTACTGAACACGGGATAGCAGTGGCGATCCTAATGCCGTGCTTCCTTGTCAGCCCGGTCATGTTCATGGCCAAGTTTAACAAACAAAGCGCCCAGCAAGGCGACTGCCGGCTGGCCGCAAAACGAAACCTAAATTAAAAGAAGTCCTCTATGACACCTACTACCTACTAAACAAACAATAAGAAAGAAAGATATTCAGAAACACTCACTCCGCAGAGATAATAAACAAATACGCTCTCACACGCTCAAACGCACTTCCACACCCATTGAGAGAGAGAGAGAGAGAGAGAGAGAGAGAAGAGAGAGAGAGAGAGAGAGAGAGAGAGAGAGAGAGAGAGAGAGAGAGAGAGAGAGAGAGAGAGAGAGAGAGAGAGAGAGAGAGAGAGGAGAGAGAGAGAGAGAGAGAGAGAGAGAGGAGAGAGAGAGAGAGAGAGAGAGAGAGAGAGAGAGAGAGAGAGGAGAGAGAGAGAGATGAGAGAGAGAGAGAGAGAGAGGAGAGAGAGAGGAGAGAGAGAGGAGAGAGAGAGAGAGAGAGAGAGAGAGAGAGAGAGAGAGAGAGAGAGAATATCTGGAAGTCTCAAAAGAGGAGAGTGTGATTACGGATCACTCCTCTGAGATCTCAGTTCATCTACTAACACCTTACTGTTTACTGAACAAAGCTCTGCTGCTCCATTCCTCGCTCTCCCCCCTCTCTATGTCTCTCTCTCTCTCTCACTTAGTGTTTCTCCATCTCCTCCCTGTTCCCCTCTGGCTTTCTGGTGGGTTTTGACAACTTCCACAGGGACCAAATGAATTTCATTTATTTTTGCATGCTTCATTAGAATCCTTTTGGGGGGGTTATGTAATACAATGTACCGCCACATGCTAACATTTTAGCTTGGTCTCTTTGATGAATTGCTCCATCATCATAGATACCAACCACATGCTTGTAGTTGGGTTTGAACTGAAATCATAATAGTTTACTGTTCTGGATTATGTTGAGGGCTCCATTTGTTTTTATGTGTGTTTTGAATTGCCAATTTGCACTCTGTCAGTCAGCCATTTCCATTTCCATCAACTGTGACTCGTAATAATGCCAAAGATTAGGGAGTTTTGATTTGGCCCGTGATTGTTGAGACAGGATTTCAACGTCAACAACAGCTATTGAGCTACTTAATATCCGTCATGATTTTCCGTTGGAGTGAGGCGTAGCAGCAGCATAGCGTCAGTGTCTAAAAACAGTCATTATGTGCTCGTCATTGCCATTCCCATGCCCTATCAATGTCACTGACAATATATCTCCTGGTCCTGTGTGCCTTCCAGCCATGGGCTGAGGTCCAGTGGATTAGGGAGTGCTATTTGCCTGTCATTGCTCAAGTCTTTGTTTACATACATGCTGTTCCCCGAGTAAAGCCATCTTTGGATTTATTGTTGGACCCTGTCTTTTTTTTTTATAGTATTTTATGACCCTTCTTTAACCACATGAACCGTAGTGTCCCTATTCTGGGCATGATGTCATAATAGGCGAATATTTTATGAAAACTTGCAAACATCTGGTGAAAATAGCCGATCTACAAGCCCATAAGCTCGTGTTGTGAGCCTGTAGATCGGCTATTTTCAACAAACAGATTTGATGTAGAGAGGTAAAAAAGAGGGGGCCAAGTATAGACGCCCTGGGGGACCACGGTCTACAAAGTATATAGGGTAGGTTCAAGTGTTTAAAAGTGTCACTTATTTCTGCATACTGTTCTGTTCCAGCCAGAAGTTCTTTGGACCACTGGTTCCCAACGTGGGGTCCGGGGGGCTAAATAAATAATAATAATAATAATATTGAACTTTATTTGTATAGCACCTTTCATGATTTCAAATGCAAGATTAAAAACATTAAGATCAAAAACATGATCAAGAACAAATTAAAAGGAGGCAAGATCAAAATTAAAACGATACAAGAAAATAGCAAGAACAAAACATCACTACATCACTTAGAAGGATTCCAGAACCACTCAGACTACCTGCCGTTGGCCCATAAAAGTAGAAAGCTGCTTCGCCATGTTTTTTATAATTCATTTTTGGCACCTCGAGGAGGCCAGCACTAGATGACCCAAGGAGATGGGTTGGAACATATGGGCAGGCAATCCAAAAGGTAGGAAGGTGCTAAACAATTAAGTGCCTTAAAAATAACGTTTACAACATTGTTACACTGTCATATCAGTGTTCATTTAACCCTGAGGATTTGACAGTGTAGATTCTGGTCCCAGAGGTCAAATAAAACGTTTTCCAAACCGGGGTCCTTGAAATTAATAAGGTTGAGAATTACTGCTTTGGAGTCGCTGTTCTTCTTCTAATGTATTCCTCATGCTTCTAAGAAGAACTATGACATTGTGGCAAAGTGAGCAGCAGGAGGCCTTCTGACTTCAAACATTTTATGAGTGAGCAATGTACTGACAGTGAGTTCTGTATGTTGTCAGCAGAGGAAATGGTGGTTCAAAAATGTTGCCAACTAAAACATTGTATGAAATTGTACAACTAAAGTGAAACCACACATACTCAAAGAGGTTGATAGAGAGCTATGCTGCCTGTACAGTGATGGGCTTAGAAGGAAGGAGTGTTAAAGACCTGTAAAGCCCTCTCCAGACCAATCTGAGTCGGCCCGATTTTGGGCCGAATTGGCTTCGGGAAGCGTCGGCCAGTCGGTTAGGGGTCCGTCGGGGGGTCCGTCGGGACCTTTTCGGCCGACCCAGAGCCGACCGAACATGTTCAGCTTTTTAGCCGACTGGTAGCGCAGTGGCAGTGACAACAGAGGGCTGTCGGTGTTGCCAGATTATGTGAGAGAAACAAGCGACCATGTCTATGAAAACCTACATTCACTGTTTCTTGTTGTTGCTCCCAGAGAGAGAGAGATTGATTGATTTGCCCTACTTTTGCGCTGTGGTGATTGGGAGCAGGTGTGTAAATTTGTCCAGTGACGGAGTCACATGCATCCGTGTTTATGTATAAATATGTAATGCGCAAGTATGTAAACATGTCCTTCTGAGTGGGAGTTCAAGCATTGCATGAATAGGCTCGTAAAGCAGGGAGATAGTGACAGAGGACGAGTGGTAGAGGGGGAGAGAGAGGGGGGAGAAAGAGAGAGAGAGAGAGAGAGAGGGAAAGAGAGAGAGAGAGGGAAAGAGAGAGAGGAGGGGAGAGAAAGAGAAAGAGAGAGGGGAGGAAGACAGAGAGAAAGTGGGAGACGGAGAGAGAAACGGAGGGAGGGAGAAAGAGGGAGGTAAAAAGCGGCAGAGAGAGAAGGAAAGAAAGAAAGAGGGAGAGACAGAGGGAGAGAAAAAAGGGAGAGTGAAAGATTGAGAGAGAAAGAGCGAGCGAGAGATTGAGGAGACGGAAAGAGGGAGAGAGAACGAGCAATTAAGTGAATTGCTTTCACCTGCTGCTGCTGCTGCTGCTGCTGTGCGGAGTGTGCTACAGGGCATATCTCCGCCAAGCCAGGGTGACCTACCCAGGCTCATGAAATTCATATTCAGGCTAGTAGCCAATTAGAATGAAATCTTCAAAAACGGACTCATATACTGATACAGAACCATATATTGGCTATATATTATGGCTGTCGGGTGGAAATCTTGTATGTTCCTTTTTTATTATTATTTAAAAACAATTTAAAATCGTGAAAATAGCCAATCTACAAGCTGTAATTATTAATAATTAAGAAATACTATATTTTAAAGAGTGAAAAATCAACTAAAGTCATTATTAGTGCAAGTTCATTCACATTTCATTTGAATGAAAATAACTTGTGGGTAAAATACATTCTGTGAATCTAATGTGATTAATGTGACCGCTACTTCAGTCAGTGAAGTCCAGGGCTGAATGTGACATATTGAGACCTATATAACTAAATATTGGTCATTTGCCAACACATTATTTTGTGAAATAAATGGGTAATATTTCACAGATAGTTATACTATTCTTATAATATATTAAAATACAATCATCCTTAACCTTCAAGTTAAATGCATTATTTCCGTGGACTTAAAAATCATTTTTGGACTTAAAAATCTTTATTATTTTTTTGGATGGCCTTCCTGCCCTGGCAGGAAGGCCGGGCAGGGCCTTTGTGCCCTCCAAAAAATTACAACACCAAAGGCCAAGTGGCCTTGCCCCTAAAATGACGAAATTCCAGGCTTGAATGCAATAGATGTACTCTGAGTCTGTTACAAGTAAAAGTCTGGAATTCAACATTTACTTGAGTAAAAGTACTAAAGTATTGGTATAAAAATGTACTTAAAGTACCAAAAGTAAAAGTACCAAAATGTTTGAAAATAGCAGATCTACAAGCTCAGAACGCGTGCATCGCAACACGTTGTGAGCTTGTAGATCTGCTATTTTCAAATAGCTTATAGGTATAAAATAGGGCTAAAGTGGTTAATGTATGTTTCATAATGATTTATATCTGCAAAGTAACTAGTAACTAAACATTTCAAATAATTGTTGTGGAGTACAAGTATAGACAATTGGAAATACTCCAGTAAAGTAAAAGTACCTCAAAATTGTACTTAAGTACAGTACTTGAGTAAATGTACTAGTTACTTTACACCACTGCACGTCAGTGAAGAAAAAACGCTGGGAACATCCCTAAGTGGCTTTGCAGGGAAACAAGCCCAAAGTCGCTTATAATAAGCAGACCTGGCAACGCTGGCACGCTAAAAGTCAAATTAGCACATGAATGGCCAGTCGGCTGACAGACTTAAATGGCAACTTTTGCCAACCGAATACCAGTCTGTTGCAGTCTGGAGTAGTCTGCAATAGTCTGGACGAGTCTGTTTGGTGCGGAGTTGCCTTAAGAGACTGATCCTCCTGGGTAATTGGGCAATTTATCAAGACCTGTCAGACAGGCCTTGATTAATTAGAACCAAGAACCAAAACACAGTGTCTTGGTTCTGGGTGGAACAGGATTCATGTTAACTCGATTGGTCCAGCTTAAAAAAAACTCAAAACTATAAAGCGTTTTTATGACCAAGGATCCCCTAGCTGAGAGACAGATGAAGCAGGGACCCCCACTAATTTTTTTTAAATAACTTCACCTAACATTTTGTGTCATTTCCCAGAGTCTCTCTGTCTGACTGGACTAGTATCTTGTGTGACTTGTGTGACTAGCGAGACTCCTGTAGGAGTCGCTGTAACGACAGAGAGCTCCCTCCGCTGCCGGCTTCCCACCAACGAACATCGGCAATTGTGCTTGCTGGAGCTCCCATCCAAGCGGGATGCACCGCAGAGGAATCGAACCCCATTCACCATTGTAGTGGGCAGGAACCTTACCCGTGCGCCACATGGATGCCCCAAGAGACATTTAAGTAGAGGCAGTGTTACTGAGAGAAATGTCATTGAAATTGTCATTGAAATTTTAAATAGTGTTAACTTCCAGGCATAGCAGCAGGGACCACCCAAAAACTTTTGCGGCGTGTGCTTCTCGCCGTAAATGCTATGGGCTAAGCCCCGGACCTTGTCAACTCCTAGATCCGCCCCTGCTGTGAAAAAAAGATTGTACTCATAAAAACAATGTGCTAAGACTATGATTTCAGGAGGTTTGATTTTACAGGGCTGTGGGGAGCGTGAAAGGGCTTAAATTGGTAATAGCAAGTGGAGTCACCAAAATGCCTTAACGAATTGATTTGGAAAGAGAGACAGCGCAGTTGACAGAGGAAAATATTCTGTTCCCACACAGAGCTTAAGTAGAGTTTCGCATGCTTGTTAACATAATTCAAGCTCTTGTGTCTTAAGTGACTTGTTTTTTCTTTCCTCCTTGACAGAAGTTTGTTTGTGTGTGTGTGCGTGTGCAGCTGTTTGTTATACCTTTTGCTCGCCGGGGTCCCCATTGTATAAGGAACAGCGCTGTAGTTTAGCAGTCTTGTTGAGAGAGGCTTACTCCAGAAATGTATGGATTTGACTAGATCTTAGTGTATAAGAATACAAAATCCAAACACCAGTAGTTGCTGCATTTGGGAGCACCACCCAGCCTTGTAGGTCTGGGATGTGCGTGTCTTTTCAGCTTCTCTCTCTCTCTCTCTTATTTTGACTAGATCTTAACCACTTAAACTACTTTGTTGACTGGGGTCCCCCAAAGCCCTATACTCAAACCTATTTGCTGAAAATAGCCAATCTACAATCTCACGTTTGCCCCAAAATAGGGACGCTAGGGTTCATGTGGTTAGTTTGTTGGTCCCAGCAACACAAACATACTGTATTGGCAAGCAATATGTGCCCTCATTGGCATGGTATATAATGCAATGTATTGCCCATGGGACAAACTGATTTGGCTGTCTGGTGGTGCAAAAACAGTTGATTTCAACAGCGAGTGTCAACATCATGTATTCTGCTACCGCTGCAGCCTATCCTATGGGAAAAGGGCAGTGCATGCTTTTCATCTCCTCAACAAGAGGAGCCTTATTCTCCTGCTTTTATGGAAAGATCTCTTGATTAGGCATAGAGCCCTTGCTGGTGTGGTCTGGTTAATTTGGGTCATATGTAAACCTTGGGCTCTCTGTCACAGAATGATCACAATAGAGAGCTTGTATAGAATGTCAGAGGGCTGCGTGTTTGTGTTCCGTGTGTTTTTCTAAGAATTTATAATATAAGCAACATCCAAGTGTACCATTAGTTATTGTACGACACAGAGCTCTCAGCACTCTGAAAATGAAATTAGACATCCTGGCATGTTCTTTCCCTTCCATTCTCCCTACGTCTCTTTCTCTCAGCCCCCCCCCCCTGTCTCTCACTCTATTTGACTGTGTATTATAGTCTCATGCATGGACACAGGAAAACCCAGGCCGTGCCATGACAGTCTGTTCACACGGAGGAGGAATCTGTTGGCTGAACGATACCGGGCTCTCCTCTCGTCCAATGTCACACATTCTTACCCCTCACCTTTGGCACAACAATCTGCCTGGAGGCTCCCTTTCTGTCTGCCTCTACCCGTCTCTCTCCCACAATTTCTCTCTCTCTCTCTCTCTCTCTCTCTCTCTCTCTCTCTCTCTCTCTCTCTCTCTCTCTCTCTCTCTCTAATATAGGCTACATTAATGTTTTTTACCAGGGATTTCGGAAGTCTCTTCACAGGTATGAGTTCCTCGATATGTTATACAGCAGATTAAGATCCTCTTGTGTTTTCGCTCCCCTGTCCTTTTCAGATATGTGTTTCTGATGGGGCTCCAGGATCGCAATGAGAAGCTGTTCTACAGGGTGTTGACGTCCGACGTCGAGAGGTTCATGCCCATCGTTTACACCCCCACGGTGGGCCTGGCCTGCCAGCTGTATGGCCTGGCATTCAGGAGACCAAGGTGAGACAGACAGACACACACACACACACACACACACACACACACACACACACACACACACACACACACACACACACACACACACACACACACACACACACACACACACACACACACACACACACACACACACACACACACACACACACACACACAAATGCACACACTGTGCACAACACATGCACACATCCAATACACATGTGCACACATGCTGCTACATCGACATAAGGAGCATCTCATTTAAGTCTAAAATAAGAATAACAGAACAACTTCAACTAAAACTAAAACAGATTTCAATTGAAAGACCTTGAGTAACATTATACATAGGCCCTTACTAATACATGTAGATCCACACTGAAGATCAACAAGACAAGTATGTTCATGTGATCTTGTGAGAAACACACACACACACACACACACACACACACACACACACACACACACACACACACACACACACACACACACACACACACACACACACACACACACACACACACACACAAAAAGTACTTACTGTAAATTATTTGGATCCATTACAGCGAAACATAAAGCTCAAGGAATCTTCAAACATCTGCATGCTTTGTTGGACTTGGCATTTACTTTTACCTTACAAAACCTGAGCTCAAAATCAGAGGGTGTGGTAGCTCTTTCAGCTGGATTTGGTTAGACCTGGCACAGCTCAAGGCAAGCCGTTAACGGCACTGGAAGTCGGTACGCAGTTCACCTTGAGTGGACGTTGCAATGGTCTTTGCAGACGGTAGTTAAGAGGTTGCCTCTCCTACGATAAGCAAAACACACGCACATGCTGTAGTAATAGTGTTAATTTAGCCGTTTGTAACTCTGAGAGTGTACAAATGTTAAAGGTCCATTTGGTTACATTTGTACGCACTCAGAGTTAAATGAACGCTCAGGATTTTACTCTGCACACATCAGCTGGGTATGTTTCCCCTCAAACTGATTCATTAGGGCCAAGTTTCTTTCTCAACCCAACACTCGCTTATTATCCTGTGTGGGATAATAAAGTTGATATGAGTCTGAATCAATCCTTGAAAGTACAGTACAAAATCCTCAGTGAAGAGAGATTGAAAATGGACCCAGTTTTTTTTTTTACCAGAAGGACTTCGGAGTGCAGGCTATTGCTTTCTTACTGTGTCTGTGCTTGGCTCTGCCTCATTAGATTAAATTTTTTTATTGAGATGATCTCAAGTATTGTTAGTTTTTTGGCTGAGTGAAATTGATAAAAGCAAGACCACTCCAGTCATATCTCTCTCTCTCTCTCTCTCTCTCTCTCTCTCTCTCTCTCTCTCTCTCTCTCTCTCTCTCTCTCTCTCTCTCTCTCTCTCTCTCTCTCTCTCTCTCTCCCTCCATCTCCAACCTCCCCCTCTCTAGAAAATAACCTTGACTGTATATTGTAGGTTCAACAGCATTGTACGGACAGTTCACCCTCACCCCATATACAATAGCGCAGCACATTTTTCCAAGCGGTTTCTCTTGCGTAAAACAGGGGAGCAACAGTGCAATAAGGGACTTTAAATCATCTACGACTGTATCCCCACCTCAGGTTCTTTTGAGTAATTATGAGTCCTAATTCTCCTTACTTCAGTTATTTTAAATGCTTACCTTGGGTGCATTTAAACATCTCCATAACATTGTGTTACCCAACATCTCCCCTTTTCCCCCTTCCCTGCAGAAGAACTATGTGGAAAATATTCCTAGCATGCTCCCTACCTCTGACACAGGGCTGGCTCGAGGAGTCATTTTTATACCCCTGCCCGCCCTCAGTCACTGAGAGAGCAGTGGGCCAGGACCTGCTGCCAGAGCCCCCGGACTGGGACCTGGGACTGTTGTTAATGTGCGTCAGGGGGGTCGTGAGTGGGATGCTCTGGAGAGACGCCTGGTTTACCCCGACAGACCTGGTTTTGAGCCAGGCTGTTTCTCCGAGCGGAGCCCAGGGAAGAAAGGAAAGGCAGGGAAGGGGAAGAATTGCTGGTACACCACAGCTCACTAGGGCCTGTGTCGATGGTAGATCACACATATATATCATGTATTGTTTCCTGTGGCTTTTTTTTTAATGATTGAGCAGCCTCTAAGGCTCAGGTTTACATCTCCACTTTGTCTTTAACATACAATCTTGCTCTGTTTGTCTTTGTCTCATTCACGGCCTCTAAGGCATCTTTACACAGCAGCAGCTTTTGAAAAGGCTAGTAATACATTACCATTGTGCGTGTGCATGGGTGCGCAGCACATGTGCATATCTTCCAGACCACCATAGTAGCATGTAAGAGGAAAAGAGATTAGCTCCCCTAATCGCTGGCTCTTGGCTATAAGGACCGCTGTGTGGAATAGACAAGCCTCTCTGTGCCCTGCCCCGGCTTCACTGGCCCTAATCTGCCCCATGCAGACTAAACACTCCAACACCGGGCTCCGCACCAAAGGTTATAGGTCAAGCGCCATTAAGTGTCAAAACAGGGCTGATTTACAGAACTCTAGATGGGGCAGAGGCAGGAAGCAGGGATAGATAAAGGAACACATTCATATCATTAGATTAGTGGACATATGCTGGCTTTTTCGTTAGTTTGTGAGCTCGCGAGTGGACACAGTGAATCTCTTTAATGCTTTGACAGAAAGAAATCTGTCTGCCTTTTCTTTGCACAAAGTTTGTGCCTGTTCGAGCGGTAAACGCGGGTTCTGTTCGTTGTGTGATATCTGAAAGTGCTCCAATGTGACAAATGATGATGTTCTGTTGCGCTGAACTGATCCCCAGTGTTACATAAAAGTAATTAGGTGCACAAACATTTCAATCACTTTTAGTGTCAGTACATGCCCAGTAAGGTGTTCAGACATACTATAGAATGCTTATTTAGGAATATCTATTAGGCCCTTGACACTGAGATTATAGGGCTGTTGAGGAGCTCTCAGGCTAAGTGACAGCAACCAATATATGTATCTAGCTAATAGAGACTGATGATCATTGGTAGCCCATTACTGAAGTTCCCAGGTAGAGGTCAATGGTCATGGTGGGTCAATGACTCAAGAGCTCAAGAGTGGTCTTAGGTTTTTATCTAGCTCAATGAGCTAGCTATTTAAAAACGTGGGTGTAGAATCCTGCAGTAATACTGCAGGATTCGACACCCATGTTTTTAAATGTGCTGTTTAGGCACTGCGTGCCCACTAACACCTTTGCAAGTATACCTTCTAATGGTGGTCTTGAAAGCCTTTGTAGTGATTGAGCTTTATGCACATGAGGTATGAAATGATGGTAGAGCTAAACACCGGCGAGCTCATTATCAACTCAATGATGGACCTGACACAGCTTGATTAGAGCTGCACTTTCTATAGTTGAGAGAGGCTGCTCTTTGATTAAACCTGTGGGTGAGATTCAGGAGGTCACAGAAACCTAATGAAAGGCATCAACTGATCCTGTGAAGTGGCTCATGTGTTTGATGATGATGTGAGTATTACTGCCTCAGGGATAAGAGGCTTTCACATTGCAATCTCTCACCACTGAGGAGGCCCACACGCAGTGTTTTAAGTGCAAAGAAGGTCATCAGTGACCAAAACTTTGCCTCTCCTTCAATAAATCCACTCCTCCACCGTGCAGTTATCATTGAAGTGCGCAAGGACAAAGTGTAATTGGGATCTACAGCACTGGTTCTCAATGTGTGGTCCGGGGACCCCAGGAGTCCTTGATGTGGTTCTATGAGGTCCCCAGATATATTAAAATTGGCTAATGGGTCGGTGGGCCGACCGGCTGGCTGGCTGGCTGACCACCACTATGACTCAGATATAACATAGAGTTCATTATGACTCAGACATAACCATATAGAGTTCCCACTGCCGCTTCACCCAAATATGGCGTGTAGCGTGTGACACCAGACCCAAACAAACCGTGTCGTCACTACAACAGACCAAAAAAAAAAAAATCAAAAAAAAGTCATGAGTCAGATCGGTGGTGCGACGTACAGCAGGTGTGAGAGCCGCGTAGCGTTAAGGACAATTAGGAACAAAATTGAGCCTTACAGGTCTGTAACTCAGAGAGTGTACAAATGGAACCACAGGTCCATTTGGTGAGTTAAATTAACAGAGGAATTTACAACGTAGATTGGGGTCCCAGAGTCATCATATGAAACGGAAATTAAAAAAGTGGAGAATCTACTGTATTGGTATGACCCTCTAGGCTGAGTAGACATCTCCCCACCCTTCCTCAGGATCTTTGCAACATAAGCTGTCGATGAAATGTGACAAGTCAATTGCAACCAGGAATATGGACCAACCACTTATACCAAATCACTTGAGTCATTTGTTACATTTGTTGTTTTATTATAACTGATGATTGCTTGGTTTGAGCTGAAGCATACTGTAATCTATGACCAGTACTGTCTAAGAGCAGCTCATACATCCATCTGCTTAAATCCATCTGCACTAAACAACAATTTCAGAGTTTGACATTTAGTAGATAAGCACCATCCAACAACAGTGTAAGTGAAAAGAAAACAAGTATGTGCTACAAAGTGGCCTGGGAGGAGAAGGAGGAGGAGAAATGAGAGAAATGGTTTGGAATGACACTGACCTCATAAGGAACGCGTGGCAAAACATTTGGGAACAATTCCATTCTCGACTTTGAGGACTTTGTAAAACAATATAAAACTCATGTCTGAAGTCTAAGCTTTAGAGAGGTTTGAATGGATACAGCATACTTGCAGCACACTGTAGTAGAATAAGTTCCAAGATTACCGTTATTATCCCTGAGAGGGAAAGTTGATTGGTATAGAAAAAAAAGGATAGAAGCAGCCAGTCTTTCTTGCAAGTAAAAAATATATATAGTTTTTTTTAAACTTTTGCTATATAGACAGGCTTGCTACATCCATTTTCAGAAAAAGTGGAATACAGCCCCTGATTGGTTCCCATAATTGATGACATGAAATGCAGACCACCGCTTGTAAAACAGTAATGGTGTCTCAAAGCAACGAGCCGTAACGTTAACGTTAATACAGAATAAACAACCACTTGGGAACAATGAACGAAGGTGAAAAATCTACAGCTTTTTGCATCAACTTCTCTTGTTCTGCATCTCTCCATTTGTGAGATATATGGCCCATTATGTCATTTTGACCTTGACCTTTGAACTTTTTGACCAAGCTGTTAAAATTAAGAACCAGCTGTTCTTAATTTTGACCTTTACCTTGAAGCACAGGTGCTTTTAGACGTTGTGCTTTTGATCTTGGCTTGACCTTTTTGTTTTTCAAGTGAATCATTTCTTCATGGCAGCCTACTGATGATCCCCACCAGATTTAACGAAAATCTGCTCATCTATTCTCCAGTTTTTGTTTCTCTCACACGCACGCACACACACACACACACACACACACACACACACACACACACACACACACACACACACACACACACACACACACACACACACACACACACACACACACACACACACACACTTTGGTGATACTACTGTGGAAAACTGATTATGTGTTTCCAACAGACTGATGTATTTCGGGCTGAAGACTACGCTAGTGCCATTTTCTTAGTCCCCAAGATATCTCAAAAAACAATTTAAATCAATCAACCTGTCTTCTGGAGGGGGGGGGGGGGGTGGGTGGTTGATGAGTCCATGTCAGATCTATTAATTGAAACCAGGTCTGTGCTATGCAGACTTTGCTCTGTGGTGGGACGCTTACTGTATGCAGTGAGAGTTGGACGCTGAGTGAAGCTCTCTTCTCACTGTGGTGGTGGATGTGTGTAAAGTCATGGAGCGCTTGGCTCCAGACACCTCAACTCTAAGATGTTTTCGATTCAGCACGACCAGGGAGCCTGGATCCAATTAGGGTCAGCGAGCACAGTGGTTGTCAGTAACAGGCTTTGTCCCCTGAGCTGTCAGCACACAGCGCTGGTCTGAACAATCACCTTCTCTTTATCCAACTCCCTCCTGCACTCATCCCTGTCACTCTTTATCTGTATCTTTCTCTCTATCTCCCTCTCTCTCTCTCTCATGCTCCTCTTTCTGCCAGGGACCCCTTCAGGAATACTCTAACTGTCAAGATGTTAGAAATTGTAAATCTATAGAACAAAACCTCTGATCACCAAGAGGGTTGAAACTAGTGTGCCAAGAATTTTGACCACACTACTAATTGATTGCTCTCCCCATGCCACCTTTTCCACTACTTCAAATTCCTGCTTCTACTTGCAAAGTTTCATGGAAGTTGATTATAGTACAAATTTCAAGTTCAGGTGGGGTAGAGTATAACCCATTTAGATCTGATGTCGATAAAAAAACGCCCTCTAAATCCTAACCTACTGTATGTTTTCTGAAAAACTTCATGTTGCTTGCTATATACATACAGCAACATCTAAAATGACTTTCCCGGATTGAAGGGTATAACATAACATCGTGTAGGCTTTCCAGGTCTATATGGGTTAACCCATTAAAACCAGGAAAGCATCTGTGTCATTTTAGATTTTAGCATTGGCTATTCAAAAAATAGCAGATCTACAACTCGTACATCTGCTATTTTGGAACATTTTTTGAAACATCTTGAAAGTGTGACAAGTCTGACAACTACTGATTGAAGGCATTTGTAGAATCGTCCTCAGGTCTTAATGGGTTAAGGCATGCACCCACTACTGCAAAGGTTGATTCGGGGCATTCTTTTGATTGGTTGGGATGCCTGTTTTGTAGGGAAGGGGATCTGTGGGGAGAGGGTGTGAAATTCTGGGCATGTTACTCTTTCCTCTCCTCCACCTGACGCCTTCACTGTCAGGTGAAAATAAGTGGCTTGGTGACTTCATGTGTATCCATTGAGGCACGTGGTTGTCTACACCCTCGCCAGGGGCAATAATGGATGTTGGCAGCGACAGGGACTGTGGTAGAACCCTAACAGCTAAATTGGGGAAGAAAATAGGGGGTGGGAGGTGGGGTGGGTGTGTGAATACGTTTCCAAAATTTGCACTAAGCTCATCCAATAAATGAATTTGACTGAATGGGTTTATGTTCCTAAAACTCAAAGATGTTTAAACGCCTTCTCCAGTAAATACCTTCAGCATGTGAATTCTGGCTACAAAGTTCAGTCTTTCCAGAGGTCTTAAAATGTAATTTATAGTGCCTCCTTTATATCCAGCAGGTGTACTGGAACAAGACGAACAAGTTATGGAAACAGATCTATGACGTTGATCCCTGACAGAGACATACGGCTTGACACGGCCGAACACCCCAAGTTCAGTCTGTCCCTAAGCCGTTTTGACATATTTGTACAGTATTTCACATGCTGCCATGTGAAATACTCCTCTACATTAACAACCAGAACTGGCAGAGATGTACACGTACAGTAGGCATTCCTGTCCCTATCTTACTACAGTAGTGGAACCATAAAAATGAAAAGTGTGAGAGCCCGGTGAGTTAAATATGCTTCATGGCCTACTTCATGCGGGCAAAAGGCGGTCACTTCCACTTATTGCATGTATGTTTTAATGATGTTGTTATTTCTGGACTATTGCTGCCTCAGAAGGGCATAACAACGCCTAATAAATCACCCGGGAGACTGCAAATTGAAATAAAATTATACAATTTCTTTACTACATCCGTCATGGCTGAAGTGCATTCTGCAAGGGTTCCAGAGCAGATGGCATGAGGTGTGTTTCTAAAAAGGGTGTTTGTGTAGGACCGATGCCAGTGTTGTGCTACCCAGTAGAGCCGTTTTAAGCCACTGACTTTCCCTGGCCTCGTCTATGGCGGTAAAGGCCAGCTGGCCGTGTGGGAGATCTAATACGCCACGGCAGCCATGCACATTATACTGTACGTACTCTACTGTATGAGAGGTGACCAGAGTGAACTCACAGATATACATGCACACACATACATACTGTACTTACTACACACACCAGCACCACCGCATTAAACTACGTATGTCCATGGAAAAGCCTTCACTGAGTCCAGCATTGTTTCCCCCGGAGTGAATGGAAAATCTCAACCAAAATGAAAAAAAAAATATTCCCCCCTTGCTTTCCAACCTTATTGGCACAGCGTCATCTGCAATCTCTGGGTTTCTCTTTTCAACTTTATGTCTACATATAACTCAGTCAAAAGATTGACAGGATAATGTCAGAAGTACATCCTGTCATATATACAGTGTACAAACATGCAACATCAAAGTTGACAGGTGCAATTGCGCTGAACGTCTTTTTTTCTTCTTATTGCAATGTACTGCAGGTTGTTTGCTAGCTAAGCAGTGGGTGATGATACTTGGTATTGGCAGGAGGCAAGACGGTTGATGAAGTTCTTTGGACCTGCATTCATTACTGAGCATGATGCGCCTTGACAGTCTGTGGTCACTGAGTCAAACAGGCCATGTGATTTACTCTTGCTTGCCTGTTTTTCCAGGTGTGGCACTTTGGGCTTCATTTTCACATGCGCCATATTGTTGTTTCCCTCCAACAGAGAATTACCAACGGGGGAATGTGATGATGTGCAGACCATATCAGCTGCTGCTCACCCATTTCATGTCTCAAGTTTATGGGTTTAACAGTTTCAAATCAGATGTGCAGTTAATGGCTGGAATAACAGAGTATGCTTTACTGCACATCTGTGGAGAATTGGAGAAATGATAATGTCAGATATTAATGTCAGCATATGTTAACCACATGAAACCTAGTGTCCCTGTTCTGGGGCAAACATTTTCCGAAAATAGCATTATCTACAAGCTCATGCGTTGCAACGCAACGCCTTGAGAGCTTGTACATCAGCAATTTTACCCGAATAAATTTGTTGTAGAGAGAAAAGGGGAGAGACAAGTATAGAGCCCCAGTCAAAGAAGTATACCATAGAGGGCTTAAGTGGTTAATGGCTGAAATAACACAGTTTATACTGTACTGTAACTGTATGTATTTGGAGAATTTGGGTAATGATAGTATCAGGTATTGATGTCAGCTTTGGTTAAGTTGTAGGCCTGATAGTCCCTTTGCTGTATACCATATAGCTCTGCCTGTGGGCTGCCTGTTATGTTCAGCCAAATGACTGATAAAACCTGCCAAACTAATGAGGGACAATTGTTGCTGCTGATAAGAGCTAAGACAACAGATAACAGAGCAATCAGCAGCACTGGGCAACACTTACATATCTGCCCAGAGATAAGGCATAGCCATATTTCTGTGCATGCTGTGACAGACAGGTATATGTTTGGGAATGTGGTGTGTGCAAAAGGACACACTTTAAATGTTCATCATCATTGTGCTTGGTGCTTAAAGTGCTTGTTGAATCAATGTGAATGGGGCCCTAAAAACTAATTACTTCTTGTTTTGACAGCCTAATCAGCTTGCAGCTTTGCTTTGGCTGTAAACACCCATGGCACTGTCATACATTTGGCAGAATTAGAAAATGAAAACTTGTCCATGTGGTTTATGAACTTATTGGACATATCCATTTGCACACACTCAGCCTCTGTGTGACAGAGCCAATCAAAACGCCCTCAGAACTGTAAACACCAACACTAATGTTGCATCTATACCGTTAATATCCCCCCGCACGCACGCATGCATGCACAGATGCGCGGACGCAATAAGAATTATGCTAGTGCTTTTATATTAGGGTTCATTCTTTTTGGCTCTAGCTATATCAAATCATCTGCTATCTTACTTACCTCTCCTAACCATTATGATGCATATACTTTGGTGAGCTCCAGGAAAGGCAGAACATTGCGTGCTTGGACAGTGATTAGAGTGCTTTTTTATTAGCATTAAACGGAATTAACAGTGCCAGAGAGTTAGTTTGATGAGAGCTTGTGAAACACATTATGCATTAACAAGTAACAACAGCCATACGTTGGTATCGTGATTTCTCTGCAGGTACTCCTAAATTCCCTAGTGATAATTAACTCAGAGAGTGCACAAATGGAACCAAATGGACCCGTAATTTGTACACTCTCGGAGTTACTGTATACTTTTCTTAGTGTCTGAAAATGGGCTCCACCCAAGCTCACCCTCGATGACCTGTCCCTGTTACGTCCTCCAACGTTTTTATGAGTACAGTGTTGTACATTCTCATTTTCAAGACAGCAAGACTTGTCCCATGGTGGAAAATATAGCACAGCCAAAACTGTGTAGTTTTAGAGCAGTCCATTTCTGGATATGCTGAACATTTGATCCTTATCCCCTGGGCTTTCAAAACTGTGGGAACACAAAAGATAAGAAAAGGACTGGATTAATTCCTCTTGACGTGAGCATTCTTGTATTATTCACGTTTTATCTCGCTAATCTCCATAATAAGCAAGTGCTCTAAAACACTTTGACACATTCGGAGCATTTCTCAGGAAATAAAACCCAGACCAAACTCTGACCCAGTGTGTGCTGTAATAAAAAAGTACATGTAAATAAAGTATGACAAACGCAATTTAACTTGAAAGACGCCTTGGCAGGCTAGTCTGTGAAGTCTATAATTTTAAACCACGACATTGCTAAGCATCCAGTGATCACATACTCTACTGTATTTAATCTGGTCTGTGCTGTCTGAAAACAAATTTCACTAACAAGGACCACAACATAAATCAAGATGCGTTTAACTGATTTATTATGAGAAGCTAAACATAATGAATGAATGTGTGCAAGACTTGAATGCTGTAGTTCTTCCATTTGGTGAATGCGCTGTTCGGAAGGAAGCATCGCAGCTAGTCCGCCATAGTATTCAGGCAGGCACGACTAACCTCCTTAGGGCCTTACAGAGAGAATAGTAGAAACAGGTAGAGAAGCAGGTTGAAAGGGAAGATTACAGAATAATGAACTCAACTCAACTTTTTTCACAGGTTTACAAGTGTAAAAAAGTGAGTGAAATTCTTTGTCGTGCGAGCTCCATCAATTCCAGTTTCAAGACACGTGGAAAGAAATAGAGAAAGAAAGAAACATATCTGTTTTCTTTTATAGTTTACGTGAGTTTTATGATGACTGGAAAAAATGGCACCGTCAGACCAAACTGGTGACCACATATTCAAACCATATTGTCTCGTGTAATTAATATGTTTTGTTATGAAAGATCATTCCATTGCAATAAAACAACAACAAAAATGCATCTTCTACTAATGAAAAGAAAACGTTACAATATTACCCTACAATCTTACATTATGTGGCCCATGACAACCAGCAGTAAATGGCATATAGTCTACATGTCAGCATCTTGTATAAAACACTTCCCAGTTATCTTATTTATCTTTCTGTGGATTGATGATTATCCAGGTTGTATTCATTAAGCAGACCCATAACACTGTCCTCTTAACTGCTTTAATATTATTTATTGCTTCCTTCTTTTATTCTGATGCATCAACTCTCTCTGGTGATGTATATGTTTTTCTTGGCATTTCTTTAAGTGTCATATAGACATAAACAGTATGTCTTCTCAATTATCTGCTTAGCTGCACAGTAAAATCTATCCATTTGTAACTCAGAGTGAACAAAATGTAACCAAATGGACCCTTCATGGTTAAATTAACACTGAGGATTTTACTGTGTGTACTACATAGAATCAGACACTCCTGAAGTGTCTGTGCATCGGTTTTACAGCCATCTGCCCATCCTCATCCTCAGACATCCCAGATTTTCTTTGAATGTTAATATGAATATCATGGCTCATGAATCATAGTCATACTTACTGCACTCAGTGATTCTATATCCCTTCACCCCTCCCCCATTGTCATGGAGCGTTACGTATATCCTCTCTGAAAAGAGGATCTATTTGAGTTTTGGAGAACATAATGGAGTTTTCCTATGTATGCACAACGTGATCCACTCGTGACCACTGTTGCTAACACAAAGTAGCATTTGCAAATAAACACGCTGCATTTGGTCATGGCACAATTGCTGGCTGAGTCGAATAGCGAATCCAATGAATTGCAACCCACGCAAAAAACGTCATTGGCCTAACCCAAAATGTCAGGATCTGTGCGAAAAAGGCAAATGAATGGAAAACCTAGATGCGTATGGTTGAAACAAATCTAAATAGCTAGTTGGGTTCAGCAGGTCTGCGGCTCTGATTCCTTTAGCAGGAACCTATCTGGAAGAGCTGGCTTTTCCCTCTGTTTCTTACGTCTGAGTTATGCAAAACTGGCTGTTGAGAGAAACTGCACTCTCGAGGCTTTCGTCTGGATACCTGGCTAGGTCAGGCAAGTACAGTAGGTGACACGCCATGAACTCACAGAAACTCACACTGCCTGGTTGCTGTTTTCGTCACGTTCAAGTTGTCCCGCACGCATAACTCGCTGCTCTTTTATGCTTTGTTATGACGCTCAGTGTGATGAAAGGCCTATCAAATTGGCATTGCACCATTCACTCGTTTGGCGATTTCCTGCCCCCTCTTTTCCCAATCTGGAAGGCTTCATGGAGGAAGATTTGTTTTGGCCAGCAGAGGAGGTCTGTCTGGCCTGTATTCTTCAATGGGCTGCAGTAGAAAGGGGCCAAGGTCTACAGGTTATGAATTTCCAAGGCCAGGGATAGGAATTGTCTCTCCCCATTGGTTTTTATAGAAAAAGAGGATGTTTTAGGCGTGTGTTGAACACCTGCCATGCAATGGAATTCTATCAAAAGCTGATGTGCCTTGGAGAGTGGGAGCCAGAAGAAGAGTGCATTGTCTGTGGAGACTGTTAGAGAGAAGACAGACAGACAGACAGACAGACAGACAGACAGACAGACAGACAGACAGACAGACAGAATAATTCCATCTCAGTGCTGTACAATAGTGTTGTTCATGTTAGAAATGCTTGGGAGAATACACATAACATACAATACATGCCTCGGACATCCCTGCACAACTGGTTTAAAACTGGATTTTGACAGGGATTTTACGCAGTTTACAAAGCAAGCTAGAGAAAGAGACAGGCAATAGAGGGAGAGAGAGACAGATGGAGTTGTTTGTCCAGCTGAGGCTGAATTATTCCTCCACCTTCCAGATTCCCCTTTTGTCTCCAATCCTTTATTTCATTTATTTATTTTTTATTACTGAACACTTTTTCCATCTCGAGCTCTGCCATATATTTAGTTCCTTTGATGCCATTCTGTTCCATTGTAATTAGTTATTTTTAAACCAGGCAAGCGGAGCTTGCGTCAGCACAGGCCCCTGGCTTGGGCATTGCCTATTGATGGGCACTGCCAGGGTCCTGCCTTTTGCTGGCTCTTCTCCCTGCGCCACATGCTGATATTGGTTCAGTCGACCACTTGGCTGCGTGTTGCCCTTAATGCATTACGCCAACAGCTACACTTTTGTGTGCTTTGTCAGTTAACGATCCTTAAAAGAAACAGCCAGCGAGTAGATGTACCCAGCCCATGGGTCCATTCTCAGAAATAAAACTTAAATTTTGTGGTAACTTGGATCACTTTTATTTCCTTCCACCGTCCCACTATTTTTTATTCAATTTATTTGTCGCTCTGCTGTAAAAGATGACTGTCTCCGTTTCCAGGATGACCAGCTTTACAGGGACATTCTTTTTTTTATTTTATCTTATTTTACTGTCTTCAGTAGAAGGCAAGTCATTAGCTAATGGCTTCTACTGAGCTCCAGTAGAATCCATTAGCTTATTAAGTGCCACTTTAGAGGGCGAAGCAAGGCGGACAACCTCATGTCTCAAATATTGTGCAGTCAGTTCTTTTGTACAGCTTGTGGCCAGATACCACATCCAGTTGTAGAAATTACTTGCACTCCTTGTGTGTGTGTGTGTGTGTGTGTGTGTGTGTGTGTGTGTGTGTGTGTGTGTGTGTGTGTGTGTGTGTGTGTGTGTGTGTGTGTGTGTGTGTGTGTGTGTGTGTGTGTGTGTGTGTGTGTGTGTGTGTGTGTGTGTGTGTGTGTGTGTGTGTGTGTGTGTGTGTGTGTGTGTGTGTGTGTGTGTGCGCGCGCGCGCGCGTTCCTGAACTCCCCCCTCTCGACTCTTGTATTTTCTTTCCCTATTTCGCCTGTTAGTCCACTCTTGCGCCTTGACCCCGTGTCGCGGTCCACAGAGGATGCACCACCTCACTCCCCCGATAGAATGACAGGCAGCCTGGACAGCATGTGTTGCTAGTATATGGGCCCCACAGGGCCTCATACCAATGTGTTTTCAGTCTATTGACACAAGCAAATGGACTATTAATATTCAACACAAATCAAAGTACCAAGCCAAACCTTGCGTTCAGTCCGCGGGGAACCTAACCTTTTAGCCTCAAAAGTTGGCGTGGGAAGCGATGCTTGGTTTGCCTTGAAAGCAACTTGTCCAAATTGTTTGGGGATGTTGCATATCGTTGCTGTCGGCCGGCAGAAACTTCCTATCTCCATCTCCAACAGTTTTTGTGTTTTTTTGTAAATTAATGCCCCACGGCTGCAGAGGTCACGTGGCTACAACTCACTGCTCCGTGTTGGCTTTGGAAGGAGTGAGGGGCTCATGTACTGTAGTTATCATTTCACAAACGCCTCTTCCTGACCGTCTGTTGCCCTCTGCTCAAAACTTTAAGGGATAGTTCACCCCCAAAATAACTTTTTTTCTATCGATTACTCACCCCATGGATGACCCTACCGGACACTCCGCTGGTCATCAAATTATTGGCTTAGGAATGCGACAAAAACAAAAAGATCTCTATCATGAATTCAAGGCTTCATGGGGTGTGTAATTGATAGGAAATAAGTAATTTTTTGGGTGAACTATCCCTTTAAGACTACCTATTTTGCAAGGTACATTATGATATCTGAGCAATGTGCTTTTGATCGCTTTCACCATTTCATATTGTAAGGCTGTTGGCAAGGTGAAATGAAATGTTTTGAATTGTCATCCAGGAGGACAATATTATTAGAATTATTATTTATTTTTCCATTCACCTTGTTGTATTATTTTTAAATATTTGTTGGGGCTTTTTTCTTATAGTAGAGACAGACAGGAAACAGGGCGAGAGAGATGGGGAGAGACATGCAGCAAAGCTCATCGGGAACGGGACTCGAACCCGCGATGCGCTGTCAGGCTACATTGAAGCCTAGGTGGCCGGACCGCTACACCAGCCGGGCCACCTATACCAAGTATTGCTGATTGAGTGTGCCGACATTTACTTCAATGAAGAGTGGTTTGCGGCTTGTCAGACTTGTTGTGCCCTGGGGTGACGATGAACATACAGAATTAAGTGTGTGTGTGACCACAGAGTTTTACCAGTCGGTACACTTGGGAGTCAAAACAATCGTGATTTAAATAGGCTAAATAAAAATGTGCACATGGCGAAACATCAGATTTCAATTGGGTTTACAGGGTTTTTAACAAAAATAACTACTACATTGATATCTACCTTACCAGGCACTAATTGATTGATTGATTGATTAATTGATTGATTGACTTTATTAACAGTTTGCAATTAGTAGAGAGGTATGATTTACAATGATTGTTAAAAGCATTACACAAAAAGCCCTATAGGGGCTTGTTTCCATTGTCGCTATGTTAGCCAGAATGATAATACTGTAGCGTCACGGTTGTTGTGGGAATGATATTTCCCAGTATGGCCCCTGTTTATTGTGTTGTTTATCTCTATTTGAATACGGGAATATGTTGGGGCTTATGTTGTGGGACTTTATGTGTTTGATCGTTGTGTCATGGTGTTCTTTTTGGTCATTTACGTTGATATATGTGATTTGGTGTAACACCATGCACCACTGTGATGTATGTTTGTTCTCATCGCCCTTTTCCCATTGATGTTGGGTTGGTTTGTGTAGTCATGTTGTATGCAGTTGCCACAGTAAAGAGTAAATTCTGTGAACAATCGTTGGCATGGCTTGTTCTTCGTGTGAGCAAAGCTTGGGTCATTACAATACTATATAAACAAATATGGCAGCCAATATTTATAATTTTTGATGCTGTTGTGCCGACGGTGACAGCAAGCTGCGCGGAAAGTTTCCGCCTATCCGGATCTTGTGCGAACGTCTAATAGGTTTAATTGCTTCTCTAATGAAATGCCTGAGTTTTAGTCTCTTGTCTCCAGTGGTAACTTAATGTTTTGGTCTCTCTGAGGGCCAGTTGACTAACTTCAATCTCTTAAAATGCAAATTGAGCTTTGAATAAAATGATTTGTAATATCATGCAGTCCAGCAGCTGCTTTGAGTATACATTCAGTGTTAATGTTGGACTAATGCTGCAGCTTTATATTCATGGGTCCTAACTACCGGAAATGACCAAAGTGTCTTATTGAATACATGTGTTTGTCTGACTGAAGACAGACTAAGTTAAGACATGTTTTTTTGTCTGATGTTGTTGTAGGGTTCTCTCTGTACTTTCACACAGTTTGGTTTCAATTCTCCCCATTGTCCCCAGTTCTCATGCATGCATGCCGCATAGAATGAACATGCGGTATAACAGACGCCTACTCCACACGGTAAAATCCTCAGTGTTAATGTATCCATTAACTCAGGGAGTGTACAAAAGTAACCAAATGGACCCGTAACGGTCAATCTGGTTACATTTGTACGCTCTCAGGGTTAAATTAACACTAAGGATTTCACTGTGCATCAGAGTCATGCTAGGATTACAGCGCATCACCCAGTGAGGTATCAGTGTTTCCCTGTCCGTCTCCGAGCGGCTGGTGTACGATTACTGTCATACCCCGTCTGAGACACTCGAGACCGCATGGCTTGCAGTCCTGTTGCATAACCATTAAGTTACAGTATTTCAAGATGGCCGTCAGTACGTGTCAACGAGAAAGTCATTAGTCTAACAATAACAGCCATCTGAGTACAATGACAGCTCCAGCTGTCTGATGGCTGGAACAGGTAGGGAGTTGGACAGAATAGAGTATGCAACATATGTTTCTGGCCTTTCCACACTGTATGAAAAGATTAAAGACTGATCTACTATAGCTGAACCAAATATTTTTATTTTATTTAGAATTAATCGTATTCTCAAGTCAGATGATGTAACCCAGTGTAATGATGGCAAAACACCACCATGTTTTCTATATCTGTCAATGACAATTGCAATTTTCTTACTTGCTGAATTAAAATTATTATTTCATTTGTATCTAGTGAGTGGGTTCTATTTTTATTCCAGGGAATTTATCCATATCAATTATTAATATAAATAATCCAAAATCTAGAGCATTAACATGATCTTTTGATTGGTATGGGCAGAGTGAGAAAGTCCTCGGCCAGAGTCACTTCTATACCACTGCCTTGTAGAGCCTCCTCAGCTTGTCTCTTGAGTTCTGTAATGTCACCCTCATCCCCTTCTTTCTGCAGAGCACACGGCTTGTACCGCTGACTAAAGTGGTACAGTACCAGCCTCCGTGCACAGCATGCCCGGGCAACTCCTGCAGCCATTTTAGGTGTACTGTGCCCATGGTCCACTGCTTTATCTTGGTGCTCATCTCCCAGGGTGGCCTCGTGAACCAAAATGTCTGCTTTGTTGCACATCCGCAATGTTCCTTCTCCAGTGACTGAGCTACAGTCCCCTAGAATGCAGACTTTCCTCCCCGGAATGGCTTCTTCCAATACTTCACCAGAGGACACCACACGTCCACTCTCTAGTGTCACTGACTTGCCGGCCTTCAGGCGCCCATAAAGTGGTCCTGACTTCAGGCCCAACTCCTGAAGCAGTTCAGTGTTCAGTCTCCCAGGCCGCTCCTGCTCCTGAATGGAGAAGCCAAAGGATGGGATACGGTGAAACAACCTGAAGGCCTTGACCACAAACCTCTTATCCTCTAGAAGGTGGTAGCAGTCAGTGGAGGCGTCCAGGGTGATGGTCCTCCCAGGACGCTCCTGAGGGTGGAGAGGACCACGCTCTGTCGTCATTTCGAGGCCGAGCTGTCCTTCTGGTGGACTCTGGTCCGGGGTCGGTTCCAGTTCATGCACTGCGTAAGGGAAGAGAAGATGTGACCCCGTCAGACCAAGAGTCACCCTGAGGAAGTGCCTAAGGCCCCTGGGTCCATAAATATCCACACAGGGTAGAGGCTGGGTGAGGCTTGGCTTGGTGTTGATACTCATAGTACACAGGAAACCAGGCAGGCCAAACAGGTGATCCCCGTGCAAATGGGAGATGAAGACCTTCGTGATTCGACCGGCTCTCAGCTGGCTCTTCATGATCTGGGTCTGGGTTCCTTCGCCGCAGTCGAACAGCCAACATTCTCCTTCGGTCCTCAGGACCAGCGCTGAGGCGCCGCGGTGCGGGGACGGATAGGCAGACCCAGTCCCCAGAAAAGTAAGATCCATTGTCATTTCCCCCTAAAGAAATTACGTTAATTGACTGGGGCTTTCATTTCCAACCACGTTGGAGGTATAGTATGTCAAAAGTCAAGGATCAAGGCTTTACAGCAAACGTTGAAACATTAAGAACCAGATGGTGTGGGAACCAAACTAGCAAACTAAAAACAGGAAATGAAAATAGAAACTGGCCGATTCTGAAAGTAAGAGTCTAGTTTTAGGCTTTTGAAGAGATGATGACGTGGCATGATGTGGCCTAACGTGACCTTGCAGCAGTGACAGTACCTACAGTATGGAACTCCATATTTGGGCGTGACAGGGGCGCCGGGCGGCATGGCACAATGTTGACGTAACCAGGGTCGGTCAGAGACTAACTAGCACTGTAGGTGTAAGCAGGGCTTGTGACAGCAGCAAACAGAGATTCCACGCAGATATTAGACCCTGTCTTGTTTTTGTTTACGGTATGGCTCTGCAGAAGTGTGTTTTTAAGAGAATCAGTTTGTGTTGTCTGTGTGTCTCTCTGTAATAATAATATTTTCGAAATAAATACAAATGAAGTCAATAGGGCTCTGATCAGACTGAAACCTTGGCCAAATGGTGTCATACAGTACGTCATAAATATATCATAGACGACTGACCACATGAAGTCCGAGATCCACATTGAAACCACGCCGTTTCCATGTGGATCCTGAGATCCACTTGATTCGATATTTTTTTCTCTGGAGTCTGTGGCTCAAGGCTGAGAATCACTAACATATAATACCGTAAGTCTTGCATCTTTATTTTGGAGTGCCGCTATTTCCTCTTGGGCATAGGCGGCGGGTGAGCCTGACAATTGGGAAGGCTAAGAGATCTGGCTTGAGGCTGGGGGGTCGGCCGCGCGTGCGTTTTTTGGGTGGATTTTGTTAGTTTCTTTTCGGTTTTTGGTTACTTTATTTTGGTTTTAGGGTTAGGGTTAGATTAGGGTTATGTTATGTCATTCTTATTTTTGCCTGATTTTATTGATTTATTATCAAAAAAATTACTAAATAATGCTGCGCACATATATTATAATATAATTGGCACAATTCCTAGAATTTCCCAGCATAACATTTGGGAAGGCTTAGCCTACCCTAGCCTTCATTACCCGCCGCCTATGCTCTTGGGTGATTTTCTTAAAGTACAACACTTGGACCTTTAGCACCAGTTTGACCGGTCCCTTCCCTCCGATATACATCCCCTAGCTTCTGTCAGTTGGACCCGATGTAATGGCTAACGAGTGTTGAGAGATGAGGTTTTGGGGGTGATGTGTGAGGGGCTGGCGGATGTGTTCTGGGTGAGTGGCTGCCCCTCCCCTGCTGGTCGTGTTTGCTGAGGACACGGGTCACTGCTCAAGAGGGGGGGCCGCCTTCTGGACTTCACAGTGTGTTTTGGGGTCATGACGTGGGAAGCAGCCTGAACTGTGGGTTTTCACTTTGGCTGTCGGGGTGTTTTCTTTGCCCTCTGTGCTTTCACCACACAAACCTCCTAGGAGGAGCTATAGCAGGCCGCTCAACCCTGCAGTGCCCTAACACACACACACACACACACACACACACACACACACACACACACACACACACACACACACACACACACACACACACACACACACACACACACACACACACACACACACACACACACACACATATCCTCACAAGCTCAGTGTTTCTTGCTGAAAGCACTCACCCTGCATGTGCACAGCATCTGTGTGGTTACAATGTATTAAAAAGAATAGTTATGTTGCTAATTAAAAATTCTTGCATTGATTCTTGCTATTATCTTGAGCACAATGGTGATGGATTGAAAGAAGACATTCCTGAATTGTATACCGCACAATACAAGCTTTCTAACTCGAGATCCTGTATATATGTATGATGTTATGGTTATGGTTATAAAGCATTATGATTATTTATGAGCTCTTATAAATCTGATTATACAGGGTTATGAGCAGATTATAATGCTTATAATTGGTTTGATAAGACACAGTGATGCCACGGATCGGTACATTTTCAATACAGCAAAAAAAAATACAAATGCCAGAGAAATGTCCTTGCTTTTTTTTTTTTTTTCTAATTGAAACTACTAACATCATAAACATAAAGTATGAACTTTCTTTACTTTGAACAATGATGTAATGTTGGTACATAAAGTGGTATTGTAGTAGTTATAAACAAATACAAACAAAATAAACAATTCTGTTTTTTTTATGGGGCCGTAAAGGAATAGTGTACCAGGCTGAATTCATTAAGCATGTTCATAAAGCCTGCATTTTGTAATACAGAGTATGTCTCATATCCGCGGAAATAAATGTATCAATCGCTGTGGTGATTTATTTTTCCACCACCTGAATCGGGTGCGTATGGCTGCTTAAATGCTGAAGGGGAGGCTTGTAGCCTGAGTGTTTGTCCTTGTTTTCATCTAGTTCCACCTACTGACATACTGGGGTGATGTCTGAGTCAATGAGTTTTCATATTTGAGGTATTCCCATTGACCTAACCTACACTTGTGTGGAAGATGCAACGTAACATAGCCTTTTTATAGACTGCTCTCTTGCCGTCGGCCTCATAATTCACAGGGAACGCCAAACCTGTTGATCTTGTGCTTCTGGTCTCTTTATGAAATGAGCATAGTCCATATCAGCTTGTCTCACTGTGACTGGAGTAGTGCGTATTTTTGGGACAGCACTTTGCAACTTGCCAGTTAACGTTGTCTAAGCTACCTAGTTGAGAGCAGAGTGCATCTTCGAAGCTGATTTTATCAAAAAATAGTGTATCGTTCCACTAATCGTGATTGATTCAGGGAGGTGTGTGACTGTCAGTCTTGGTGAAGTATTATTACCATGGAGCTACAGTATACAATATATTCCCGACCTCTCATTTCAATGAAAGTTGCTCACCCAGTGCTTACATCCCTAGGGACACCCTACTTCCGGGTATTCGTTGAGTCTTGAGTCATAACCACAATGACATTAGTTGTCCTTTATGCGTCTACGTCACAAACTACCTCCACGAGCGAACCCATTGGTCGAGCCCATGAACTGGTTGAGGTCGATTGCAGTACCAGATTTGGCCACTTGGAAAACGTTGCTTCAAAAAGCCCCGCTTCCCGGTCCTGGGGTCTTGATTATTACAGGGTCAAGGACAAAGCTGACATCTTCTTCATCATTCCAGCTCTACCTCACAAAGCTTGTTAGGGTCACGTATAGTCAACAGCTTCCCTGAAAGCAATTAGCAAGTCGAAGTGACAGTGAGAAAGAAAATCTGTTATGCAAGTGATAGAGGAGAGCAGAAATGTAAACTGTTAATCCTCCTGTAATATACTGTATTTTGGTAACATTTGGGTTGACATTGTACTGGAAACAGAGATTAGGAGTCAGCATTAGCCTCGTTGTCTGCTCTGATCCATCTTGAGGAGATGTTTTCCAACACCTGTGTTTTGGAATCAAACGTTTATCCTTTCAGAACTGATGGCCCTCTTTCTCCCTGAATCATTTATAATGCTGGAATTGGCAGGCGCTCAGCTCCCTCTTGGCTTGATCCCTCAAGCAAACACACAGCAGGCCACGCACACTCCTGTCTCTTCCTCTCTGTCTCTCTGTCTCTCTCTCTGTCTCTCTCTCACACAGCACGCACGCACGCACAGAGAGACACACACACACACAATGTATATGATATCCACCTCAACACAGTCTCTTACAGCTGAACAAACGTCATTCAGACTGTGGTAATGCTCATGGTATGTTTGGGACAGGATGCTTGCATGTGCGCATGCTTGTGTTTGATCACCGATGGTCAAGTGTTAAGTAGGGTCATCTTAAGCCGTTCCATGGCTGGAGAGAAAGGTGGTACTGTTTAGTGTGATGGGCAGCTTAGGATAGCATAACATAGGTCCTTAGGTCCAGTGACCTCTGTATGACCTTCACAGGTCTTAGCACTGAATGAAACAAGGCTTTGTCCTAATACTGTAGCTCCAAGACAGGCAAACTTACTATGCTTGTGCCTCTCTCTTTCTTTCTCTTTCTCTTTCTCTCTCTCTCTCTCTCTCTCTCTCTCTCTCTCTCTCTCTCTCTCTCTCTCTCTCTCTCTCTCTCTCTCTCTCTCTCTCTCTCTCTCTCTCTCTCACATAATTTCTTCCTTTTGTGCCTGCATTCAATCAGTCATATCTTCTCACAATAAATCATAAATCTTTTGACTTCCACTGTTACTTGTTTCTGCATGGTTTCTCTCTCCTTTCTTGCTTTGGAAAGACAAGCTCAAACTCATGACGGATCCGGCTAAAGTGGGAATGAAGACACAAAGTTTACACTTGAAGGCCAAATATGTGGAGCCCCGTGGCTAGTGACATGGGCCGCCATGTGTCTTGTGTCAGCTATCTTGCCTTTTAACTGGTATCATGTGACTCGAACTCTTGACTGATCATCCATCAGCAGGCTCGGCATCTATTTACACATACACACACATGCACGCGCACAAACGCATGCACGCATGCACACACATCTCATATATACTCCAAAACACATGACGTGGAAACTGACCTAAAACCTATAGTTCTCAAATCACAGAGGTTGAATTTCGAAATGGATGTTGTTTTAGGTTTAGAGCTTTCCCAAGGGAACTGATATGACACCTTTCTGTGATGAGCCTTGGTCGCCGCTCGGCCTCAGCGCTGCATATTGTGCTCATGTGCGTGTTGACACCTCTGACCCTCAAACCAGCTCAAAGTACAGTCTGCATTACCATTATGCTGTGTTCACACTGCCAGCTACAAAAGATACAAAGATACACAGCGACGCATATCTGTCGCCGAGTGGCAGTGGTGGAAAAAGTTCTCAAATGTTTTACTTAAGTAAAAGTAGAATGTAGAATTACTATATGTAAAAGTCCGGTAATCAAAATTTACTTGAGTAAAAGTACAAAAGTATTGGAATCAAAATGTAAGCACCTAAAGTAGAAAGTACTCATTATGCAGAAGGTCCCATTTCACAAGTTTTCAAATGCATAAAAATCTTTGAAAATAGCAGATCTACAAGCTCACGATGCGAACACAATCGCGACGCATTGTGAGCATGTAGATCGGCTATTTTCAAATGGCCGAAATGTATAGGGCTGAAGTGGTTAGTGTATGTTTTGTAATAATAATCAAAATCTACAAAGTAACTAGTAATACGTTTTCAAATAATTGTTGTGGAGTAAAAGTACAATATTTGCCTCTGAGATGTAGTGGAGTAGAAGTAAAAATACTGAAAATTTGAAATACTCCAGTAAAGTAAAAATACCTCAAAATTGTACTTAAGTACATTACTTAAGTACATGTACTTAGTTACTTTACACCACTGCAAAGCGACGCATATCTGTCGCCGAGTCGCTATTGAGCGCCAACACACTTGTTGACGTCAAGCATGCGTCTGAATATAAAAGCAAATATAAAGCCTGGGTTTAAAAAGAACACAGAACTGGTTGACGGAAATAATTAGTTTTCCCCCATTACAAGCAAGAATGAGAAGGTGAGTGTAAATGGATAAACAGCACGTGGTTGTTTTGTAGCTGCAGTTGGAGCCAGCTCAACTCGGATTGTAGCTTTTGTAGATTTTGTAGCAGCTACAAACGTCGAGCGTCGCTTTGTAATTTCATGTCGCTGTCTTCCATTGACAATTAATGGTAGCCTGTGGCTTTGTAGCTGCCAGTGTGAACGTAGCATTAAGACAAAACTGTCTGCGCGGAGTGCGCGCCTTGTGAATGTGGTCAGTCGACCTAGAAATGGTCAAATAAACAGAAATTTGGAATAGGAAGTGACAGCATGGCTTACCTCATCAAGTCAATTTATCAAGGCACTTTACATGACACTTTTACATCTCTCTCTCTTTCTTCTTTCTGTATTTCCTTACATACCAGTGCCTTTTAACAGTGTTTCAGGCTGTTACCACGCTCGGAGTAACCCCCCTCCCCCACCCCCCTCTTGCTCTCTTTTTCCACCTCCGTTTGTCCTGGGATGTGTCAGTATTTATGAGTAGATTTTTACAAATAGTGATGTTTTTACTGCCGCTGGCACACATGGAGGAGATGGTGCCTACAGTACACATCGTAACCAGATGTATTCACTGGATCGGGCCGAGGGGCCGGATCCCACACATGGGGCTTATCTCTTTATCATGGGATACTCCTGGAGCAAAGGACACATCTGCCATAGATACAGGGAGGGAGGGAGTATGGGTAGGATGGATGAATAAGAGTGTGGGTTGGAGGGTTCAGTGGTCCAATACAGACTCCCCTCAGAGAGCCTCGCTGGGCCTCACCGTTGGTCTTCCAAGTGTTATCAGCATTTAGTGGTTTATGTTTAATACTGTGGTTTAACAGACAGCTGTAAACCCAGCACCCCAACCTTGAAAAGCCTAAACGTATTTTTTTTTTGTTCCTGTGGATTTGTTTTGACGTCAAAGACATCATTTGACAATAAATGGAAGTTGTTGTTTTGTTGTGTTTCCTAGTGATGTGATGACTATTGGATATGTCCAAAATGATCTCAACCCCTTCGGTCTAGCTGATTTTGCTCTTGTCTGTGTTGATCTATTCCAGGGGACTTTTCATCACGATTCATGACCGTGGTCACATCTCTACCCTGCTCCAGAGCTGGCCCGAGATGGACATACGAGTAAGTTATTCCTCCACCAAGGACCCAGTCAGTGACCACTACCATCCTCTGTCAACTCGTAAATATTAGTTATTATCAATAAGGCCTTGGTGTTGACACTGGTGAGTATGAAGAGTATGCAAGGTGCAACCACTGACCCTGTATCCCAGAGCTGTCTCTGACAGCAGCAACTTGCAATTCATGACTCAGTCATGTATGGCATGACGAAAGGTGCCAGGTATTCTTGGCATGTCATATATAGAATGTGCAGCATGAGCCACCTGTTCATGGCTGTCAACAGGATGGCATTTACGTCTCCGCTGCCACACTGCCTCTTACAGATCATAAACTCTTCAAATATGCCCGACTTAACTTCTCAATAAAGAAAGGGCAAACTGGAGCCAAAACAGGGACAGGCCTTAGGCAGCTTTTCTGTCAAATACCCACGCATTAAGGAAATGAGTGAATCCCCATGACAGCAATGCAGCGCACCTTTTAATAATATGAATTATGCACGTTACATATTAAAAGCAAAAAGAAAAACAATGACGACATCCCATAAAAGCTGTACGCCAGAGTGTTCTGCGTCACACCATTCAAGCACTTCCTCACGATCAGGAACGTTTACTGAAGAATCCGGTGCCTTCGGTGATGACTTTAAATGTTACACAATCAATGTTTTCCTTCACTATTAATCACACTCATGAGAACTGTTATTTGCCGCTGCTTAGGTGACGAGCGAGCATAGCGCCAAAGAGCCCAGAGGTACAGTGGAAATGGGATTGGGGCAGGGTTTCTGCTGGAACACTGTTATGAGTGTTATACGAGTAGAACGGACACGCGCTGTGCTGCGCTGGTATTTATTTTCATGTTAAAACCTGTTTACTGAAATATCAACTAGCTTTGTTTTTTCCAGAAGGTGTTTTCACCAACAGTGTTTATCTGCCGCTGCACAAAGGACCGGCGGTCCACTTAACCCATTAAGATTCTACGAATGCCTTCCAAATCAGTAGTTCTCACACTTTTTCTTAATTAAAAATGTTTCAAACGCTTTCAAGATTTTTCCAAAGTACAAGCTCGCAGCGCGGCACAAAGTGACGCGCTTTGAGCTTGTAAATCTGCTATTTTTGAATAGCCAACGACGCTAAAATCTAAAATGACACAAGATGCTTTTCCCGGTTTTAACGGGTTAAACTGATTATGTCTTACATTAGCATGGCGTTACTACGGCGCATTATCACTAACCGTCACGGTTGATTGACAGGCGGTGTGTGTGACGGACGGAGAGAGGATCCTGGGGCTGGGGGACCTGGGCTGCTATGGCATGGGCATTCCTGTGGGCAAGCTGGCCCTCTACACGGCCTGTGGAGGCATGCCGCCGCAACAGTGCCTGCCGGTGTTGCTGGATGTGGGCACAGACAATGAGGTAAGGATAAACACACCTGTCTCGACTAGTGAGTGTGGAATGTAAACATCTGCTTTTACCCGCTGCGTCTGACAAGTACTGACACTGAAAGGATTAGCAAAACAGCTACTTCAAATGTGTACCCGCGTAAGCATCCGGAAATCCTTACATTTTATAATCCGCAGGGAATATCGGAACAGGAAATAAAGCCAGGCACATTCCTCATGCACAGTAAAATCCTGAGTGTTATTAACATTAATATTAATTAACCATTTAAAGCCTATATGCTTTGTTGTACTGTAGATCAAATTGCATAAATAACCGGTATGCAAACTCACAACGGTTCGCATAACTATGGGTTGTGCGCTTGTAGATCTGCTATTTCTGCCTAATTTTAGCCAAGTTTTGCGGAATATTTGCCTATTTTCGCAGAATGTTTTATGACAAGCCCAGAATAGGGACCCCAGCTCAGCTGGGGTTCATGGTGTTAACTTAGCACTCAGTCAGGAGTATGCTGTGTGTAGTCGTGTGTATGACAGTCATGAAAACCTTCTCACACTTTACAACCAGGAAACACCCTTCTACACGAGTGAGCTAAGCAGCTCCAGTCACAGACGCCAGCTAGGAAAGCACCTCTTTCCTTTGCCAGTCAGTGATGGTACAGTGCTACTGTACCAGCCAGCCAGCGGTGGACAGTAACTAAGTACATTTACTTGACTATTGTACTTAAGTACATTTTTTTAGTATCTGTACATTACTTTAGTATTCGTATTTTTGGATACTTATGTCACTCCATTTTCTTCTGGAAAACCTTTGCCTTTTTTTTGACTACATTTCAATACAGCAATGCATTGATATAAAAGATAAAGTATGTTGGAATTTGTGCTTTTGAATACTTACAAGTATATTTTTAAAGCAAGTATTCCATTGCTGCTAACTCAAGTACAAATGTGACTGAGCAACTTTCACTTGTGGAGTAGTGGAGTAGTATTTGACCAGGAGTGTCTATACTTTGACTCAAGTACTGGGCACTGAGCACTTTGTACACCACTGCCAGCCTGCCAGCCCAGCGGAACACACCCTCCACCTCTCCGTCTCCTGTTTCCCCACTCATGGTATCCATGGTAGAGCCTTCGCTTTCACAGTGGAAAGATGATCCTCTGTCCTGGGCAGGACAGCACGTGTCTGTAGTCTTAAGCTGGAGCTTACTAATAATAGTCTGTGTACACTTCTATATATAAAGGTCTCTGTGTACTTTTACCAAGTCATCCTGGCTGTGGAAAAGGGCGTAGCAGCACCAGATGCCTGCTGCCCACGGCACTGCTGAACGTACTGCACAGAACACTGTGAAATCCATCCCCAGTGTTCATTTAACTCTGAATATGTTCACACAGATATTTTTCTGTGGGGCGCGATTTACGTAGGCTACAAAGGCCAATGCAAAGACGAGAAATTGACGAGATGTTGCACCAGGCGGCGTGAATGAGACGAACCGGGAAATTCGCCTCTTCCTCATCTTCGCTCAAGTTGAAATATCTCAACTCAAGCCCTCAAGCACTTAGGGTCTAATGTAGCCTGACAGTGCATCGCGGGTTCGAGTTCCATTCCCGACGATCTTTACTGAATGTCTCTCCCCATCTCTCTCCCTGTTTCCTGTCCATATACTTTACACTTTCATTAAAGGCACAAAAGCCCCAAAAATGTATTATTTTTTAAAAGAAAGAAATATGTCAACTCGGGCGAAGTTCTTCTTTCGAATGAAGCGACGCAAAAAATACTGTATCTTCGCCTCCTGTGTGAATGCAGCTTGATAGTGTAAACATTGAACCTTTTGGATTTGACCGTATACAGTTGGTGCCTACTCAGTCTGAGCCTTTTTTCTTTCGTCACGCGCATCCTGCACTGTAGTTG
>NC_137605.1:46816979-46819479 GCF_963280865.1 Gymnoscopelus braueri
AGGCTTTCCTGTGTCCAAAGTGGGGAGTCCTGTACCTCAGACAGGTCTATCGCCTGCTTCATCTCTGGCACCGAGCCAGTGCAGTTCATTTTTGCGTGTTGCGACGCATTGTGAGCTTGTACTGTAGATCAGCTATTGTTGGCGAAGAGATTTGGCGTAGACCGAAAAGGCAGAACAACGTACAGAGCCAACTCAGGTCCAGTTTACTACGTCTAGAGGGTTTACTTATTAAAAATTATTTGGGGGTGCCGATAGCTGAGTGGTTAAAGTGCAATCGGTTCTGATGCCTGACAGTGAATTCCTTGGGCCCTGCGAACCTTTGCTGCATGTCGCTCCCCGACTCTCTCTATGTTTCTTGCCTCTCTACACTGTGACTATCAATAAAGGCAAATAAACAGAAACAAATCAGCTTTTTTTATCCATAATCAATTTTCGAAACAGTTATACAGTAGCAGTGCAGTGAAACTGGGTTCTTCTGGTGTTGCTAACAAACCCTAACTGTGCTGCCATACACAATGGCTAATCCTCTCTGAAAGACAAGGGTCTGTAATACACAAAGGACAGCTCAGCCAATCAACAGCAGATAATCCTCAGGCAGAAAGACAACGCATGTCAACAGTTCACTCCTACGTCAACGAGGTCAGACTAAATTACTTGCGCTCAGTCCAATTTTCTCATGTTTGAAGTCAGTTTGGTTAGAATTGTTGGCACAGCGGAGTCAATTATCAAAACAAGATAGGAATACTTTGACCGCTTAAAGGGGGTGTAAGTGAAATATTTTGGTTAAAATAAGTGTTAAATAGCTCTGTATTCACAAAGTAATCATTGCTTGTATAGAGTGTTCAGTAACAGGGGTCTCCCTGTCGCTCCAGCTCAAAATACATTTTGAGGTCGGGATACCAATTTTATCCAATCAGGAGAGAGATCTCATACAGGACACCTGGATAAACAAGTGAAATTGGAAGTGAGGAAACAAATAAGTGAGCAGACAAAATTGGAATTGGAACACTATAAAATTGAAGCTGATAAATGGGTTCTCTCTCCTGATTGGATAAAAACTGGTGACCCACCTGAAAATGTATTTGTTTATTAATTAAAGAACTGGAGACCCCTGCTACTGAACAAACACTATACTGTAACAATGATAACTATCAGAGGGTAGAGCTTTAAGGTTTTAACAAAAAAACGTTTTGTTTTAATATCACTTTAAGCCCTGTAGTCTTCATTGTATGTCAAATAACGAAAACAGCCAATCTACAAGCTCACAACGCCTTACGACGCGTTGTGAGCTTGTAGTCTGCTATTTTTGCTGAATGTTCACTAAATTTCACCTAATATTCTCCTATTTTCACCCAGAATAGTGACGCTATCGTTCATGTGGTTAAGTAGAATAAATGGAATCACACACAATCAAACCATTATATTTTCAGATATCCGATGAACCAAATCTAAATGCACATTTTGTTTTTGTTAGCCTGTCACAATGTTTTCCATGTTCACCTTTTCATAGGCTGTCAACTGAATAGGCCTGAAGACGTAATGGTAGTAACATACACTAGTGTGATAAATAGATGACCTGCAACAAAAGCCGACTGAATATTTCTGAACACGACTTGGAAGCAATCCATCATCGTTGGAGACGTGAGATTGCTTTCTGTTATGCTAACATTCCGACTTGCTAAAAGAACACGGAACGTTCCTAGAAGTGATGACTGCCTCCAGTGATTCTGTATACATTTGACAAAGTGACCTTTGCCCTTTTTTGTATGAAAGTTAATTACTAAAGTTGATCTGTTGAAACTTTTGCCCTGAGGATGCAGAGGACAAAAAGATAGTCTTAACTCGAAGCATTGATACATGCAACCATGTCATTCTTTCCATTGTAAACAATGAGGAAAAGAAGCAATGGTCTGAAAGACAGGTCTCAGGTTTTGAACACAGTCTAAGGAGAATGGAGTTTTCCCTGTTGAGGCAGGGCAAATACTGGGATGATTGATTTGAGGACACTGAACTGTATGGATACTGCATATGTGCCAAACCTCACCTAAAATAGAGTTCTCAGGGGACTCTAATGTTGATTAAAACTAGAAAGATGCACTCAGTAGAGCACAAATCTCTGCCAGGAGGCAAGCCCTTATAATAATAATACAGATGCATTTCAATGTCTTTTGAAATAGTAGAACAGCATGTGAATAACCATTTGTACATCATCTATATTAGACGCGTATCCCATAACCTGGAGGGATGATTGCTCTGCGATTATAAATGTATAAGAATTACGCAGTTGTCATTGACCCATTTTAAAAATATTCAAGAATGAAGGTCCTTGGCCTGCTGTTAGTGTGCACAAGAAATGTGACACTGATTGGCCTAGTAGTACATGCGAGCTTAGCCATGGAGAGACACACGCGCAGACACACACGGCCAAACGCATGATCTCCTGGCGGAGATAATCACAGACTCACACAGACAGACAGACAGAGTTATGTTGTGTCAGGCT